>NC_022015.1:81080905-81100825 GCF_000317375.1 Microtus ochrogaster | reverse complement strand
GGCATATCCACTCTGTATATACTACCTGCCACGCGGCATATCCACTCTGTATATACTACCTTCCCATGTAGTCTCAACTCCCAGACCCACTCCTGGGCTGCCACAACATGCTTAGTGATGTCCCCAAACACACGGATGATGAGCTGGCACTTCAGGAGTTTTATTTGTAATTATTGTTCCGTTTTATTTCTACTTATTATTGATCTCTTGTGTTTTAAGTTAAATTGTATCATAGGTATGTATACATGTATGTATGTATGTAATGTATAGGAAAACATGCAGGGGAGAGTTCAGAATTACCCATGGTTCCAGGCATTCACAAGGGCTAAGAATGGAAACTCTAGAGGTCAGAGGGAATTTCTATAGTCAGATTAGTAAAACCAGGAAATTGTCATTGGTGCAATACAACGGGCTAAACCACAGGCCCGAGTCAAGTGTCATCACTTTCCACACACAACACTGTTTTTAAGACTCACACAGGCCGTACGGAAAGCACAGTGTAGAGTTATTAATGCCATCATAATGAAATCAATAGCTATAATTTCAACGTGCAGGTCATGAGTGAGCCAATACTGCTTTCTTTATTACAATGGATCTTTCTGTATTTCCACAGCAGTGGGACATTTGCAGCAAAAATCACAGGACCCCCCTCTGTGTGTGTGTGTGTGTGTGTGTGTGTGTGTGCGTGCATGTATCTTTAAATTTTTTTCTTACTTTTATTTTTTGTGTGTGAGCTTGCATGTGTGTCTATGCACCACCTGCTTGTCTGTTGCCTTCAGAGTCCAGAAAAGACATCATATTCCATGGACCTGGAGTTATGGATGGTTGTGAGCCATCATATGGGTGCTGGGAGCCAAACGTGGATCCTCTGCAAGAGTAGCAAGTATTCCTAACCACTGAGCCATCACTCTAAGCCTCCACTTTATGTTTTATTTTGCTTTTTTTGTTTGTTTTAAGGAACAACATTTATTTCTTTTCCAAATGTTATAGTAAATATAGGCGGGAAAGAATGGTTTTAACAGTTAGGGAAAAAAGTAAAAATCTGGGGTTTGGCCATTAAAGGTTATTTTCAACAATGAGAGACAAAAATTAGTTATTGCACAGTGCAAACCCCTCTCCTAGGCCTAATACTTGCTTACCAAGTTGAAAACAGACACATTTGATTCCCCACACTGAAGATCTGAGCTCGGGTATGACGTTCATAAAAGCTAAGCAGGGTGATGTCCTCCCTAACCCAGGTCCACTAGGTACAGCACATGAGACTCTTGGGGGAAGCTGAACACTTGGGGTTTGGGAGTACAAACTCCCCATACTTCTGGCTCAGGGGTTTAGGGTGCAAGATAAGCAAAAGCAACTAGAAAAGAATTGGAAAGAAAAGCAGCAGGTGCTGTCTGCAGGCATGGGTCCGGGAAGGAAGCTGGGTCAGGGAAGGAAGCTGGCACAGGAAGGAAGCTGGCACGGGAAGGAAGCTGGGCACCAACATTTCACATCACTGACTAGAGAGGCTGAAAGGAACAGTCTTCCACCAGCTTTAAGACCATATGGCTAACGGGAGACGCCCCTGGAGGGAGGGGAGAGAGCATGGAGCCTTCGCCTTCCTGGATACAAGGCAGGAGCCAGGGCACAGGACCCAAACAGTGCCTTAAGGCCATGGTTCCCAGGGCATTTTAGGGTGGAAGCTGATGCTGTCCTCGAATTCCAGGTAGACTGAACAATGTCACCATCTGGTGGTCAAATGAAAAATTAAACAAAGCAGAGAACATTCTCCATTAGAGAGCCAAGTGTTAAGTCACCCTTTAGAGCTATGCCAGGAGGCTGTACTTACTTAAACACGCCTGTACTGTGTCCAATCGAGAGAAGGTCTGTAATGGGAAGAATGGCTGCCCCGTAGATTCAAGGTAGTTGTAGATTCTTTGAAGCTCTTCCCACAAAGAAGAGTCTACAATCCCCGGCTTTGATCTGGACCAGCATCATGGTCAGAATTTGTAAAGGACAGCCCAGGAAATGAATCTATGAAACTTCCAAGCCTCCACTTCTCAGGTGTCTTGGCTAGCCCGGGCTAGCCCTGGCTAGCCTCTGAGAGTAAGTGGTGAGAGAGAAAATGGCCCCTTCTGTCTCAGGTTCTTCTGAGACTGCAGACACGTGATGACGTCAGCAGCCCTGGGCTGACTGCTCCCCAACGTGGCAGTAGGGAGCTTACAAGACCATCTGAAACCTACTCAAGCTGTAACCCATGGAATCATAAGAAATAATGAATTGTTTTAAACCACTAAGTTGTGGGATAAGTCGCAATGCAGCAGGCAGGAGATGAGAAATCTGTATGCTGTGTTACAGCTCAAGATTTATTGCCACTGTTTCATACCGGGGTGAGGTGAGGCGTGATCAGCTTTGCCCCGTGGGGACTCTTGGCTACTGCACACACGCTGAAAACTGCAAGCTCTGACTTTTCCCTCCTCTATCAGCTGAGTCACCTTGTCACTCGTTCATCCAGCAAACACTGAGCTTGCTGCTAGTTACTCAAGTGGGCACTGAAGACTTCACATTAAATCAGAAGCCAATGACCCTCAAAAAGGTCCTGGCTGTTGGAGACACCAGAGGGGCGTATACATCCTAACAACAAAGTGGGTAAAGTCGAATACAGAAGGATACCTCTTTGGAAGACAGTGGTGGCTGGTTGCTGTATTAGTCTGGATCCTGGGGAAGAAAGAGAAACCACTCCAGATTCTCTCTGTACAGGAGGAATTTAATCCAGGAAATCTGTTACAGGGTGACGAAGCAAATGGAAGCAGAGACGGGAGACATTGCCCCGCCCAGGCTCTTCCTAGCTCTGATCAAGCCCAGCAGCAGGCTTGGAAAGTCACCCTTGTGAGGAAAGGCTCCACGAGAGGCAGAGGATGAGCAGTCGACAACTGAATGCCACCCAGGCATCGTTCTGCTCTCGTCTCCTCCTCCATATCCCCACTCCCGGGGCAGAACAACCCTCTGTCCTGGAGCAATTCTAGCTCTCCATCACAGCACAGAAGATGAGACCCCTGCATCCCTCGCAGAGGGGCATCTCCACATAAGAATCACATGCTACATGCGGGCAAAGATCAGAACGTCTGGCTGTGGGCGCCAAGATCTCACGCAGAGGTAAAACAAGAGGACTCTGCCCTCCTTCCATGGTGCTGGGCTAAGGTTGGCCCTGTGACCTGTGACAAACTGGTAACGAAGGCTCATGGGTACCCCACTCATTCTGAGACCTGGCAGCACTGCAGGATGATTGACAGCACCCCCTAGGGCTTCCGCTTCAAATCTTGACTTTGCTTTTTGCTATACATGACTGCAAGCAAGTTGCTCCTTCTTGTCCATGCCTTTGTTTCCCCATATGTAAAATGGGGTGATGGCTTCTCATTTGGTAAGACTGTTGTGAGGATGAAGTGTTACCATTCCTTGAGCTCCTGCTGGATACAGGGTGGTGGCTGCCCATGTGTTCTGGGCTAGCAGCATCAATACCACCTGGGACTGGTTACTAAGTCAGGGACTACCTTGCTTTGATGCCAGCTGGGCTGAAGTTGGGAACCAATGATCAGATAGAACATAACTTCAATCAATAGTTTCTGTTATAGATTCTGTCTTTACAGAGTCAAGGAATAAAGTTGGAAAGGAAGTGATCCGCACATCACCAATGGCTAAAGCCATAGAGATGAACCGGGATCTGAGGACTTCCAGATGTTGATATTTTAACACCCAAGGTAAATAGTTCCCGATATTCCTGTCCATGCCATAGATGACTGACCAACCAGCATCATGCTACCGAGATACCCAGACCCCGCTGATCCAGACCTGCTTGGGATTGTCGGTAATCCTGCTTGCTCAAAATGAGATGCCCGCATCCCGACAAATATGGGAATAGCTCAAGTGGGGTGAGGAGAAAAGAGAAAGTTCTTTCCCAGAAAGGGAGACAAAACAGTAAGAAATAATGAAGCAAGCCTTCAGAGCTGATGAGGTGAACGCAGAAATCTGAGTAGAGAAACTGTCTGCTCGGAGATGTCTGCCATAATAAAGGTGAGAAAAGAGCAAACAACGGCTGAGAACTCGCCTAGAGCTTTGGATCTCCTGCCAGGTGAAGGGCAACCCTGCTCCAGCCCCTTGACCTGCAGTGAATGACACAGAAGGCCTCTCCTCTGAGGAAGCGGGAATGGGGAAGTCAGCAGGGAGCCAGTAGACCCCCCACTGCTGATGAACAGCAGAATAGCAGCACAGGAAAAGACTCCAGAGCTCCCAATAGATGTCTAGTCTACAAAGAGGGCTTGGTGAGTACTCGTGCCATGGGCAGAGGTGCTGGTGAGGGGGGAACCCATGGCCACGCATGGGTCTCTGGTTTCTGGTTGATAGTGGAGTCATGGGGAACAAAGAGAGGTTTCAGGATCATAGCCAGTCCTAATGAAGACATGAACACTTGGGTAACAGGAGACATGATAGAGAACCAACGGCAGATCTCAGGATCCTCACCTCTGACATTCAGGGATCAACAAAGCCAAAGACCCATATTTCTACACCGTATCAGTGTTGTCTGTGGAGAGCCTCTTCTTTCATCCTGTCTACACTAGCATATCCTAGTATTACCTTGTTCCTGGGTGCTCCTGAGTGCTCCTGGGTGCTCCTGAGTGATCATGACCTGGGAAGAAGGAGCAGTGCTCCCCACTACAAACTGGCATAGAGGTCAAGAACAGAGAATGTGCTGGTAGAGGCTGGAGATGGCTGGAAATGCAAGGGCAGATAGAGAGGTCTTGGGGGGAGCTGAGGGAAGCTCAGTCTCACAGAGAGATGGCTGGTTTGAATGGATACAGAATGCCAACAGAAAGCCACAGAACCAACAAGAAAAGTCAACTGCCGACACTAAGGTGGAAAAGAGCTGGATGTTTGGTGACAGCAGTTACCCCAAAGAAAAGCAGCCAACAGAGAGGAGCTCTGGTGGTGTTTCTCCCAAGCTGCATTCAACTGACTTCTGCAACCTTTCCCAGAGTTAACACGAGTTAGCATGACTATCCATGCACCTGCTGAGCTGTACTCCTTCCATTGAAAATATTTACATGTTTTCACAAAAATGAAAATGTTACCTGGATGGCCACACTCCTTAGCATGGTGATAAGTGAAGGTAAGAAAGAACTAAGACCTCGGGCCCAGAAGAGCCTTTTGTCCAACCATCTAAAAGCCAAGAAGGCTGTAAACTCGCTGATTACTCAAGGCAAGGCCTGACCACAGACTTAGAGTAGAGAGGACAGGAGCAAGGCTCAGATCTCTGGCAGATCTATAACTAGCTCTACAAGAAGGCAGTTCTTCACACCAGGCTCTCACTAGCTCCCCAGTTCCTCCTTAGCTGAATCTGGGCTCTTACAGACCTTGGTTTACCTATGAGACCCTCAGACTAAGCCAGTACCAACCTAGAGACCCAGTTCTATCAGTCAAGGTTTGACTAATACGAAAATAGACACCTCAAGAAAAGATAACGAGTTTTCTCACTACCAACAATCTCCAGAAAACATTCTAAGCATCCAAGGTCAACAGAACTCCACCTGAGTCATAGCCAAGGACACCATCACACAGTCAAGCATCAAAACTTTCACAACCTAAACAGTCCTCTTCCCAGAACTGTGGAGAGAGTCAAAACTAGACTTCTTTCCTGGTGCTGGCCTTGCCCATGGAATTTGTCTCAGCTCAACAGTCCTAAAAGGGAAAGAGAACAGTGAAGGTGGCTATCCCCAGAAAGGAAGGAGACCCAGGATGGCAGAATCGCTGGGTGCAGTTTCTCACTATTTGTGGAACATACCAAACACACAGGACACAAGGGAGACTCAAACATGGCGGTTATAGCGGCTAGCCAATGCTCGGGCCAGGGTCTGAGCTAGTCGATCTCAGTACATGCTCACAGCTCAGCCCTGCGGGTGGGATTATAAGGCCCCATTTCCAAACCAAAGTTGCTCACAGTGCCAACACCAGGAAGCCATCCACTGGGAGGCTGGGCCAGGGCATTCACATCCATGCTGATGCCCCAACTCTTTTTCACCACGAGTCTTCAAGCAGAGTTCTAGCTAGAAGGTGCTAGGAGACTGGCTCTCAGCTTCTAAAGTCTAAGCATTCCCTCTTCAGCCAACATGTAAGCATTCTTCTACAGTGTGAAAATCCCTAAAGGGTCAAAAGATGCAGAGCTCAACAAAAGAACCCTATTTTGAGGGACAGTCCTAGGTATGCGTAAGCATCTTAACGATAAAGAATGCCTGTTTTGTTCACTGTTCAGTCCCCTGTGTCTAGGACAGTGGCAAACACAGGTGACATATGGTGGGTGCTGACACACAGTGGGGGCTCCATAAATGTCTCTCAGAGTGTAGGTTATAAAATCCTCATGGTTTCTTGCTCAAACAAGTCCCTAAAATAAGGCAAGATTGCCGGGGTGGGGTGGTGGCACACGCCTTTAATCCCAGCGCTTGGGAGGCAGAGAGGAGCGGATCTCTGTGAGTTCAAGGCCAGCCTGGTCTATAAGACCTAGTTCCAGGACAGGACCAAAGC
Organism: Microtus ochrogaster; assembly: GCF_000317375.1. NCBI lineage: Eukaryota > Metazoa > Chordata > Mammalia > Rodentia > Cricetidae > Microtus > Microtus ochrogaster. The sequence continues at coordinate 81,094,276 of NC_022015.1, read as the reverse complement.
CACAGAGAAACCCTGTCTTGAAAGAAAAAAAAAAAAGATTGTAAGAGCCCTTGGCTGACAAAAGCAGCGACGTGCACGCAGCCTGACTTGGGATCTAGGAGCAAGCTCACTGCTGTCTGAACCCTGCTCACTGCTTCCGCTCCTTTTGCCCTCGTGGACCAGAGGCCAACAGTCCCCGAGGAGGAGGCCCACAGGAGGGGAAAAGAAAGGGAAGAGAAGCAGGTCTGGGGCTCAGAACCCTTTGTCTTTACTCAAGAATTCGAGGGGCTGCACCCCATCCCACAGTGATAGACTTTCAGAAAGAAGACACAACCACCATGGTAGAAGGGGCAGGCACCCCAACCATATTTCAGATCAGGCTTCAAACAGCTTACAACTTGCTCAAGGTCGCAGAGGTCAACCAAAAGCCACACCAGACTTCTGTAGTCTACTAGACTACAAAAGGAGTAGCCATACTGGAGGGGCTGTGGAAGAGGTGATGGTTCTAGACTTCAGTGGCCACAGAAAGACAAGGAGGGCCCTCGGCCAGGGTGAAGCAGTTGAAACTGTAGGCTATGCTTTCATACTGATAACTCTTCACCACAGAAGTCTCACCGTGGCGCTACTATGTCAATGCACAACCTATCTAGGGGAAACCTAGGCAACTAGGCCAGCAGGCTCTAAGCAACTAGCTAGCTAAAGTCTTCTGTCTACAGAGTGTCTCTGCCAATCACTCTGTAAAGGTAAGACAAGAGTGGGTAATAATACTTATTCTTTTGTTTGTTTCTTAAAAAGGAGGGGGCTGGAGACACAGCTCAGAAGTTAAGAGTACTGGTTATTCTTCTAGATGACTCTGGGTTCAAGTCACAAATGTCCCAGGGGATCCAGGGTATCAGGCACGTATGTGGCACACAGACATAACATGGAGATAATATAATACACCCATACACATGAAATAGATATATAAATTGGAATTTAAAAAGAGGGTTCTGTAGAGACGCTCAGTCGTTAAGAGCAATTGTTGCTCTTGCAGAGGACTTGGGTCTGGTTCTCAGCACCCACATCAGATGACTCACAACCACTGGAACTCCAGCTCCAGAGGAACACCCTCTTCTGGCCTCTGTGGGCACTAGACAGGGAACTGCCTTTGTGTTACCCCAAAGAAAGGAGGCGGAAAAGTGCCTCTCAGCACCCCAATGTCCTATTAGAGCACAGTTGGGCACAGTCTCTTTGTCCTCTCCATGCTGTAGTCCAGTACACAAGGGTGTGATTCTCATGCAACTGAGGATGGCTGGGAGTCCACCACCAGTGCCTCTCTAGCTTGAGAGACGCCCACCTGGCTTTTCCTGTTACGTTGACTCTAGCGACAATCAGTCAGCTGCTCTGAGAGTGGTAATCTCAGTGTCCACGGTCACAGGGATCACGGCCGCAGGGAAATGCAGACGTTAACCAGACTGACAGGTAACCGTGAAGCAGACACTTCTGCAGAGGGGTAAACGGGCTGTAAACATCAGAGGGAGACAGAAGCCCTTAGGATTGGATGCTTCTGCAGAGGGGTAAACGGGCTGTAAACATCAGAGGGAGACGAGAAGCCCTTAGGATTGGATGCTTCTGCAGAGGGGTAAAGAGGAAGACGAGAAGCCGTTAGGATTTGATGGCCAGGTAGGAGTTTACTGGGTGCACAGGAAGGGAAGGAATAGGTAAAGGAAAGAGACCTCAAAGCTAGAAACTGAAGTTAGAGAGCCTCTTATGGAAGAGTCTTGGAGAGTAACCAGGACAGCTTTGTAAATCATGTAGATGATTATGTGGCAGTTACATTTTTTTTTACGAGATAATCTTCCATTTTTGTTTTTCAAAAAAACGTAACAAAATGCTGGGGGTATTACTGGGGAAGAGCTGTAGCGGGGTCATCCTGGGGAATGGGTGTCATTATTGATAGGATAAGTACCACCACCTACCTAACAGTACTATGAGCCTGGACTTCACGCACTTTATCTTGGGTGAGTCAGATCATCGTCCTACTGGACAGTGAATGAAGAAAAAAATCTGCACCAAGTCACAGAGTTTGGATGTGGTGGGAAACCAGATCCAACCAGGGACCATGCCCAGCTTGTTACTGGGCCACATCAATAGAGTGACCTCAAGTCTGCAGGACGTGGGAAGATAACCAGCGAGACTCTTTATCCCCACACTCAGTCCTGAGACTTGCTGACTCAGAAAGTGTCCTTCAGTGTCACCGCTCACCTGTAAATTGGGAAGGTGACATCTGTCTACCCTCTTCATGGCTCACAAATCCCCTGAAGTCCACCATGCACACACCCTCCCTACCCAGGAAAGAATGAATGTCACCCAGAGACAGGCCTGACCTTTGCCCTCTTTAGCTCTGGGAGGTGATCTTTAGGCCCTTGGGCTGTCCTACCTTGGGACACAGTGGATATTCTTCTGTGGCTTATGGGAAGCCCATGCAGTACCAACTAGAACCTGGACTGAAAAGTAAGGTTAGCTTCAAGGACTTCAACCATATGAGCCAACCAGTAAAAACCACCCAAGGTTGAGGTTTGCCCGATAGCACCCTATCCATGCAGCCACACACTGTAGCCAGACATTAACACTTGGCGTGAAGTCACTGAAAAGGGCCAACTGGAAGCTTCGTGCGGAGCTCACCAGGACTCTGCTACCTGGCATCCTTTCCTTTTCCTCATCTGTCGTGGGTAATAACTGAAGACAACAGTTTTCAGTAAGGTCTGAAGGTTTTCCTAATGATTCCACTTGTGAGTGGAGCCTTGGGAACCCTTAATTCTTGGTTTGTGTGGGAGGGTGATCTTGGGACCCCTGACTTTGTAGTCCTTCCTCAAGATCATATGATCCTCATGTTCTTTTCAGTTCACAGATGAGGACAGTGAGTGGCCAAGATTCACATCCAGTGGGTAGAATAAAGGGACATAGATGCCAGGCTGCAGCTTCGGTCAACAGTACCTGAGCGCTCAGTGGCCCATCTCAGTCTTCCCCTGGAGTGGTATAGTGAGGAAAAGACCTGTCCCATGCTGACCAAGTCAGTGCTTTAACTGGGAGAACACACAATGGTGCTGGTGGCATCTCCAGCCCTGAGACACACCACACATAGGACAGATGACAGATTCCCCCACAGCAGTTATGAAACCCAGACCTCAGCCCTTTCTTGGTCAGAGCAAAAGCAGCCACCAAGAGCCTAAGACTGGACAGCAGTGATGCAATGCCTGCGGGGACAGGACATTCCACCGAGAGGGCCCTGGAGGGGTGCGTCAAGGGAGAAGGGGGAGGAGAGCCCAGAGAGGGAGCAGATAGTGCAGCCAACACACATCTGTCCTGAGACAGGGAGGCTGTCTGTCTGCCCTGCACCACCGCCTGCCAGGATAAGAGGGGGGCAGGAAGGAGGCTGCACACACAGCAGATTCCACCCCAGCACGGGGACCAAGCTGTGGCTGTCAATCCTGCCTCCTGCCTCCGGAAATCTGGCATGGCCAATGCCCTCAGCCTTCTTCACACACGCCGCCCAGCACTGTGCCATTCAATTAGTTTTACAAGAGTGGAGGATTTAACACTGCCCCCTCCCTGCACCCAGCTGTGGACTGGGAGCCCCCTCAATACATAGCCAAGCAATATAGCATGCTTAAAATGCAAGCCTGTCTACCTTGCTTTATATTAAAAATAATAGGTATGCTTTATGCAACTGCATTTTTATTTTCTCTTAGTGTGTGAAAGAGCAGAAGAAAAATACGGTCAATAGGATGGCTTTTTGTTGTCGTTTTGCTTTTCTATCCTTAGAGTCCAAGAATCTAAACAATGTGTGGTTACAGTGGGCATTTAGTGAACATCTTTAGTAAATTTAAACCTGCATGTGATGATTAGATTTATGCTACAATATTTCTGTGTGTGCATACACCGTGTATTTAAGTCTGACTTGTATTTATATCACTTCAAATAGTTACGATCTCTTTGTGCTGAGAAAAGTCAAACTCTTGTGATTTCTTTGAAATAGATGGTAAATTCTAGTTAAATCTGAACTATTACAGCTCACCTCCAGTCCAGCTGGATTTTAGGAACCTGCTATCTGTCCCCTCTATCTCTTTCCTCTCTACTCCAGCATCTAGTGGCCATAATTCCACTCTCACTTTCTATGAGATCAGTTTTCCAGCTCCCCGCTGTTGAGTGAGCTCATGCAGAGTTTGTCTCGCTGAGCCTGGCTTGTTTCAGTTAACATAATGCCCTCCAAGCTCATCTGTGCTTCCACAAACGACTGGATCGATCCCATGCCACAGTGCTTCCTAAATCAACTGATGGACACCCAGAAGGAATGACATTTTTAAAGAAAAGAAGTTTTTTAATACAGAAATAACTGAGAAAATAGTATTTTGTTCTTATGATTGTGGGTGTTTTGCCTATATGTGTGCCAAGGGCATGTAGTGCCTTAGAAGACCAGAAGAGGGTGTCAGAGCCCCTGGGGTTAGAGTAACAAACAGTTGTTAGCTCTTATGTGGGTGCTGGGACTTGAACTTGGGTCTTCTGAAAGAGCAATAGGTGCTTTTGACTATTGAGCCGACTATTCAGTCCTGAGAAAATTATTAGAAATATTTATATTACTAATAAAGGTGATGTGAGTCAATCCGGGGCTTTGAAAACCAAAGCGTTGCTCTGCCCATAGCTCAGCACATGCCTCAGCCCACAGAGAAGAGTCTTCTGGCAGTAGATGGCGACTCAGAAAACCCACAACTGGTCAACAGAAAAGAGACTGGGTGCTCAGCTCTAAAGAGAAGGTCTGTATCACACCAACCACTATTAGGGTGGCTGCTAGCCCAGTCCACCTACCCTAAGGCTCAGGGACCTTCAAGGAGGAGGGGAAGGAAAGAGTGTAAGAGCCAGAGATGGCAATTATTGATGGACAGAAAGGGCAGGTGCACACGGGACGGTGATTGTAACGATTGTAATGTTTGTATGGACACAGTGAAGTAGAGAGGCAGGAATGAGGTGCCACCGCAGGCTGAGAAGCTGTGGACATTGGTACCTGCTGGGAGCGGAGAGTCAGTTTTCTCTAAGAGCATGACCTTTGGTAGGTTGACCAAAGGATAGAGAGAGAGGATGGGGGTGTGCAAGAGAACAAGTATTATGGGTATGAAGAAGGGGTGATCTGGGAGGAGTTTGGAACAGTGAATATTATCAAAATGTATTGCATGAAATTCTCAAAGAATCGATAAAAAATATTTTAAACCCTTCGAGATATAAGCTCTTGAAAATAGTATTATGAGTCTACAGGCCCCTGCAAGGTTGGTTTTCAGCATGTTCGTATAAACCAAGGAATTGGAATTGTGAGATTGCAGAAGTGTACATTCCAAAGAAATTCTGAGGTAGAAGTCTAAAAGGTTCGCCAGCTTCCAAAGGGATTTCTGACCCCGACCGTTAACGGCCACCAACCTGCCTAGATCTGGCAAATCTGCGCTGTTGCTGACTAGAAAGACATCTGGGAATTGATGGTCGTCCTGCTCAGATGGGCAGTGGCTGCCCGAGTTCCCGGATGGGGTTTGCCACTTGATTAACAGCTCCGAGGCAGCATTTGTCACCGTCCGTCCTGCCTGCTGGCTCACGTGTGCTGCTACACCCACAAAATGTAAATTTCCTGAGGGCAGCCTGGGCCTCGTTTGGGAACCACACGCACTTGCTAGGCCCACACATGGGGTCTGAGAGGTCAAGCTTCCTGGAAGGGGCAGCCAAGCACAGCCAAGGCTGCTGGGCACTGCCTCTGCAAACCTGTGCACTTAGGTAGGCGCTTGACAAATGTTTTTTGGTGATAATGATGATCCCGTCTTCCCCGCCTGCCATTCTCACTCCTCAGATGGTTCACACGCAGCAAAAATATCTGCTTTGGCTACAAAGAAAGAATGTACCCTCTGTGAGACTGCAAGTGCCAGAGCGCTGGCGGGCAACAATGTGACCCGGCACACCCGAGGCTGCAGGGACATTGCTGGGCAGCTTCTGGTGGCTGCTCTAGGGAAGCCAACACTCCCATAGGACACGGAGCAGGCTGACCCTCATCCCCAATCTCTCCACTCCCAACTTGACAGGGGTTCAGTCCGTTAGGATTCCTCTTCTCTCTTCAGAAACACAACAGATCCACGCGACCACACAACCTCACACTCTAAACCCACAGGTAACACAAATGAGGCCTCTGCAAGCATCTATATCTCCCCACTTCAACCAGGAAGAGGCGATTTCTCCATGAGGGCTTTCCACTTCTACAATTCCCAGTTCCTGTGGCTTCAGTCTGAGCAACCTGCAGCCTGTTGGAATAGGTGTCTCCATGTTAGGCTGGACAGCAATGTGTGAACCATCACTAGCCTGAAGCCTTAGCCTCAGCTTCTGACCATCAGCCCAGAGAGAAGTGTATTCTTCACAGACCTCAGCTGATGGAATTCATTGGTCTGTTTTCCCCGTGTTGTTGGTAAAGAAGGGGACGGGAGTCAGCAGGTCTGTCTTCATCTCTCACTGTGGAACTTTGGTCTAGAAATGGAAACTTGAATCTCCTTTTCCGCAGCTGTTTTGTTTGTCTGTCTCTCTTTTAGTCTGTTTTTTCCTCCTTTGATGATTTTATATATGCATGTGATGCATTTTGGCCATTGGTCATTTTTAACCTCCCCCAACCCATTAACCTTGTCTCATTCACCACCCTGTCTTTCTCCCGACCCCTTCTACTTTCCAGCAACTCCATTTCCTACTTTCATGGTGCACATATGTGTGTGTGTGCGCACGCGCACGCTAATAAGTATGTGTGTGTATATGTACATGCATGTGAGCATGCAGATGAAGAGTCCCACTGAGTTTAATTAGGGCTGCTGCTTGCATGAGCATGGATAGAGAATGATTTACTAACATGAGTGGCCTATCAGTGGCTACCACTAAAAAAAAAAAAAAAAATGACACCCCTCCCAGTAACCATTAGCTGCCATCAGACCCTTGGGAGAGGCGGGGCTTAAGAGCTCCTCCCCCACACATGACAAAATGTTGACAGGCTGCAAATTTATTTTAGAGTATCTGGCACATACATATTGGCTACAAATGAATGGAACTTGCATTATTTAGACCTGGGAAAGCAGAGGAGCCAGCAGTCAAAGCAAAGCTCCCAGGGCTGAGCAAGATGGGGAGGTCCGAGAGGTATGTTCTTCGTCTGCCACCTCCAGAAGGGGAAACAGGCTCAGTAAGGAGACAAACAGCCCAACCAACACAAGGCAGAGGACTTAAGGGACATGTCTCCAAGAAAATATGCAAATGACCAGAAGACGCAAGAAAAGATGCTTGGCGTCATTGGTCATTAAGAAAATGTGTGTGAAAACAGCGATAAAGTGTCCTTCGGACCCACTCAGACCACGCAAACTGCAAGGTCGAGCAGCAGTGTGGCAGGAATAGAGAGACGAGCTAAATCTTGTTCACTACACAGAACTGTGCGATGGTCCGTCCATTCAAACGATCCTTCAGAACACTGACTGTAGCATTACCATGTGACTCACAAAGGCCCAAGAGACGTGGAAACACAAGCACACAGAAACTACACATGAATGCCCATAGCACCATAGCTCATACGAGCACGCAGAAACTACACATGAATGCCCATAGCACCATAGCTCATACGAGCACGCAGAAACTACACATGAATGCCCATAGCGCCTTAGTTCCTACGAGCACACAGAAACTACACATGAATGCCCATAGAGCATGAATGCCCACGAGCACACAGAAACTACACATGAATGCCCATAGCACCATAGCTCATACGAGTCTCAAAGTGAAAGCAATCCAGGCTTCCATTCACAGGAACCTGGTAAACACAATGTAGTCTGTCTACATGTTTCTCTACAATTATAGGGAAAAATACTATATGGATATTCTGCAACAGGAATGAATCCTAAAGCCATAATGCTAAGCCTACAGAAGGCCACATGTTGCATTATTCTATTTGTATGAAGTATCTAGATGAGGAAAATCCATAGGGACTGAGAATAAGTTATAGTTTCCAGGGAATAAGGGAGAAGAGAATGGGGATAGTGCCTGATACTCGGTGTGTAGTTTCCTTTAGCGCATGAAAATATCCTAAACTGACTTATTGACAGTGTATGTACAATGCTGTGAATATGAAAATTACCGGTTCATATAGTTTTATTTGTGTGTGTGTTGTGTATGCAGATGCATGTACCCATGTGCATGCATGTGGAGATCAGAGGATCATATTGTATATCTTCCTCCATCACTTTCTACCTTACTGCCTTGAGACGGTCCCTCACTGAACTGGAAGCCCACTGATTTGGCTAGCCTGGCTGATCAGCCCACAATCAGGATCTGTGTGTCTCTGCCACCCAATACTGGGGTCACAGGCATGCACAGCCATGCCTGGCTTTTTATTTCAGACTTGGATTTGAACTCATGTCTGTACAAGAGCTATTGCTCACTCAGCTGTCTCATCAGACCATTTATATAATTTTAAAGGTTTAATTTATAATTTTTGTTGAATGGGCCTCAAGTCCAGTCACAGAGCCATTGGTCACCATCAAGGTATCCATGCTCACCTGCACCCCTAGGTTTATCATTCCATGTGGGTGGTTGTGGTTCACAGGCACCATAGCTGGGTAGGGCTGTTGGCTGCCTCCCTCCTTAGGAAGTTTGCGGGTAGCCTTCTGTTACCATGAAAGCTAGTTCTCTGGGGAGGCTTTCAGGTCAGGTCCAGCTCAGGTCCTCTGGACCCTGTGTCCAAAGTGCACCCACGTGGTGACTCACAAACATTGCCAACTCCAGTTTGAGAGGATCTAATGCCCTCTTCTGGTCTCCATGGTTACTGCACGCATGTAGTACACACAAACATACATGCAGACAAAACACCCATACACATAAAAATAAAATAATTTTAAAATTTTCTTTCTCCATAGGACACTGGCACTCCCTACATGATGCTGTGACGGCAGATACGCACCACCACGAATTTGTCAAACTCATAGAATGTACAGCACCAGGAGAGAACACGGATGCAAACTGTGATACTGGTGATAAGCTTGCATGGCTGTAGGTGCATCAACCATAGCATTAACCACTCCGGTGGAGGAGGCTGTTAGTGGAGAGAGCGTGTGTGCCGTGGAGCACATGAAATCTCTGGGTGTCTCCAGCTTGATTTTGCTATAAAGCTGTTCTAAGCAATAAAACCTATTAACATTAATATTAAATATTAATATAAAAATTAATTTATGAAATGCCTGCCTTATGACTGAAATACATTTTTCTATCAATCAGGTCACACCATCTCACATAACAGTCATAATTAAATATGATAGTACTAAGAGGCAAGCAAGCTACACTGGTGATGCTGTCGTTGAAAGAAAGCTATTTCTTATACAACCAACTTAATTGTTCTACATTATACCCCTCGCACATGCAAAAAAAAATATTCAAAATCAGAGAAAAAGCAAGGGTCCTAGGTGGAGGGAGGCAGGTGCCAGGGAGTAAGTACCGCCTCATTCCAGGGTGACTGAGGGCTTCACTTCCTCAACCAATGCTCTGGGCTCTGGGCTGTAGGTGAAGTGGGGAAGACGCGCCGTAATAAATTGCCTTCATCTTCCATCCTGCCTATTTTTAGGGCTCCATTTCACAGCGTGGTGAAATGAACCCGTGTGGAGGTCAGCATGCCAGGCGTCATTAAGACATTTCTTGAGAAGTGGGGAGACACTTTCACAAGCAAAACTGGAGGCGCAAGTCACAGGCTGTTTGTGAAGATGACACCGTTGGGAAGCTGCTGAAGATCTCGCTGATGTGCCCTTTGGTCACATGAAAAGGCGCAGTTGGAGCTGTGTTGATTTACAGCTGGCATGACGATGCCTGGGCGAACTAAACCTGGCCACCAGAAGCAGCAGTACGCAAAAGAGATGCTCAAACTGCCCGCTCTGTGGAGGACCCCAGAAGGTCACAGAGGTTCTAATGGCAAGCTGGGTTCATATCAGGATGAACCCGGGGTGGCACTTCTATATTCACTCCACAGACGGGCGAGAAGCTTCTGTACGTTGGAAATTGCTGTACCTGCTGGAGATTCAGCATCGGGGATCAAAGAAGCCACTCTTCTCATGGGAATCACAGCTCAGTTCAGGAAGAAAGAAAAAGACAGGTTAAGGAATGATGTATCAGAGGAAAACTGAGGACAGAGAGTGACGGAGACACACAGGACCAGAGACGGCCTCTGGATACAGGGCCAAGGACAGGAGCTGAATGAAGCATCTGGGAGGAGGCCGCTCCAGACTGCAGCAGCAAGGACCCGGTGGGTGAGAGGGGACTGTGAGTGACGTAAGGAGGCATGAGGGCGAGGGCCAGGAGGACCTCGCAGGCTCTGGCCACACCTCTGGGTCTAGGGCATTCTGAGCAGAGGGCACGCAGGCACTCTGGCTGCTCTGGGAGAGAACAGAGGCAGGACATGAGGGGTAGAGAAACCACAGAGAAGCTGTCACGAATGCGGCCGGAGGTGAGGGAGGCCTTAGCAGGAGACAAACACGCCGTGCAGATGAAGCTTGTGTGCAGAGTGTATTGATAGAATGGGAAAGGAGAAGGAAGAGAGAGACAGAGACCAGCTTGCCTCTTCAGAAGAACTGCAGGATGAGCACAGGATCCTCAAGCTGTGAAGAGACACCATGACCAAAGCAGCTCTTATAAGGAAAAAAAATTAATCGGGGTGGCTTACAGTTCAGAGATTTAGTCCGTTATCATCATGGTGTGGAATGGCGGTGTGCAGGCAGATGAGATGCTGGAGATGGAGCTGAGAGTTCTATATCATTTTTGGTGTTTTTGAGACAGAGTTGCTCTGTAGCTTTGAAGCCTGTCCTGGAACACTGCAGCGTATCCTGCACTGCCTCTTCAATTAAAACTTGTTGATACATTCCTATTTTTAGTGTATTTTTCAGTTCTTTAAGACTCCAAAAACCTCCAGGTGGTGGTGGTGCACGCTTTTAATCCTAGCACTTGGGAGACAGAGGCAGGCGGATCTCTGTGAGTTTGAAGCCAGCCTGGTCTACAGAGTGAGTTCCAGGCCAGGCTCCAAAGTTACAGAGAAACCCTGTCCTGAACAAACAAAACCAACACACACCCCCCCCCCAAAAAAAGAAGACTTCAAAAACGTAGAAACACCTATTCCAAACAATGTCGCTAGATTTCAGATCTGCCAGGCTTGATCTTGGTCCCCAGGCTCCAGAACTGGGAGCAGAAAATGTTTGTTTTCTACTCAGGCTGTGTGATTCATCATAGCAGCACAGACTAAGGAGAGAGGGAGGGTGGGGGCAGAACTCTTACACCTGCCACCCACACAGTTCTTGCTCACAGCTCAACACACTAAAAGAAAGATGGCAGCGTTGAACTAAAAACTAAGTACACAGAGGAGAAACTAACCCAGGGTAGGAAAAACATTTTCTCTCAAGACACCATGAAGAAAAAAGAGTAACAAATCAGAATTTATAAAAGTTAGAAAAGTTTACCTGATCAAAGAAAAATGCACACCAAGCCCCAAACCACACATTCACACACATGCACACATACACACACATACACATACATACACATATACACACACATACACATACATACACATACATACACATTCACACACATGCACACATATACACACATACACACACATGCACACATACACACACACACATACACACATTCACACACATGCACACATACACACATACACACACATGCACACATGCACACACATGCACACACATGCACACACATGCACATGTATACATATACATATGCATACATCTATATACATACACACATATACATATGCACATACACACGTGCACAGAGGACAAATAAAACAAAAGAAGAACCATTTGGATCAAAACCAAGGGGCTGGAGCACTGGTCCAATGATAAATACTTGTTGCTCTTGCAGAGAACCCAGGTTTGGCTCCTGGCATCCACATGGTAACTCTCAACCACCCATAACTCCATTTCCAGTGGGTCCAACACACTCTTTTGACTTTAATGTAAAAACTGCAGACATATAGTGTACATACATACATATAAAATACAATTAATTAAAAAAAAACACCCAAAAAAGCAACATCTACGAGAAAATATTTCCAACAGTAGTGAAGCATTGAGACCCGTAACACACAAAGAAGTTAGATTAATGAGGAAAATATAACCACACTTTTCAAGAGTAGAAACTATGAGTATTAATCAACAGAACAGGAAACACAAGAGACAGGGCAAATATGAAATATCCCACACAGCTTCCGTAGTTTGAACACGTGGTTCCCAACAGGGAGTGCTGCTTTGGAAGGTTGTGGAGCCTCAGACTGTGGTCTCACTAGCTGTGGGCTTCAACAGTGAGACAAGGACATCTTTGCTTCCTGTCTGTCCCTGCAGTGGGGCCAGCTGCCACAAGTCAAGGTCTAAACCGCTCTGCGGTGTTCTTCCCCACGATGGAGTGCGCCTCAGACTCTGTGAGCCAAACTAAGCCCCCTCTGCCTGGAGCTGCTTACGCTGGGTCTTCCATCCCAGTGGGAAGGAGAGTAGCCACGAGGAGCGTGTGTTCTCATCTATGTTTAGAACACACGACTTCATGCTTTCCACACGGTGGGGGTTGGAGAATTAAAATGGGCTCCGCTTCAACTCGGGGAAGCTCTTTGGAATAACCTCCGGCAAATCTAAATGCAAGGCTGGCTCATTCTATTAGAAGGTAGCCTATGAGCCGTCTCCATATGTGTGCAAGAAAACATACAAATTTCTTAGTGTTGTAATGGGGATGGTGGGAGCAGGTCCAATAATGTCTGTCCATCAACTGGATTATTTCAGTCAAGTATTTGTGTTATATAATCTCTGAGTACTTGATAAGAATTGAGTAGAACTATGTACTGTCATCAAAGAACAAAAAATACAAGGAAATGATTTGTGCAGCAGTGAATGAGAACTACAACTCTAAATGCTAAAATTAAACAAAGCTCACATGTGGATATGAATACAGAGGAAAGGGGCTGGAAGTAAGGCAGCCAGCCTTCTTACTGATTGAGATTTCTAAGGAAAAACGAGAGTATTTTGATCTTTATAGCTATGAACTCACTTATCACTTACAAAAATATGAACACTGCAAAATCTAGAGGCTGAAAATGCTACGTAAGAACTCTCCCAATTGACTCTGACAGAAACTCTCTCCAAAGCCATCGAGATCAAACAAGGATACTCTGGCTCCTAGCTCCAGAAGCCAGGTATGTCCTGAGACAACCCAGCCATGCCCTGGGCCCCTGTGTCCTGAGGCAATCCAGCCATGCCTGGGCCCCTGTGTCCTGAGGCAATCCAGCCATGCCTGGGCCCCTGTGTCCTGAGGCAA
>NC_022015.1:81079519-81080805 GCF_000317375.1 Microtus ochrogaster | reverse complement strand
AATCCAGCCATGCCTGGGCCCCTGTGTCCTGAGGCAATCCAGCCATGCCTGGGCCCCTGTGTCCTGAGGCAATCCAGCCATGCCTGGGCTCCTGAGTCCTGAGCAATCCAGACATGCCTGGGCCCTGCCCACCTCTCATTCAGCTTGCCCCTGTTCTTCATTCTCCAAGAAAACCAGCACATGGCAAACAAAAGCTGCCAGACTCCCCAGATTTCTATGTCTCTACAAAGCAACCTATTCAAAAGTAATTGCTTCTCTCCGTCTAGCTGTGGAGAAGTACTGTCTGGGAATGCCTCTGAATGGCACGGCTCCCACAGGCAGTCAGAAGGACCCATCTTGGCACACTCCACGAGTGAGGAAGACCAGGACTCCATGACAGACAGGCACAGTAGGACCATGCTGAGCAGGTGAGGCGTTCCCCCAGGAGAACCCAAAGCAGAGGATGAAGGGAGGCAGAGTAGGCAATACTATAACCCATTACAGATCAAAGGAACAAGGTCAGAAATTATAACCCCAGGCTGTACTGCTGCCATGGCAGAAGTGGGATTCAAGGAAACTGTGAGAGACCTCAAAGCCTGGCTTGATGCCACTGCCAGGGGACAAGGGTGTCATTTTAACAATTTTGACAGAAAGCCCTGCGTATGTGAAGGGCTACTTAAGTCTGTCATCCAAGGACCGAAAGGATCCCATTACAGCCTTAAAGCTCCCTGTAGATCACCCTTTTATTACAGTTATTTATTTATGTGTGAAAGGGGAGTGCACGTGGGCCATGGCGTGTGTGTGGAGGTCAGAGGGCAACTTGTGGGAGTTGGGTCTTCCTTCCGCTATGTGGTCCTGGGGACTGAATTTAGGAAGGAGACAAATACCTTTAGCCACAAGCCATCTTGCCTCCCTGGATGATATTTATGTAGATGGGATTTTAAAAGAGTACGGGAGGAAGGGAGGCAGGGGAGATGATGGCAGCAGAATATTTATGAGACACAAAGGAAAAAAATGAAATAGGTCTCAAGACTTCTTCTAAAAGAATAGGAAAGCATGAAGGTGTGGTGGCTTCCATCCAGTCTCCCTGTATTCACCATCACAAGCTCGGTCATTGCGGGAGGTGTGTAAAGAGAATGCAGCAGGACCACACAATCCTCAGAAACCCGCACTTGAAACATGGCTACATGGGTGCAAGTGTCCAACACAGGTGCAGGCAAGACAACCTGTCATTAATACAGTCAACCAACCTTTCTGTGTCCAACACAGGGGCAGGCAAGACAACCTGTCATTAATACAGTCAACCA
>NC_022015.1:81078596-81079419 GCF_000317375.1 Microtus ochrogaster | reverse complement strand
AACACAGGGGCAGGCAAGACAACCTGTCATTAATACAGTCAACCAACCTTTCTTTATCCTGAATCCAAACGGTGAAAACAGCCCAGTCACCGGGTGCTTTAAAAATGGAAGGAGTAAGGCAGACCTTTACAGAAAGGATGCCTAAGCCAGTTCCTACCAATCTTTACCATACTGGGTATGGTAAACACACACACACACACACACACACACACACACACACACACACCCCTACCTCTGTATCTTCCCTATCAGTTGAGCCTTTATGTGAACTGCTCATAGTCTGTGGTTTGAACAGGGAAATCTCCTAAGTTCATGGAACTGAGACAGCAAGCAGAACAAAGAAATAGTCCAACAAGTCTGTAGGGGAAACTCAGGCACTAAAGGAAAGGGAACCTAATTCCTAACATGTACCAAAGAGGGAAGGATGAGATGACTGACGACCATTTTAGAAATGCTTACAGACGCACTGGGACTCACCGACAAAACAAGATTCCTGGCAAATAGAACGATACAGTCATGTATGTATGTAATGATATAGTCATGTATGTATGTATGTAATGATATAGTCATGTATGTATGTATGTAATGCTACAGTCATGTATTGTGGATGGATGGATGGATGGATGGATGGATGAAATGATATAGTCATGTATGTATGTATGTGTGTATGTAATGCTACAGTCATGTGTGTATGTAATGATATAGTCATGTGTGTATGTATGTAATGATATAGTCATGTGTATGTATGTAATGATATAGTCATGTATGTATGTATGTATATAATGCTACAGTCATGTATTATGTATGTATGTATGTATGTATG
>NC_022015.1:81071476-81078104 GCF_000317375.1 Microtus ochrogaster | reverse complement strand
TGTGAGTTCGAGACCAGCCTGATCTACAAGAGCTAGTTCCAGGACAGGCTCCAAAACCACAGAGAAACCCTGTCTCGAAAAACAAAAAAAAGTAAAAAAACAATAGAACAATCTTCATTAGTCTCAATCATCGCAGACTGGAATATCTGGAGAGAGTCTCCTCATGTCTCATTTCAACCCTTACAGCAGCTACTACACTGTACTGGCCTGTAGCTTAAACTATCCAAAGTATTACAATAATCATTGCCAATACCACCTTCAGAATGACAGAAACGAGGGCAGAGCTGTGGTTGCCCCAGCCCACACGATGAACTAGCAGGAATCTAACTGGAGCAGTGTGCCTTGTTTAGCCCATGCATCATCTCCTGCTGTAAGAATAACACAAAATAACACAAAACACGACTTCATGACAATCCAAAGACAGAAAGTGTGATTCGCAGGGTCCCCTCACCTCTTCCAAGGTTCCTATTGCCAATGTTGAGATAATTCTTCTATCCAAAACAATGCCAAACTTCCTATAAGGTGGGCCAGGAAGAGCCCTGCTATGGCTCATTAGCACGCCAGTGTATAACAGCAAAGGAGGAACCGCATAAAGAAAGGTGCAAACCAGACCGGATCCCGGAGCAAGACTCAGTGGTTACAATCACTGGCTGTGCTTCCAAGGGACCCAGGTTTGGTTCCGAGCACCCACTGTAGTGGTAATTCAAATGTATTTTAATAAACAAAGACTTCCTGAAGATCTGAGAGTGAAACAGCCCCACTGGTCAGTCTTACAGACCAGGTTATGGTAACACACACCTTTGATCCCAGTAGCCACACTAGGTACCGTAGAAATCAGGTGGTGTGTGCCTTTAATCCCAGCCCTAGAGAGGAAAAAAGACAGGGCGAGATAGAGCTCAGATGTAGTCTCCTGAGATTCCAGGAGGCAGGATCGCCATTTCAGACTGAAGTCAAGCCGGGCGGTGGTGGCGCACGCCTTTAATCCCAGCACTTGGGAGGCAGAGGCAGGCGGATCTCTGTGAGTTCGAGACCAGCCTGGTCTACAGAGCTAGTTCCAGGACAGGCTCCAAAACCACAGAGAAACCCTGTCTCGAAGAAAAAAAAAAAAACAGACTGAAGTCAAGGTAGAGCCAGTGGCTGGCTGCTTTGCTTTTTAGATCTTCAGGCTGAACCTCAAGTTCTGCCCCCTGAGTTTTTAATTAATCATGCTTCATTTACATGCACATGCTTCAACTCACAGTACAGATTCCAGGGGAGCAGACACCCTCTATCGGCCTCTATGATAACAACATGTATTTGGTACACAGACACGCATGCAGGCAAAGCACCTGTGCACAATATACATATATGATCCCTATCTAGGAGTTCAGTGTCCTCAGAGGTAAGGAAAGGGCACAGTTGGAGAACATGGGGTGGCTGGCGCCCAGAACACATACCAGTGACTCTTAGGAGCTACTGTGAGATGAGGGTGTGACTTAGTGGGTGATTCTCCGGGGCCAGAGAGAGGGGGCAAGCTAACGGCAGAACCTCAATTCTTTATGTAGACAATGGAATGCTTTCAGATCTCCAGAACTGCCCCTCTGGGCAGTACAAACTTCTCTCCCTATCCCACTGGGGAGAGTTTCCTAAAGCCAGCGTCACCCAGGCCTTGTTTCCAGACACCTCCAATTGTCCAACCTTGCTTAGATTTCTAAGACTCAGTATAGTTCCTTTCCAAACTCTAGTCTCACCATAGCTACAAAGCTCTCGCTCCCACTCAAAAATCAGGCAGAGAGAGCTGTGGCTGTGGAAAAGGCTTCAGGGAAAGAAGTGACATTGATCTGTGCTTCCCACAGCTCCCCACTACAGACCCCTCCCTCCTAGCTTCTCCCAGGCCTGCTAGAGAAGAGTGACTGCAGAGAAAGTCTGAGGTCCCCCCCCCAAGCACCTGTCCCTTCAAGTCTCAAAAAAGACCCCCATCATGAGACTCCTCCATGGCCTCTTCCTCCCAAGAACCTCTTTCAAGAGCTTGGAAAACCTATGTGTTTCCCCACCCCCAGGGTGACACTGAGTGACTGTTTTCCCGTGAAGAGTCTTCAGGTTCCTCCAGTAATGGCAATGCCAGCTGACTGACCCCTGTGTCACCTGCCCTTTCTCTCCACAGTCCATCACCTGGGGCTCTTGGAGAGCTCGTGCCTGCGCTATATGCATGCCTGGTGCCTGCGCTATATGCATGCCTGGTGCCTGCGCTATATGCATACCTGGTGCCTGCAAAAGCCAGAAGAGGGTGTAAAGTTCCCTGGAACTGGAGTTACAGATGGTTGTGAGTTATTATGTGGATTTGGGGAACCAAATACGTCCTCTGGAAGAGTAGCCAGTGCTGTAATCGCTGGGCGTTCTCTCCAGACTCCCCAATATTTTTTTTTAAAGTCATCCCTTTAACCAAAGCATTTCACAGACACAGACTGTGAGACTACAGCGAGCTAGCCGCACTTTTGCACAGATGAGCCGCGTGTGCACTCTGTTGTGCTGAACCTGCTGTGGAATTGCCCCCTCCATGGCAGGAATGCAGCATCTAAATTCCAGGATCAGCCCCTGGCTCTTTGACTGCAGATCCCAGCATTTAAATCCTGGCCATCTCACAAGCAGCAGGAGAGCATTAGCAACGCCACATTGTCCGGTGCAGATGACATGTCAACACGGGTTTAGAATCACAAGCTGTTTATCTCACACTGAACCTGACCCTGCTTTAGAAGGACGGCCCTGTGCTGGTTCAAAGGCAAGCCGAGGTGTGGGCCAGCCACACCCCATCTCTGACCTGAGATTGAAGCACGAGGGAGACATGCTTTTAAAATGTTCTAAATAAAAAAAGAAAGAACTATTGATAGCCCAGGACTTAAAATGAAATAAAATTCCACCTATGCCTGATATAAAACCGGGTCTCGGGCCCACATCCTCCCTAAATTTATGAACACCCACTGAATGTTTCTGTAATAGTCCAAGCCACCCTCAAACACCTGCCCATCTGTCACAAACTTGTCCTGAACTTTACCTACTGTCCTGTGGTCGCCTTCAGGGAAAGGAGTTCTGGGTTCCAAAATCCTCAGGCTGCTATCTAAAATCTAAGTCAAAACCTTGAGTCCTTATTGCTTCTCCCTCTATTGCAAAAACAATTCTTGCTGTTGTAAGAATTCAGGGGGCAAGTTGGCAGGGTGGCAATAGGACCAGGCAAAACACCTTGCAAACGTATTTATAGCTTGGCCTTGATTAAGTTATATGTCTATTAATGCTTTTTTCCAGTTGAAATGAATTGGTCATGCAGCTAAGACTATAGAATATTTACGGTGCATTCTGAATATCAGGTTAGCAGAAGAAAATGCTTGAGCTCCATTCTACATCTAGTGATCTACACCTGAGATGACTTACAGCAGAAATGACCTTCGTAGACTAGATTTGTACCATGCTTCCAAATTCTTAAATTAAAAAGCACTTCCCCCAAATTACTTCCAATAAGTCATACTAAATAGACTCCTCTTTAAAAGGAAAAAAGAAACTTTATCAATTGGCAAGATTAAACTGCATAAAAGGGGCTGGAGAGATGGCTCAGTGGTAAAGAACATTGCCTGCTCTTCCAAAGGTCCTGAGTTCAATTCCCAGCAACCACATGGTGGCTCACAACCATCTGTAATGAGGTCTGGTGCCCTCTTCTGGCCTGCAGACATACACACAGACAGAATATTGTATACATAATAAATAAATATTTAAAAAATAAATAAATAAAAACTGCATAAAATTAAGAATGTTCTTTGGCCCCTTTAAGTGAAGCAGGTTCGTCTTACAATATAAAACAGCCCGAGCAATGCAGCCATCCAGAGTCTCGAGGGGCATTTAAGCTCATTTCCAGTTCAGCTTGAGCTGTGTCCTATATAATATTCTAAACATGATGAGAATACCAAGAATTCCTTCCTAACTGCTGTAAAGGGCTCTCAAGGGCCACCGAAAGGCCTGGACCACATTCTTCAGCCGTTATGAGAGGCAGGAGGAGGAAGCAGGGTCAGGCCAGAGGAAGAGAGAAGTGGTCGGTAATGGGCTCCCTCTACAACCCAGCCTCTCCTAGAGCAAGTAACAGCTGCAGCACCCTGCACCCCCAGCCGAGGAGAACCACTCCTATTACCGGGGTTTGCCCTTCAATTCCCTTCTCAGCTCGGGATTTCTGAAACAGCTCTTCCTACCCAGACTGGACTCTGGTGAACACATCTCACAAGGCTGGTGTCTGCCGCTTTCCCTCAGAGTTTGTTCAGTGAATGTCTAACAGAATCGTTGTGCTGCCTGGGGTGAGTCAGAGGAGTGACTAACGGTATACAGCTCTGTTTGAGTTGATATGCCGAGGTCTGAAGCTAGCCCAGAGATATGCAAGATCCTTCCAGATATGAGGCTATCCCAGAGACGCATGGGTACTACCTATGGCAGTTGAAGAGGAGACAGTTTGTTTTCTTAAGGACTATGTACGGATCACATCACCACCCCACAGCAAGCGTTACCATTGTGCACTTAAAGAGGCAGACTAAAGTCAGCACAGCGACAGATGGGCGGGGTTCGATAGCAGTCCCCAAATTCTCAGACCTCCCGACCTTTACACACTAGTGGGGCAGTGCAAGCAATCCGAAAAAGTAGTCTCTCCAGACTTGTAGGTTTGTCGCTTTTTACAGGGAGTGGAGTCTCACCAAGTACCCCTGGCTAGCCTGGAACTCTCTATATAGAGACCAGGCTGGCCTCAACCCCACAGAGACCTGACTGCCTCTGCGTTCCGGTACTGGGATCAACATGAGTCGCCACATGCTGTTCCGGATAAAATGTTTAAATAGTAAAAGTGTTAGAAGTTTTGAAGACACCACACCTCAGCATTCCTAGAGAAATACCTTGTTGGCTTGGGTCTCTAAACCAGTACAGCTCTTGCTGAGCTTGAACAGCAAGCTCACGGTTTCTAGAACTCCATCTCCAGAATCACGGCTTTGGGCTGAGGGGTACAGCGCTTCCTAGCAGTCAAGTGGTGCCAGGTTAGAGCCCCAAAACTGGAGGGAATGTTTTGCTTTAAACAAACACCTTGTTTTAAAAATATATATATAACTTTTCTTCAAATTCAAATATTTCAGAAATTTCCTCCAATACAAAGGACCATCAAATTCCCAATCTCAGGCACTGGCCACCAACACTGTCAACTCCTTCTCAAACCCATACTCTTCCTTCACCCCTCACCTCCCTCCCTCACCCCTTTAATCTCCTGGGCTTTTTCAAGCCTTCTATAATCTGATTGCACACAGTCTATGGCTTTTGTCCCCCACTGGGTTAGCAGCCATTTACGTGCCCTTATAGCACACAGCCCAACTGTATTATGCCCACATCTGCAGAATTCAAGTGGGGCTGAATGGTTAATTTGTCTGGTGGAGGGAATTTCATACAGGAATAAAGAAGATGCCCATAGAAATGAGGAAGGGTGAGTTTAGGGAGATTTAAGTATGGTGGATAGATTGCAGCCTTGCTAACATCTGTTTGTTGTATTTTACTGTGTTTTGCAATTGGGGGGGGGCTGTATATGTGATACACACACACAGTTAATCTTGACTGTCAACTTCGCAGGATTTAGGAGATGAACCTAGGTATTTCTACAATGCTGAACGTGGACATTGTTCTAAGGGAGGGGTCTCAGACCAAAGGAAAAGGAAAAAGCTAGCAAAATGTTGGCTTTCATCTCTCTGAGTCCTGACTGGGGTGCGACGTGACCAGCTGCCTCACACAGCTGCCACCATGCGCTCCTGCAAAGACGAACTCTACCTGTAAACCATGAGCCAAAATAAACTCGCTCTTCAGTCGATTTGTCAAATATTTTGTCATAGCAAGGCAAAAAGTAACTAATACAGTACATACTTATATAAACAACTATTATTTTATACCTATTTAAATAGTAAATTTAAATGTATAATTGTCATAAACCCGAGATATTCATTCTTTGGCATTTATCCCAGAGAAATTAAATGTATGTTCTTCCAAAGACCAGTATGTAAGTATTCATAGCCTCTGTATTCATAATGGCCCCAAACCAGAAAGCCAAGAAAGCCTTCACTGGGTAAACAAACTATATTATATATACTCTATGGAAAACCCACTGGGCAGACGGGTAAACAAACTGGATTGTATATACCCTAGGGAAAACCCATCAACAAGTAAAAAGAATGAACTGTGGCAGACACACCCAACAACATAGGCAAGTAACTCTAATAAAGAAGTTAGCAGAAGAAGAAGAAGGAGAAGGAGAAGTGGGGTGCAGATAGGCTAAGCAGCCCATCCCAGGGGTTGACAGTGAGTGGTTGATGGAATCTGATCCCATTGCAGGGGGCTGGGTTCTAGAACTCTCCCTGCTGTGACATCTGCATCTCACGAAGGCAGACGGGTGGCTGGATCTCTAACCCTGACAGCAGCTCCTGCAGAGCAGCAAAGCCCAGGAGAACACAGGGCAAAGCCTTCCCGCAGCAAAGCCAGCTGTAGACTCTCCATGTTCCCAGCTCTGAAGGGAGTCAGCACAGATCAGATTCTAAAGGAATCAGTGTGTGTGTGTGTGTGTGTGTGTGTGTGTGTGTGTGTGTGTGTGTGT
>NC_022015.1:81064375-81071376 GCF_000317375.1 Microtus ochrogaster | reverse complement strand
TGTGTGTGTGTGTGTGTGTATGTATGTGTGTATATATGTCTGTGTGTGTGTGTGTATATATGTGTGTATGTGCATGTATGTATGTGTGTGTGTGGTGAGGGGGTGTGAATCCTTTTGTCACTTTACCAGAGACTGGAGAATTGAGACTAAAGCTGAACACCTTTAGGGGCATGTTTCAGAGGGAAGGGCAATTGTGTCATGCTTGATACAGCGGCCCCAGCCCTGCAGCCTGCAGCTCTGCAACTCTGCAGTCTTATTGCTCAAGGCTATTTCTTGGCACTCATGCCCTCAGAACGGATCCCCCAGTTCTCCACCGTCTCAGCCTCAAGCCCACAGCCTTGCTGACACGGGCTCTGGGGACTGAACTTGGAGCTAACACGGCATTCCAGGGCAGGTCTGTGGCAAGGCAGCCTGGCTCACAAAACTTGCAGATTATCGAGTGGGGAAGGCAGGAATGTCATGGCCTGTGTATGAAGACATGGGAACATTCATCAAAAAGGCAGCTGCCATGAAATCACTGCCTCCCTTTCCCATCAAAACGGGGTGGCATGATATGCATAGGCCTAGGTGTGAGCATGCATATGCAAACCCAAACTGTCATGGCAGAGATATCGCTGCCCGTGACAGGACCAACGAGAGCTAGAATCAAAGATTCAAAAGCAGACTCCCAACCAGAGGGTGCCGTACCTTGGTGCTAACACTGAGGGCTCCGGCTCACACAGTTCCCGCTGGGTAACTGATGAGATCTGCACACCATTCGCAGTCCAGGCTGGCACAAGGAGCCCGATGGAGGTATGGTCAGAGAATCTACCTTTCCTAGTTTTTAAGGAAAGAACCTAGGCTGGGCATTTGAGGAAGGTAAAGCCCACCTGGGAACTCTGATGGAGAAAGCTCACAAGAAACTCAATTCTGCAACCTGTGGCTGAGGAAGAACCCTTTGGGGTGCAGCTGGTAATCGGGAGAAGGAAACAGAAGTCACATTTCACCATGTCCCAGCCCCAGATGAGTCAAGATTCTGCCCTGAGTTTATCTAGAAAGGGCATTTTCTGGGCTGGTGAGATGGCACTTGCCACCAAACCCAATAATCTGAGTTCAATCCCGGGAACCCTCAAGTTGAATGAGAAAACCAACTCCTGAAAGGTAACCTCTGACTTCTACACACATGCTGCGTACATACATACATACATACATACATACATACATACATACATACATATATACATACATGCCAGGGTCTTTGCAATAGGTCTGAAAATATTCCCAGAGAAGTAGAATTTTTGTTGCCTGCTCATAGGAGCTCCCCCCAACTCCTTATTTCTTGCTTTGGTTCCTAGTGTCTCGCTGCCCTTGGATCCTATGTCACTCACTGTCTGTGAAGAGGAGACTCCAGGCATGAAAACCGAGGGTAGAAAGTCTGAGTGCCTATAGACCTCATTGAGTCCACAAACCAAGCCTGTGGCGTCTGTCTCCAGCCATCCCACTAAGTAAATGTCAAATGTCTCTCTAATCCACAGACGGTTGAGTTTTCTGTTGGCAGCTAAACACGTCTTAATCTTAATCCATACAGCTTTCCCACAGTGAATTTCCCAGTAATAATATTATAGTTGCTAACATCAACCCCCCTAACTTGGCCGAGGCTAAAATTTTCATAAAACAGTCTGTTCTCCTTATCCTGTCATCTCCAGGGCAGACTTTAGGAGGTCGGCATAGCTCCTGTAAACCTAGACAAGCTTGTCGCCTGGAAGTCTGGTGTTGCTGACAGAGGCGCAAGAGAGAAACCGTAACAGGGGTAGGAGAAAGGAAGAAGGAACGAAACGAGCGAGGGGTCAGAAGTGGAAGAGGGACAGGAAGTGCGTTTTTTAAAATGTGCCTTTTGTACAGAGAGGCCCCCTGGTTTCTCAAAACCCCACATCCTGCAGGAGAAGTCACTGTGTGCTAGATCTCCATCATCGCCAGGTGTCTCCTTGGAGCCCCACAGCCACATGGTACATGGTGAATGACTGATGGCTTCTATCACTGCCTGTGCATGACTTGGCTGGGCAAAACATATTTAACATTAGCTTAGGTCCTGACATTCTATCATGCTCCCTGTCAAGAAGCCAAGTCATTCTTGGAACCCTACACACCAAGTGACATATAACAGAAACCCAGCAGATGAGGTGGCTCTTTCTTTGCTGCCCCACCTGCAGGGCAGTGGTCTGGCTGGCTGCTCTGGGAACAGAGGTCCCCTAAGAAAAGGTCACCAGCCTTGGCCAGCGTCTACAGCACTTTTGGAGGAGGCTGTGTTACAAAGCATGGCGGTGTCGTTTGCAACCGAGTTGCTTTGAGTAATCAGTATCTCTGCGTCAGAAGCTAAAGTGGGACAGAGCTAGGTGCCCAAGACTCTCAATGGAGCATGTCAGAAGGCTGAGAGAATGGTCATCAAAATGACACCTTCCTTTCCCAGCTCCAAGCTGCCTTCAGTGAACCTTCCCCTGCCACCCCAAGGGATGCTCTGTCAGGCTGAAAGCGGAGAAGGCCAGTGACACTTTGTATGACACTGGCTGGAATGCCTGTGGCCAGACAGGCCTGTGTTGGTGCCTTCCTCACAGGGTATCAACTCTCTGGTAGGGATTCTGGGTCCTCGGGGGGACATGCAGGCTTCCCATCAGTCTCTCTGTGGAGGAGACCTACTAGGAAGAGGCTGGGAAGCCTCCTCTGGGCTACCCTGAAGCCTCGTCTGGAGCTCTCTTCATCCCTGGCCCCTTGCCCGCATTCCTGGGGCCTGCTACATACAAGAAATACAAACAAGAACCTCCCGGAGGCCATGTGAGCTCTAGCCTTAAAAAATAGACCTTTGGGGCTGGAGAAAGGGCTCAGTAGTCAAGAGCAGTGGCTACTCCTTCAGAGAATGCAAGTTTGGTTCCCAGCTCCCTTTACAACAGCCTGTAGCTCCAGCTCCAGGGGATCTGAAGTCCTCTTCTGGTCGTACTGGACACCAGGCACAGACATACCAAGCATAAACATCCTCTACATATTTTTAAAACACAAAATTAAAAATCAAAAATGGAATTTTTATTCTTCCACGTAAGTGAATGCACAAGTTGGGTGAGCTAGTGGCGCGGATAAGAGCTCAGAGATGGCACCAACAAGAGGAGGGGGTGGGGGAAGCTTCGTAGCAGAGGTGGGATATGAGCCAAGGGAAGGATCTGTGATGGTTGTTGAGAACCCAGGTAGGGTGAGCGCCCAGAGCAGGCAGCAGGGTCCTAAGGAGAGACTTACAGAGTCGGATTGCTGCTGGAGGCTGCTCGTTAGTCCCCGGCCACTTAGACCCAAAATCACTCAGAAACTATATTATTTGGATCACTGCTTGGCCAATAGCTTAAGCATATTTCTGTCTAATTCTTATATCTTAAATTAACCCACTTCTATTACTCTGTGTATCACCATGTGGCTGTGGCTTACCGGCAATTCCAGTGCGTCTGTCTCCTGCAGGCGGCTACATGGCTTCTCCCTGACTCCTCCTACTTTCTCTCTATCTCTTTCAGCCTGGCTTTTACTCTGTTAAGCCATTGGCTGAAAGCAGCCTCTTTATTAACCAATGGCAACAAAACATATTTACAGCATACATCACCTCCCACATCATCGGACTGTTCCACACTCTGGTCACTTGTGCGTAACCTCACAAACATTGGTTCTGCTGTATGTGAGCACCTTTGTGACACACCTTCATCTGGCTGCGTTGTAGCCAGGACTCAATGAATGATGAGGAATGAATGAAGACAAATTCCTCAATACCCTCATCCATGCTGGAACCCTAAATCAATAATAGAAACAGTTGTTTGCAAACTCATGGGTCTGGGGCTGGAGAGATGGCTCAGAGGTTAAGAGCACTGACTGCTCTTCCAGAGGTCCTGAGTTCAAGTCCCAGCAACCACATGGTGGCTCACAACCATCTGTCATGAAATCTGATGCCCTCTTCTGGCATATAAACATACATGGGAGGAATGTTGTATACATGATAAATAAATAAATCTTTAAAAAAAAAAAAAGACAAACTCACGGGTCTGTGTGGACCAGGCAAGGTGACAGAGGTGTAGCTGACTGCCAGTAAGCTGTGACAAATGGGGGGAGGAGAACCTACCTTTAAGGGGCAGGCCTTGTCTGACCACAGCTCAGCTACTGCCAAGGGGAATTTGCCTAGTACCAGCAGGCGGGTTCACTGGAGGGAGGGAGTGTCTAATGAAGCCCAGGCAGGCATCAAACTCAACAGGTAGTCAAGGGTGGCCTTGAACTTCTGATCCTCCTGACTCTACCTCCCAAAGGCTGTAATTACAGCCATTACAATTACATATGGTTTCTGCAGTGCTGGAAATCAAATCTAGGACCTAGTACATGCTAGGCACACATTCTATCAGCTAAGCTGCAGCCCCATCCCTGTGGCACACAATTTGAATGCTTTGTGAAATTCCTCCATTTTTAAATGTGGGCAACATGTTTTGTTTTAGGTTTTTCGAGACAGGGTTTCTCTGTGTATCTTTGGCTATCCTGAAACTCATTCTGTAGACAGTCTGGCCTCGAATTCACAGAGATCCTCCTGACTCTGCCTCCCGAGTGCTGGAATTAAAGGCCTTTGCCACCACACCCAGCTTGGTAACACACTTAAAAAAAATACACTATGCAGGTCAAGGAAACCACATAGTCTAAAGCCATAGTCAACCTGTCTGGCAAGTGTGGGCTCTAAGGATACAAGTTGGGTTCAAAAAGCTTATAGCCTAAAAAGACCCCAATTAATTTATGGTTATGGAGGTGGATGGAGCCAGTTGACTACAGACGTGGTCGAGCCTTCCCAGGGCCAGGAATGTCCTGCATTTGAGCTGCGCAGTGCTTGCAGGGATGAAGACAAGTCCAAGCCTCCCTCATGATACAAGACAGAGAGCTGTGCACTTGGCAGTGTGTAGTTATGACTCCGTGTAAAAGGAAAAAAGAGGGGGCTGGAAAGAGGGCTCAGGTACATGGCAGCTCACAGCCATTTCCAGGGTACCCAGTGCTCTCTTCTGACCTCTCTGGACACTGAGCACGCATGTGATACAAAGACAAACATACAAGCAAAACATCCATACACATAAAATAATTTTTAAGTAAACAACCCCGGGGGCTACAGAAACCACTTTACTAAAGCTGTGTCTCGTGGAGCTGTCCCCTTGGCCTCAGTTCCCTTCTGCCTTCCTGTTGCCATCCTGCTGCCACCGTGACCGTGCTACAGGACACAGTCTAAGTGACACTCTCTCTCGGGAGCCTTTCCTAACCACCACCCGTGCCCATGCATGCCCTTGGCCCATCTGCATCTTCCCACATAGGACATTGTGAGCGTCACCTTCACTCCCAGCCACCCTCAAGGTGACCTTCCTCGGGAGCTCTGAAGCCTTGGGGACCTAACTGTCCTGTCTGCAGCCCCTTGTCTGCAGGCCCTTGTCTGCACACGGAGGGCATTCAGCCAGTGTCTGACAGGCTCCTCTTGTAAGCAGTAAACAGAAGGATGCCTCTCACCCTGGACCACCTCTGCTTCCCTGAGCAGAGAATCTAGAAACATGAGCTCAGGAGGGGAGCAGAGGAGGAGCTTGAGTGTGGTTGAGAAGTAGGGGTCGGAGAATATTCGTCCACCTAAGAACTGATTGAATCTCCTGCAGCCAGTTGTGGGATCTTCCACCTCTCACGAGCAGTAGGTATATGTGTGCGTGCATGCATGATTCCTAAATTACTTCTGTGGACCAAAGTACTTCAGATCAATGGTGCCCAGACGTCCTTAGGCATCAGCATCTCCAAAGGGCTTGTTAAAGCACACCTGGGCCCACTTAGAGCTAGGTGAATAGGTCTGGGAGCAGGGCCTTAGAGTTTGCATTCCAACTACCTATCACACGCCACAGCAGCCGCTGTTCCAAGGACCTCCAGTCGGTGACACTGGCGAGACATGAGCGTGCTTTGGAAGTACAGAGAAGCACCGTGGTGCACTGGCTTTCACCCATTGCTTCACTTAACAAACTCACTAGATCGTGCGTGTGCCAAACACACGAACGATGCGGACAGACTTGCAGGCAACAGTCGCGGTCTCCCCTTTGGTTCCCAGAGAGTAAACCGCTACTTTGAGTGCCCTTCACGGGACGTGCTGGTGAGGCAGGAAATGGCACCTGCTTCCAGCCACTCACATGGTCTCTGGTTCAAACACATGACTCTGAGAAGAAAGATTCCGAAACCCACGCCCATCAGCGAACGTGCCACCCACTTCTCCACAGTCTCGGGTTAAACGAGCCATTCGTTAGGGTCTGCCCCCATAGACCAGCCCTTCATTCTGCCACAGGTGGCCTCCATTATGGGTTCTGTCCTCTGTACTGAGTAGGGGCTGATGAACTTGCTCAGAGACCAAGCCAATCAGAGGGTCTCTAGCCGTGCCAGAGGGTGGAGGCGGCCTTCCAGCAGACCAGCATGCCGCACTGAAAATAGCAGCCTTGCTCTCCCTGGCAGGAGGTGCATTCTGACGTATTTAGTTACGAGTGAATGCCTGGGCATTAAATCTAAATGGCCCATGATATGAAACGCTCCGGCAGTGTGCGCTTGGATTATTTATGCCCTCCGCACCTGTGGGAGCCGAGATTTGATTATTTATCTCATGTTAACTTTCCAACCTTGGGCTTCCAGTCTGCAAAGCAGTTAAAGCCCTTAAGTTAAACTGCAGGAGACTGTGGGTCACCACTCAGCAGGGGTCAGAAAACTTCAGAACTTTGACACCCAGGATGTCATCTTTCTTGCTAAGGATATCCTAATGAAATTCAATCATGTGTGGATGGGTTTTAAAACCTTTGAAATAATAACACCTGAAAAAATTCATCTGTGGCCTCTTCATTAGAATGTGACATGGGGGGAGGGGGATACAAGGCCTGCCATCGACGCGGTGATCTGCTTCATTAGAATGTGACATGGGGGAGGGGGGGTACAAGGCCTGCCATCGACGCGGTGATCTGCTT
>NC_022015.1:81046168-81064240 GCF_000317375.1 Microtus ochrogaster | reverse complement strand
GGGGGGGTAACAAGGCCTGCAATCGACGCGGTGATCTGCTTCATTAGAATGAGACATGGGGTGGGGATACAAGGCCTGCCATCGACGCGGTGATCTGCCGGCCTTTCCTGACACATGTGACTCACTTTAGGAGGCCGGTGGCTCAGTTTGGTCCTATTCCTCCCTCAGATGGGTAGAACGTGCTTCAGAACAGTCATAACTCCCACATTAAAACCCCTCGGCTCTACATGATGGAGTAACAAAGCATGTTCTCCCATGGGTGGAGAAAAGCCTGTGATTTGAAAATCACTATTTTAACCCAGTCTCTCATCAGCCAGTCACTTCATTAGAGCTACCGACAATTCAAACCTCTTAATTCACCTCCTCTATACTCTTTCTTCCCTGAATTAACTGGACTCCAGCCTTCTGCTGTGGTAAAGAAAAAAGATGGATCTCCACTTTGTCTAGTATTCTTCTCTAGAGGCAATGGTCAGTCTTCACATACAATTTCTAGAAAGTTCCCAAGGTCCAGGCACAAAATGACCTACAGCTTCACCCCAGGTCCCTGTCCCACAGAGAGGGCTCCTTAAACTCCCAGCACAAGGGCCATCCTTGCCTAGCCAAGCAACAGTGCCTGAGGATGGGTTCACTTCATCAGTGAGAGCAGGATGAACGTGTTCTGCCTCTCACTGTGACAACAGAGCCGTGCTCTTTGGAGGATTAAGGTTCCTGCTGAGGTCGTCTACTTTGTGGGAGTCTCTTCTAGGTGGAGAGGATCCTGATTACTGAAGAACTTGGCGCATGATAGGGCTACTCCATAAACACTGGTCGGATGAATGACTTGAGCATCAAACACCCGCCTTCAGGACCAGCCTGAAGGGAAGGCACAAAACCCCTCCCACATAGGTGCTTCTGCCTCTCCAAACTCTCTGACCCAGTTACTGAAAAGAAACTTGAGAAATTTAAACTTGAGCCAAATATATCACTGGTTCATTCTGCTGCACAGATTTAAATAGGTTGGATCACATGAAAACCAAGCTAGTTTACCAAAAGTGAGGCTAGCTACCAATCGATAATGATAGCCTACCAACAACTTCACAGAGACACTAAAGCATAAACTATGCCATTAGTGTGTGAAAACAGTTCATATGTAGTTTGACGAATTTATATCTACTCTCCTATTTGTAATGGGCAAAATACATTACTAACTATATGGCAAAACCAGAATATGTATTAATGATAATCTGTATAAGCAAAATCCTCATATTCCTTGATACTTTACTTTAAAAAAAAATAAGATGCCAATTAAAATGAGTTTATGCTTAGACACAAAAGCAATTCATTAAAACAAAGAACAGTAGCTAATCCACCAACCGTGCAGTTTTAAAATGGTCGTTTGGGGGCTAAGAATGCAGCTCAGTGGAAGAACACTTGCCAAGCACGCTCAAGGCCGTAAGTGCCATCACCAGCACTCAACAAATAAATGCTAGCAATGGTCGTCTTCATGTTTGTGCTTGAAATGTATGACCTGCTGCACTTGACCCAGGAAGAAGTATAAGCTAGGGAAAGACCTCCGACAAAGCAACTGAGTCAGTAATTAAATCCCTTCCAGGAAAAGGAGTCAGCTAGCCAGGTGGCTTCAATGATGAAGTCTACAAAACATTTTTAAAAAACTGGCTGCTCTTCCGGAGGTCCTGAGTTCAACTCCCAGTGACCAGATGGTGGCTCACAACCAAATATCATGGAATCTGATGCCCTCTTCTGGATAACGTTGAATATGAGGATAGAAATTCATGCATAAAAATAAATGTCTCAAAAAAGCACTAACACGAAGCCTTCTTAAGGTCCTCTACAAACCAGGAAAAGATAAAGAGGCCCCTTTTGTTCTTTGGGAACAATAATCCTAATATTAAGATCAGAAAATCCACTGGGAGGAAAGAAAACTCCATAGCAAATGCTCTTGGAGAGTATGATGCAACAGTCATTAATAAGATGCTGTAGGCAGAATTCGACAATCTATCCCAAAGTTTACTCCCTGACTGGCATGGTTTATCCTGACTGTCAGCTTGGCAGGGTCTAAAGTCTTGTTGAAAACAAATGTCTGCACATATCTGTGGAGTGTTTTCTAGAGTAGAATAATTGCATTTGGAAGACCCTGAATATGGGCAGCACCATTCCCAGGCTTCCTGGCTATGGATGAGACCAGATGACCTCTTGCTTCTGCCCCCATGTCTTCCTCATTGTGGTAGACTGCATCCCTTCAAACTGTGTAAAAGTAAACCCTTCTCCCTGAAGCTGTCCTTATCAGGTGACTTGACACATCGATGAGAAAACAATTAAGGACATGACCAAGTGAGATTCACGCCCAGAATGCAAGGATGGTTCAATACTTTTTAAAAAATCAATAACTATAACCACACCAAGGTAACGAAATAAAGAGGAGAGAAGCACACGGCCATTTGCTTGCTGTAAGAATCCACAATCCCAGAGAACCTAGACAACAAAGAGGACCCGAAGAGAGACATACATAGACCTAATCTACATGGGAAGTAGAAAAAGACAAGATCTCCTGAGTAAATTGGGAGCATGGGGACCTTGGAAGAGGAGAGAAGGGGAGAAGAGAGGATGGCAGGGAAGCAGAGAAAAAATATATAGCTCAATAAAATCATTAAAAAAAATTTAAAAATACAGAATTAGGAGTCTTGTCTCAGGCTTGCAGAATCAGAATTTTAATCTTAACAGGATCCTCAGGTGATTGGTATGCTATTCAGGTTTAAGAGGTGCTAATCTATATTAACCATATTAACATTCATTTCAAAGATTAAGAACTATGTATATTTTCAATATATTCATGTTTTATAAAAGTATGCATATAATATATCTATTCAGTAAAGCAAATAGGCCTGGATTGTCAAGCTATTTGTGCTGTTCTATTTGTCATCAATCATATTTTTTGTAGTTATGATAAAAAATAGAAAATTAAGAACGTCAGAATAGGAAATCAAAGTTTCAGATTTGAGTCAAAATTCACTACCACCTCTGCAAAAATCCAAACCAATTTTCCTACTTATAAAGAGGGTAAACACAGTATAAAATGATATGTTAGAAACTTTCATAGATACAAGATGTTGATGCATATTATTTTAAGATTTGCTAGTAATTTTCACCATACATAAGTGCATTTTTACTTTAAAACACTAAAAAATTATTGTGTGTATTTGAAACAATTCACTTTATTACACCTTGGGACTAATAAAAAATGGATTTATATTCTAAAAAAAGAATTTAAAGCTAAACATTAAATTATCAAGTTATCTTAACCAGTTTGCTCATCTATATCAAATTACTATAGACTGTCACACACACACACATGCACAAATGAAATTCTTATACATGCTATGATACTAGTGAATCCTAAAAACATATCTTCAGTTATACTAGCCACATAAACAAAAGGAAAAATATCACATGATAAATGAGATACCTGGAATTCATGGAGACCATAGACTAGAGACTAGCAGGGGTGGGAAAGAGAGGAGTGGAGAGCCACAGTCTAATGAACAGAGTTCCTGTTGGGTTAGGAAGAACAGAGGGATGAGAACACAGCGCATTCAAAGCCGCTTAGTTAGATATGGCTGTGAATACTCTGTCCTAATAAAGTTGGCATATACATACAAGCAACACTAAACAGACTCAGCAGGCTATATTTATATTTTTATGCATATAAATGCTACAATAATAATAATAATAAAAGAGGTCATCCTCATGGTGTGTGTGTGTGTGTGTGTGTGTGTGTGTGTGTGTGTGTGTGTGTGTGTGTACAGAGGGACTCCTGGGAAGCTAATGTTTTCTCTCTTCATAAAAATTTTAATTGACATATAATCCATTTGTGCTTGTGCTTAATTATGGGGTGTAGCATCACAGCTTAATCCAGATGTATGACATGTAATAATCAAACCAGGGTCGTTCATATTTTAATCCCTCAAACACTACCAGAACTCTAATTGCTCTGGCTTGTACAACAGCTTGCCCCAGACTGTATTCATCACCTAAACTGTAGAGCCAATGCCCCTCCTTGCAGCATTTGGGTTCCTGTCTTCCAGACTCACATGCATCTCTTCTCCCCACTCCCACCCCAGTCTCCTGTGACCTCTATCCCACTCTCTACTCCTAAGTTATTAAGTCTTTTTTTTTTGCTTTTGCATGTATAAGAATATGAAAGATCTGCATTTCTGTGAGTTGTGTTGTTTTTAACCCAAGGGCTGGTCGGAAGAGTGAGCATCTGTTCCTGCACCTTCTCTGAGTGTGCTAAACGTTGACTGCACACCTTTCCAGCAGCAATCCTATTATTAAAGGCATACGTTAACAGGGAAGACGTTGCCTCCTGTAACGTACACTGAGAAGTCCCTTGTATTGCACGTGCCCCAGTGATGGAATGACCTGCCCAAGGTCACGGTGCAACACTGGGGAAAAGGGGAGGCTCCCGGCTTAGCCTTGGGTCTGTTCCTCAAGAACATGAAACTTCTGTTTCAAACATTCATCTGCAATGTGTGCCAAATCACTGGCAAACCTTGTGCAATCTGTTTCAAGTCACTGAAAAACCTTGTAATACCATCACACTAGCACTAATACAAAACATTTTTTGCCCATTTAGATTATTTTTCCCATGAAATTACTGAACTGATGTCTGGATCAAATATCTCCATTTAATTTAGTGTAACTTCACTTCTCTCTAATAATGTGTAAAACCATCATTGACCATAAATATGATTACAGTGTTCTGCCACATGACCCGACTTAATCAATCTGCTATAAATACCTCACGGATGATTGGAGGCATATCGAATGGGCTCATTGCTTTAAAAAGAAAATAAAATCAACCCTCTGAGGGAACATTGACATTTTAAATATGGACAGGGAGACAAGGCTTGGGCTCTCTTGATTTGCACATTTTTAATATCTTACTACCTTCTCAATTGGAACCACACAGCTTAACTTTTCCTTTTGCTTTAGGTAACTTGATACTAGAAACACATGTGCTTACTTTTATTAATGAACATAATTTGATTTTAAGAAGGATAAAGAGGGGGCTGGAGAGATGGCTCAGTGGTTAAGAGCACTGCCTACTCTTCCAAAGGTCCTGAGTTCAATTCCCGGCAACCACATGGTGGCTCACAACCATCTGTAATGAGGTCTGGTGCAGACATACAGACAGAATATTGTATACATAATAAATAAATATTAAAAAAAGAAGGATAAAGAAAGATCAAACAATAGAAACAACAAAAGGTATGTAGTCGGATTTGATGAGTACATAGTCGAGGTGTCAGGAAGTATACAGTTGGAGTGTGAAGTATACAGTTGGGGTGTAAGAAAACATACAGTCAGGATGTGAGGAATTACACAGTCGAGGTGTCAGGAAGTATACAGTCGGGGTGTGAGGAAGTATGCAATCAGGGTATGAGGAAGTATACAGTCGGGGTATAAAGAAGTATACAGTAGAGGTGTCAGGAAGAAGTGTACAAGCAGAAAATTCCAAGTGAAGAAACCTAATTCTATCAGATAAGGTTGTAATTTCCATAAGGAAAAGTAGGTAGAAATGAGAAGTTCTCTGGAAAACGCTACATTAAAATAAACCAGATTCAGAAAAGCTAAACTGTGAGAAGAAAAGGGGGTCCCACAGGGAAAGAAAACAGGAAAAGGTGATGGGATATATGAGACATGAAAAGAAGGGGAGCACAGGGCTATTTAGTGGTGAAAGGAGCCAGCAAGAGCAGAAAGGAGGCACAGGAGAAGGCAAATAAAACTATAATGGCAGATATGTGTTACAATAATCTTTTTATATACCATGTGAAAATGTCTCTGTCCTTCTGCACCTGCCTGAGGCACCTTCTTATTGGTTTAATAAAGAGTTGAATGACCAGTTACTAGGCAGGAGAGGATAGGAGGGACTTTGGTGCAGAGATAGGAACTCTGGGAATAAATCTAAGGGGTGGGGTGATGTGTGATTCCCCCTCTGTATGCTATGAATACCATTGGTTAATAGGCAAACTGTCTTGAGCCCGTGCTAGGGTAGATCGGATATAGGCAGGGAAAACTAAACTGAATGCTGGGCAAAAGAAGGGTGGAGTCAGAGAAACCATGAAGCTACCACTAGAGATAGACATGTCAAAACTTTGTTAGTAAGCCACTGCTATGTGGCAATACACAGATTAACAGAAATGGGTTAAATTAAGATGTAAAAGCTAGCCAATAAGAAGTTAGAGCTAGGGCTGGAGAGATGGCTCAGTGGTTAAGAGCATTGCCTGCTCTTCCAAAGGTCCTGAGTTCAATTCCCAGCAACCACATGGTGGCTCACAACCATCTGTAATGAGGTCTGGTGCCCTCTTCTGGCATGCGGGCATACATGCAGACAGAACATTTGTATACATAATAAATAAATAAATATTTAAAAAAGAAAGAAGTTAGAGCTAATAGGCTAAACAGTGATTTAATTAATACAGTTTCTGTGTGATTACTTTGGGGCTGAGCAGCTGGAAATGAAATAAGCAGCCTCGTACAACAAATTGGTGCCCCATCATGTGCTAGCTAAATCCACAGAAAACCTGAGAGAGCTTGAAAGGAATTCTAGACACACACACAAGAAAAACAAAGTTTAGCCACATTTTTTCCCAAATGGGCTTTGTTTGCTGATGGCATGCTGTGGCTCCTTTAAGAGAGGTCTTTTGGATTCAGCGGAATCAGAAAAACAGCCACATGGTTTTGAAATGGCAACTTCCCAACTCACAGCCATACTGCTAGCATAAACTCTGATTCTTTCAGGAGGATGAACATTTAAATGGAGTCTGTGAACTGAGTGCTACAACTTGCTTACTGACTACATAGACTGGCTGTGTTCCTTAAAATGGGACTGTGTGCATGGCTCACAGAGGCAGCGAACAGCTCTGCCATGCTGGACTGGGCAGAGCAAGCAGGCAGGGCATTGTTTGCTCTAGCAAGGCTGCTGCTTAGTTTTTTAAGAAGTGCTTAACATTTTAAGAAACACTTATGATCAAAGAGGGATTACAGATATAAAATAAAGACAGATTAAGATTAAAAAAAAAGACCTCTAAATGAGTCACAGTGGATAAATGTTTGTATGCTTGGAAGAGAAGAGAAAAAGAGTATAGAGAGTTATAAAAAGAAGTTTAAATGACTTTTTAAAAATAAAACAAAGTCATTAAAGAGACGGAGTATAGACAGGCATAGATTAAAGGGAGTAAAAACATATAATCCATGTAAAGATGGAATATATACAGAGTGTCTGGATTATGTATATTCTTGTGTTTTCCTTGAATTTTTTGACTTCAGGGAGACATTCGATTCTGGGGATTGCTAAACTAAACCAACACATATACTTTAAAAGGTATCCTGATTTCAAAATATGGATCTAAGGATATGTTGCTTTGGAAAAGAGGTTGTCCTTTTATTTCCACAGAGGATGAGAACCTGTGGAATCCTTCCAAATGAATATGGTTTGATGAACCAACCCCCCCCCAAAAGGTTGCCATGAACATCCCCAAAAAATTACTTCACCCAACAAAAAGCAGGAAGTAGTTTGGACATAACGACATCCAAATTCCCAAATATTGTTCATAAATATTTGTTTACATTTAAAGAGGGATATGATATAGAGATTTGCATTGGTATGGATCTTGGTTTATTGATACAAATTTTAGGTCAATTTTGTTATATGTATATTCCCACTCTTGATTAAGGTATTGTGTTTGTACAGCTCATTTAAAAATGTAATGTATAATTTAAAAATATAGGTTAATAGTCATCTATAATAGTCAAGCTTGTAGTCATGTTAGTTAGATTTTCTAGATGTACAGAGATGTATTTCAGATGGATAGGCATTTTTAAAATCTTTTAAAGACCTTCAGAATATGACATTTAAAATGTTTAAAAACATAGGACTTTTCATGACAGTGAGACATATCTGCTCTTGGCAGCACCAATTATTTCAAGAAGAAGATGAGCATTGAAGAGGCTCCTTATGGAGTTTGTTAGCCATTTGGGCAAGCAACTGCTCTTGCCTAGACTGCTTGGTACTATGCTATGTGAACTGGACATACAGGACCCATGGAAAAGTGACTGCTAAAATTGCCTAATGAAGGTGAGATGGTCCCTTGGGGTTCCTTCTTCATGGAAAAGTCTGCTAGATACTATGAGTCTACAGGCTGAAGACTGGATGCCCCAACGATACAGAAGAACTTCGGGTGCCTGTCCAGGCAGCAAGATGTCTCTGTTACTTCTAGAGTTTTGGAAGTTGCTTACAATGCACTTCCTGTTTACTTAGGAATTTTATATCCTTCTAGAGTCTATGATGGAGTTGAAGAATACATAGTTAAATTATAGTTTTCTTTAGATATGAAAAGAGATAAAGTTGATATAAATCAACTGTAATTCTTGCTTGATGTAAGAATTTTGTTGTAATTTTTTGCTCTATGTTAAAGTTAAAACCTTTCTTATTTAAACAGAAAAGGGGATATGATGTGGGATTCCCCTCTGTATGCTGTGAATACCATTGGCTAATAAATAAACTGTCTTGATCCAGTGATAGGGCAGAGCAGAGCTAAGTGGTGAAAACTAAACCTAATGTTGGAAGAAAGAAGGGCAGAGTCAGAGAGAAGCCATGGAGCTATTGCCAGAGACAGACATGCCTAAACTTTGCCCGTAAGCCACTGCCATGTTGCAATACACAGATTAATGGAGATGGGTTCATTCTAGATGTAAGAGCTAGCTAGCAATACACTTAAGAAATTGGCCAAGCAGTCATTTAATTAATACAGTTTCTGTCTATTTATTTCAGGAGTCTGGGTGGCCAGGAAACAAACAAGTTGAGGGTAGCCAAGAACATACAAGCAGCCCCTTACTACAGTGGGGGATTCATCAGCCAGATGTGGAGGAAGCTGGATGTATAGTACTGAGAAGAGGTAACAAGGCACGTGGCAAAATGTAGATTAATTTAATGGGTTAATTTAAGTTTTAAGAGCTTGTTGGGAATAAGCCTAAGCTAAGGCCAAGCTTTCATAATTAATAAAAAGTCTCAATGTCATTATTAGAGAGCTAGTGATAAAAAGAAAGAACTGGCTACAGACATGCATGAAAATACATAATAAAATTTATTTATTTATATGCTAACTAAAAAAATAATTAAAATACCAGAGGTTCTTAATTGGACTTCAGAGTATGAACCCTAGA
This sequence comes from Microtus ochrogaster, assembly GCF_000317375.1. Taxonomy (NCBI): domain Eukaryota; kingdom Metazoa; phylum Chordata; class Mammalia; order Rodentia; family Cricetidae; genus Microtus; species Microtus ochrogaster. The sequence goes on along the minus strand of NC_022015.1, from coordinate 81,055,015 downwards.
CATTCTGTGCAAAAAATGTGTTTGTGTGTGTGTGTGTGTGTTTGTGTAAATCATAACCTTAAACAGAGAAAAAGTGAGAGGAAATGTCACTAGTTACCATAAGTAAATAAATAGAAGAAAGTGGAGTCTGGGCACGAAAGCCCTAATTTGTTGTAGAATATTTACTGTGTAAAGATGTGTTACATTTGTTTGTGCTGTGGAATATTACTTTGACTGTGTAAAGGCCTGTTACATGTGTTTCTACTGCATTTATTTAACTATAAAAAGATGTATTGCTGTTTCACCTTGTCTGACTAAGGCACTTGGCTAAGTTAATAAAAAGCTGAATGGCCAATAGCTAGGCAGGAGAGGGATAGATGGAGCTGGAAGGAAGAGAGAATAGAAGAGAGAGGGGGAGAGAGGGGAGAGACAGACAGACAGACAGACAGACAGACAGACAGACAGACAGACAGAACAAGAGGAAGAAGAAGAGAGGCAAGAACAAGGGAGATATGCCGGGGGTCAGAAGCCAGGCAGCCACCAGCCATCCAGACTTAGAGACAGCAGGAAGGTAAGACACACAGAAAGAAAAGGTTAAAAAAAAAATCCTGAGGCAAAACATAGGGAAAGAGAAACAGATTAATTTAAGTTAAAAACACTAACCGGAAATGAGCCTAAACCAAGCCAAGCCTTCAAAACTAAGTCTCCATGTCATGATTTGGAAGCTGATTGATGGCCCAAAAGAAAGGCCTGGTACAATAATTTCCATCATAGATTTTACAAAATACACCGACATTGTACTGTGGACTTTCCGAAGGGGCCTGTGAGGCCGATAATAAACCTGCTCCATCGTGCAGACGAGAAAAGAATGCTGGTGACATCCATACAAGCACTAGTTAAAGCCCCGAAGCAAGGAAACATAAGCAAAGCACTGGGGATGAAGCTTACTTAGTGTTTGCCCAACATAGAAAGGCTCTGGGTTCCGTTCCCCGCACTGCAGTCAATCAATCAATCATTGGGGTAGCACAGTGCTAGAGTGCCTGCCTAACATGCACAAGGCCCTGGGTTCAGTCCTCAGCACAGCAAACAAACCATTTTGGCTGAGGACATCACAGAAGCAAGGCACTGGACCTACATGTGCAACTAAGTCTGTGGTTACTAGAGCTACATGCGGTTTGACTAAGGTACCGGAGGGGAGTTCAGTGGTCTCTCAGAAGCGCTTCTTGCACACCAACTGAACCAACTGTGTTTTTAAAACAGAGACTGTTTTAAATGCAGTGATGAATGGATGAGGTTTAATTTATGTCTTATACTACATGCAAAAAAATTGCCCTTAATCCTAAACTGACCAAGTTAGCGCTTTTCCACCTCTCGTAACCCAAGGCTGTCTTGGTTCCATTTTCCTTTTCCTTTTGCAAGCACTAAAAGTCCTCAAGAGTAAAGTCCCTCCCTGGCAGCCTTCCAAGTCTTAAGCTGGCCATCTTGGCCCTCTCAGAATTTTCTTCTAGCTTCTGTCCCTCTTGCTAGGAACTACTAGGAACTTACTAACCAAAAAAAAATAGCCAGAAAACTGCATTCCCCTGTACCCTACTATCTCCGTGTTTAAATGCCAGCGCTATCTTCCAGCCACCTCATGACCGCTCTCAACGACACAGCTGTCAACAGAAGGACTACAACCAGAAAGTCCTGGGGACTTGACTTGACGGAACACAGATTTGTCACCAGTCAAAAATAGATCACCCACCACTCAGAAGGGCACAGGGCACCTTTCAGCCGTATCTTGGTGGCCTCCAGCAGTTCAGGGAAACACACCAAGCACTTGATGGAGTGAACATACAGCAGATAGCCCTTTCAAAATAGCTTCATTTCCAAGTGCTCATCAAGGACAAGATGACAATGAACCGGTAAGGTCACAGAGGAAAGTACTCCACATCCACAGTGATTAGAACCATCAGAAAGGACAATAAAGGCCCACGTGACAACTTTCCCAAACCAAAGCTGATTCCGCTACCTTATTATTGTAATGAGCAATGCCACTCAGTTTACCCAGGAGCCAATTCCACGTCTTTCCAGGTGGGCTGCCTGCCCTGACACAAGGCTGTTCAGGAGGCCATGATCCTGGGCACTTAGCTCAGTGGCAAAGTACCTGCCTGGCATGAAGAGACCCTGGATTTGATTCCTACCATAACTCCCCCCACCCCCCAAAAAAATGACTGGATAGCAGGTACAGGCCATACCCATCCGGTGCTTTGAAGAAAAAACAAAAAAGCCCTGCCTTTTGCCATTAATGATTGTTTGTTTGCTTTTTTGCTGGGGTGAAATCTAGCACCTTGCCTGCTGAGCAAGTCCGGAAGCGGTCAGCTACCAGCCCAGCCCTTGTCATTAATGTTCTGGGCTAATGAAATGCAGACTAATTAGGTCTGAGGCACCAAATGCCCACAAAGCTGAAACTAGATGGTACCAAGTGTGAAATCCAGGAGGTAGTGAAGAATTAGATGAGGTGCCAGGCATGGGGACACATGTCTTTAACCCCAGCAGTCTAGAGGAAGTCTGGTCTACATAATGTTTCAGGCCAGCCAGGCCCTGATAGAGGCTAGCCTGGTCTAGAGAGCTCCAGTCCAGCCAAGCCTTTACAGGAAGACCCTCTCTCAAAACAAAAATTAGATGAGACCAAAACTTTGACTCTGTGATCACATCACACTGATGTGACATTGACAAATAAGAGAGACAACAGACGGCTCTTTCTTAGCAAACAACAAATAAAACACAAACCCCATTAGCAACTGTCGAAGGAACGAAAGGCCCAGCAATCCATTACAGCAGCGGCAACTGACTCAGCACCACTAAGGGACGCTAAAATTATGAGGTGGAAGTTTGAAAGAAACAGTACATTTGCATAGTCCTATGGAAACTATATCCCCCTGGAAACATGCTCGATCCCAAAGGAAAAATCACTTTTGGCTTCACATCAACACCTCCTTCACTGAGTACTGAACACAGATGTGTGGGAAGGACGCGTTTCTTATTAGCAAATGCACACCAGACAAACTCAAACGTGAGAAACTTTTCCAACAGAGGCAGGAAAACCACAGCCCGAGGACCAAACTTGAGCCTCCACCCCATTGCATAAATGATGCCACACTGGGACACAGCCTGTCATTCATCCACGTCTTATCTAAGGCTGATTTTTGCTAGGACAGGGAAGGTGAGTGGGCGAGGCCACGTGACCTAAAAGCCCAGAACACTTATCTGGCCCTTGATAGAAAGGTTTGGCTGACCCTTTGGCTATGAAACAGCAAGTCAATCTCCTGAAAAGTGTCATGGTCACAAAGAGAAGAAAGAATTGAGACGTTCTCACACAGTGGAGATGGAGCAACAAGACAACCCAACAGCAGATGGGACCCTGGATTCCATTCTGACATAAAAGGAAGGCCTGGGCTAGTGAGACAGCTCAGGGCATCAGGGCACCGGCTCCACATGGTAGAGAGAGGACTGAAGTTTACAGATTGTCCTTGAACCTCCGCATGCGCTCTCACACCCATGCGCGCTCTCTCTCTCTCTCTCTCTCTCTCTCTCTCTCTCTCTCTCTCTCTCCTCCCTTTCTCTGACGCACACACAGCACAAAGCATACACACACACACCCCCCCCACAAATTAAGAGAATGTAGAAAGATTTTTAAATGAAAACAAAGGCTGAAATGTCTTCAGTGTGATTTTCATTACCGGCTTGTAGCAATAGTCCACTCTTGTTCTCATACATGTACCATGGTTATACAAGACACGGATACATGAGCACTGAGAACATGGGAACTCTATGGAGCGCTGTCTTTTCAAGTTTTCTGGGATCTAACGTTATTTCAAAGTAAGAAGTTAAAAAAAAAAAAGTTGTGATGGCCTGTCAGCCTGTTCTGAGCCCGGCGGCTGCAGCTGTCGTCTCTCGGCCACCAACCTTCCAAGGTTCGTGTTCACGGGGCTTAAAGCAACTGTCAGCAACACTTAGACCAGTGTGCGAAGGCAGGCAGGAGTGGCAGTGAGCATCCCTTGCTTCTGGGATGCCTTTTAAACCCATCGCTGCTGGGGTCCCTGCATGGAGTCTCTCCTGTGCCATCTCTCGAGGGCTGACAGTAGGTGGCATGTGAGGGTGCTCTTGGAAGTCTCAGAAGGGGACATCAGGGCAGACCCCATGGCAGAGGAGATAAAATCTGACAGCAGAGGGAGGCAGTTTGTCTTTGGGACTCAGGGCCAGGTCTGTCGCCACCTTTACAGGCAGTCCTGACAATGGAGTGAAATGTGGCCAGCAACTGTGTCACTGCTCACAGTCTGTCCCTGCGTGGTCAGTGGTGCGTTGAGAGAACAAGCAGGTACCCACAGGGCAGAAGGATGCCACCCCAACTCAGTATTTTTCACATAAAAAGATGGAAAGAATTACAGGCCACCGGGGTGGCCCTCAGATGGTAAACCGCTACGTGCCTAGCAAACGGGAAGCTCTGGGTCCATCTCTGGCACCACAAAATTGGGCACGGTGGCACATATCTGTAATCGCAGCACTCAGTGGCGTGAGCATCAGTTCAAGGTCATCCTCAGCTGGGGCTATAGTTTGAGGCCAGCCAGAGCTACATGAGACCCTCTCTCAAAGGAGGGGAGATTACAGAGTTTGAATTTGAAGAGCGGGAAGAAGAGATGTGTTTTGTAGCTCTTGTAAGCTGAGCAAGCGCCTCTCCAGAACCACCCACTTCCTTCAGTCAAGGATCACATTTGCCTAGAAGCGGCAGAGCTGGGATCAAGGCGAAGGGAGAGACACACTGAGCCATGGAAAAGGCAGCTGGGAGCCTCGCCTGGCTCCCTGACATCCATCCCTCCATCCCCAGGTGACGGAAGCCATGGGCAGTGCTCAGGAGCCTGGGCTGGTTAGCTGTGTGTTTCCCTCCCAGTGCTGGCCAACCCTTGGCAGGTCCTGACTCACAGCTGAGCATGGGACTCGGAGAGACCCAGGCTATCCGTCATGTAGAGACTCAGAGCAGACGAGGCTCCTGGCCCCTTCGCATGTCCTGAGCTCCTCCTCCCAGTTTGAAAGCCCCAACCCCAGACATGAGGATGGACCCGCCAGCGGCTGCTGTCTCTGGAGATGGAAGAGGAGGCAACACATGAATGAGTCACTTGGACCAGAAATAACCTAACAGGGCATCCCGGATGGAGCCATCCCTCCCCACTCTCTGCTCAGAAGGAGGTGACACACCCTAGAAGCAAACCCACCGCCCACTCCCTGGCTTCTGCCCCACTGAGGACATTTTAGGGTTGTGCTAAGCAAACTAATCCTAATTGCTTCCTTCCAGAGCAGCCTGTGTGACAACAGGTGCCAACTGACAGGCCATGACTCCAAGTTAGTGGGCTTCATTGTTTTTAAACTAGCTTAAGCAATCGTTTAAGTCCTTTTACCCTTCCTAGGAGGCTCAGATGAGGAGGTAAGAGGCAACACTGCTAATCTAGAGACAGACAGACCTCTGCCACCTGTGGCAACAGAGGACCCAATCTGTGAGGGACAATGACCAGATGACCCACTCTGGGCACATCTGGGCACATCTGCACTAGGCTGTTCTGCCTCTATGAGAAACCTCTGGGAGCGAGCCTCAGTCTGCCAGGGCTTCTGGAAGGCAGGCCAGCCATACACTAGCCATGAGCTAGCCTGGAGCTAGACACGCCTCTCTGCGGAAAGCCCCCGCTGCAAACATATAGATGGGCTTCCAGTCTGCAGCTGCCCATCTTTCCCTCTGGCTTTCTGAGAGGACCCAATGGTTCACAGGGACTTTGAGACCCCTGCTGTGGGGCAAACACCAGACAGGAAGCTAAGGAATGAGGGGGTGTGCCCTGCCAAAGAACACCACTAACAGAAGGCATGATGGTTATTAGAAGGAAAGGGCAGACAGCAAATAATTTTTACAAATAATTACAGCGCAGTAGACACTGTGCCAGTCATGTTAATGCCCTCTTATCCTTGTTCTGACCCTGGGAGGAAGACAGGAGCATTTGCCACCAGAAATTAAGTTCCTTTTTTCCCTTTCTTTCCTATGTAGTCGTTTGTTTGTTTGTTTGTTTTGTTTGTTGCAGTCCTGCAGATTTGGGGGAATTTTTCTTCCACTGAACTACACTCCCAGCCTGGAGGCTCCTTGTATAGACTAGAACACTGAATTTCTGCCCAAATCCACTGGGCTACTTATCAGAGAATGCTGACTCATTGGTTCAAAGTCGTACTTTGGTGATAGCCATACTTTGCTCTATTGTGGGTTCTCCATCTGGGGTAAGTAGATGTATGTGTTGTGTGTCCCCAGGAAAAGTTCTCTAATATAACACTAACACACTTCTCTTGGTGTTAAATGAATCAAGAATGAAGTGCCTTTGGCTTAGCTGGGAAGCAGCAAGCCTACCAGGGTGGGTGGCTCCTTTGTTTCAAGCGAATTGGAAAGCCATTATTCTACCAGCCAGGTTGATACCAATATTCTAGGACAAATGCATATTACGTAAAGATACACATGAAATACAAGTCCATTAAAACCATGTGTTTTAGGATGCTACATGTGACAAAAATTTTCCTAGGGAGACATAATATACATCTGTTCACCCCAGAGAGGGAGCCCACAACAGACCTCAGTACAGATACAACCAAAGTTTAATTTGGTGAAGCAATAAGCTTTTTTGAAGTTTAAGGATATGGGTGAGACCTGTTACTTGCAGGAGCAGAAATGACCAAAGCCCACCCATCCATTGGTGACAGCTCACAAAAGCTGGGAACCTGGAGCTCGCTGCACAGCCTGCAAGCAACTCAGCAAGTTGGTGGGGGTCCTTTCCAGGTGCGCATTTGGTCTAAACCTCTTCCAGGCAGCTTCTCCCGAGCAGCTGGTCTCCTCAGTGTCTTCTTTTCCATTTCCGTTTGTCTGTGATGGACTCTCAGCTTCTATTGTTTACTCCATCAGGGAGGGGCCTAGTGAATCTGGTCAGTTTCGGGGATTTCCTGGAGTTATCTTGTTCACCTGCCTGCTCAAGGAGTTCCCTACCGGATGGAATGTTTCAATCTTAGAGGAAACTGTTACACAGCTGATGTATCCATTGTGTGGGTGACTACAGAACTTGCCCCCAAAGGACTTAAACTCGTTCTGAACCCACATGATGGAAGAAGAGAACAGGCCCCTAATAAATTGTTCTGTGAGCTCTACGTGTGCAATATGATACACATGCATACACAAATAGATACACATATGCACACTCACAAAATAATGTAAAAAAAAACTTAAATAAACACATAAAGTGCACTCATTAAAAAAATATGAAAAATGGACTGGTGAACTGGTTCAGCAGGTAAATGCACCAAATCTGTGACCTGCATTCAATCCCTGGGGCTTACATGGTAGAGGGAAACTATTGATTCCAGACCTAAAACTGTATATGTGCCACCACCCACCCCCTTAAATTTTAAGGGAAAAAAGAACAAATAAACTTGTCACAACCATGGACAAGAACGTGTTCTTCTCTAAAGACAAGTGCTTCTCAGCCTATGGGTCTTGACCCCCAGGGGAACAAACAACCTTTTCAGAGGAGTCGCCTATGAACATCAGAAAACACAGACATTTACATTGTGAGTCATAACAGTAGCAAAATCACAGTTATGAAATAGCGAAAATAATTTTATGTTGGGGGCATGACACGAGGAACCGTGTTGAAGTTAAAGGGTCACAGCAACAGGAAGCTTGAGAACCAATGCTATAAGGCCCTTTGTGGATTTTGAAATCCTTAGATAAAGCAATGTAAATGGAAAATAATCTACAACTAGAGAATGTCACCTAGAAGAAGGGCACCGTGTGGACAGTTCTGGAACGCACAGGACTACAGGACACCTGGTAGCTTTGGTCATTGCTGCTGAGACAGGCATGGCTAGCTGCCATTTCCTCTAGGAGCATGGCTAAATGCCACTTTTTCCCGTTATGTTTGTTTAAACATCTTGGTTACAGTCATTTCCTGCATTGCTGAACTCTAGGCTATTGAGAATATTGTTTTGGGTCTCTCCAGAGAGACACAGGGCACTTAGCTATGGTTAGCTGAAACAGGAAGCAGGGACTGGCAACCAGAGGACACGGATCCCTTCAGGAGATCCCCATTTGAGCCCCTGGAATGCACAAGTGGTGCCAGAGCCTATGCCAAATCTCAGGACAATGGCGGCGTCCTGGGTTTACCCTCCAACTTTTGGAAGACAAAGAGAAAAGGATTCAGTTCTTAGAGTGCTGTAGAAAGACAGGCAGGACGTATAGTCCATTCCGTGGAGACCCTGGAAGGAATCCAACTCCTAAGATCCGCACTATTATTGCAGGCAGTTGCCAAGCAAATCCTTCCTGAAGCAAGCCTCTCCCTCATCCCTTCTAATCCCCGTGGACTCCTCCATATATGTGAGGAATACAAGCCCGCACCAGCTACCATTTCCTCCCAAATACGCTTATCTCTCTTTGATAGATGAGGAAACGCAAGTTCAGAGACCCTGGAAGACAGGACAGAACTAGTAGGTGACATCAGCAAAGTTGAACTCAGGTTTGTGTGACAAGGCGCCTAACCAGTCCATCTGAACTCAATTCCTGCCACATACCAGCTACAAGTTACTGCTTCATATTCCAGGTCCTGTGCTATAAATTAGACATAGGAACTACCTATTTCAGAAGGTTTGAGGACCCCATAAAGTGCGACTTATATTAGAACCACACTTTGTAAGCCCATAGTAGTAGTGGTGGTGGTAGAGGTGGTGGTGGAGGTGGTGGAGGTGGTGGAGGTGATGGAGGTGATGGAGGTGATGGAGGTGGTGGAGGTGATGGAGGTGATGGAGGTGATGGAG
>NC_022015.1:81036950-81045208 GCF_000317375.1 Microtus ochrogaster | reverse complement strand
TGGTGGAGGTGATGGAGGTGGTGGAGGTGATGGAGGTGGTGGAGGTGGTGGAGGTGGTGGAGGTGGAGGTGGAGGTGATGGAGGTGGAGGTGGTGGTGGAGATGGTGGAGATGGTGGAGGTGATGATGGAGGTAGTGGTAACTGTGAAGGTGATTGTGGTGGTTTCAAGGATAAGCCTTTTTTTTTTTTAACTTGGAAGTCTCTACATAAACCTAAGCCAACATCCTATTTAATTTTTCCCAACACAATCACCCTAATAAACCCTAATCACCAAAGGAGGCTTTTTGTTTCTCTTTTTCTTACCACATTTTCCCCTGGAGGTGTGGTGTTTTGAGTGAGAATGGCCCCATAATTTTTATGATTTTTGTTGCCGGTGGGTCCCGAGCAGCTGGCAGCGGGGCAGGCTGCTCCTGGCAACAGTGAGGTTCCCTGACTGGGAGAGCCGTGCAAACCCAGCCATGCAACGAGCAGCTGGGCAGGAGACAGTGAGTCCCTGGAAGGCGCAGGCTCTCAGCGGCAAGCGGCTGGGAGGGCAAGTGTGTGGGAGACATGTGGACAGACACATCATACAGAATAGAATTGGATATTTATTACTGGGGGGAGAAGAAGACAGAGAGAGAGAGAAAGGGGGGTGGAAAAGTGGGGAGAGGCAGAAGCGAAGAGGAAGATGAAAAAGAGAACGAGCTCAGGCCAGAAGCTGAAGATCAGCCTGCCTCAGCGGATGGGGGAGGGAGTGGGTGTGGCTTGTCTCTTAAAGAGACGAAAATCATAACAATAGTCGCAAGTGTTTGAGTGCTTGGTCCCCAGGTAGCAGGACTGTTTTGGGCGGGATTAAGGGGCCTTGTCAGAGGTGTGCCTTTTTGAGGAAGTGATACTGGGGCTTTCAAAAGCCCATAGCAGCCCCCACTCTTTCTCCTTCCTGTCTGTGGATCAGGAAGTAAGCTCTCAGCTTCTGCTCAGCATCATGCCTGCCCGCCCGCCTGCTGCCATGCTCTCCTCCATGAATGTCGTAAACCAACCTTCTGAAACTGTAAGCACGCCCACAATTAAATGTGTCTTTTTAGAAGTTGCCTTAATCATGACGTCTCTTCACAAAAGAATAGTAAGACACAAGGAAACTTCACTAACTGCTTTTGTCTGTCCATAACCTTCTCCCTGCTTCCTGGATCTTCCAACCCTGCCACCTCCATGTTCCCCCATATTCCCCAATGCTGAGTCCCACAGTTCATCTTCTGCCACACAATTCGTATTCCACAATTCTGGCAGTTAAGAACATTGTTAGCAAGCAACCATGCCCTGTGAACAGAGAACTCCAATCCTTACGGAAGTCCCTAAGCACACCAGAGCTTTGCTTGCCTTATCCATGAAGCTTAGTTACAAGCTCCTCAAGGTCCATATGAGACACTTCTATATCCTCACTGGTCAATGACACAAAACTAGTGTGTACGTGTGGACAGGCACACACCCATATAAAACAGGCACATCTCCTTGTGGGAGAATTCTAAGGTTATTAGCCTAAATTATTTCAAATTCCAAGAGGGCAGATGAAATGAAGAAAGAACCTTGAAAACACAGGCACTAATGGTCTCAAAGAAACCAGATTGTGCATGAGTGCCAAGACTTAGGCAGTGATCATCTTAATGCTTGCAATATTACCAGCTTGTGAAGATGCGGTCCCCCTAAAGCACTTAAAATTATTTGGATTAAGCAGATTCAGCACCAATCCAAAGAGTGTCCAAGTCATCCACAGAAAGTTGGGACACACACTGAGCTCTGTGACCATGACAAAAAGGTCTTCCTCTTGACATAACCCAAGACTGCTCATCATTTGAAAATGGGCCATGAATTGAGGTTGGTTCTAAAATGACACTTGGAACTGGTTTACACTGTAGGTCGCTTGGCTTCTCAGACCTGAGAGAAGAGCAGACATCAAGGAGTTTTCAAGAGTTTACCACTGTAAACTCTTGTTTACAAGGCTTGTGAGTGCGAGAGCCAAGGATGTACAAACTGGGAAACAGGGCTCCAGAGAGTGTTCCAGGCCTCGACCTTGACAACTCCCAGATGAACCCTCTCCTCCTGGGCAAGGCTCCAACAAGCAAGGGCATGTGACACACTTTTGGGGGTTGCAGGCTGGCCTGTACTTTCAAAAAAAATTACCAATTACTATCCTTCTATCTATCATCTATCTATCTAAATAGGCAGTTATCATTTTAATGCTTGCAATTAGATAGAGAGACAGACAGACAGACAGACAGACAGACAGACAGATATCAATACCAGAACATCCTTGGGAAGACAGGTCCTCGCACTGCCATGGCAAGGTCTCCCCATGAACTTTCCCTCACAATGTTTAGAAAGACAATGCTGAGAGCTGGGAAAATAGCTCGGTCTGCAGTGTTTGCCCGAGAGCTGACAAACTAGGCTCCATCCCGAGACCCACGTGGTCCCAGGACAGCACTGAGTCCTGCAGGCTGTCCAGACTTCTGCAAGGCCACAGAGGCATGTGCATGCCCACACATGCAATTGACTTTCCCAGGACTGAGGTGACTCTAGAGGTTACCTGTGGTGCTGGTGTCCTGTAAGAGAATTGTTGACAAATATTTTAACTTCAACCTGTGAGCTTGAGTCACATAAGACGAAAGCATCGTTTCCCACATGTGACACACTTTTGGGGGGTTGCTACTAGCCTTTTTTTTTTTCTTTTTGGTTTTTTCGAGACAGGGTTTCTCTGTGGCTTTGGAGCCTGTCTGGAACTAGCTCTGTAGACCAGGCTGGTCTCGAACTCACAGAGATCCGCCTGTCTCTGCCTCCCGAGTGCTGGGATTAAAGGCGTGCGCCACCACCGCCCGGCCTTTTCTTTCAAAAAAGAAATTATTGCATTCATTTATTTCGTGTGTGTGTGTGTGTGTGTGTGTGTGTGTGTGTTTAAATAAGAAGGTTGTGAGACATTCGACATGGGTTCCAGGAACCCAACACCAGTCCTTTGGGAGAAGAGCAAGTACTCTGAACGTTGAGCCATCTTTCCAGTCCCTAACAATTTTTAAAGGAAAACACTAAAGTCCAGCTGTGTATAGCTTCATATATTTGACAGAATATTATATGGACAGTGTGTACTGCTGTAAAACAAAGTTAAGGAGGAAAGCAAAATTCAAAATAGAGCTAATATAGAACAATTGAAATGGACGTAGGAACTGCGGGGGCAAGGACTCAGCTAGTAAAGGCCACCACCGCTAACACACACACACACACACACACACACACACACACACACACACACACTGTAACTCACCTGAGCTTCAGAGATGGAAGATGTGGGGGAGACAGGAAGTTCCCGGCAAGTTCCTAGAGACCCTCTAACAAATAGCGGAGTCACCCGCGGGCTGACCTACCCTCCCAGATCGTCCTCTCGTCTCCACGCTGCCGTGCAGTCTGCAAACCCACACTTGCACCTACACACACTTGTTTGGAGGGTGGGGGTGACGACACACAACAAAAACTGAGGAGGAGAAAAGTGACTAATTTATACACCAAAAGCGGCCAGTTTGCGGGGTTGGGGGGGGGGGGGGACTTTGCCAAACAGCATTTGACTTTGAAGAGTGGAGCCTGCTTTCGTGATGCACGAGTTGAGCTTTATTTGGGAGAGGAGAACGCGAAAGGGATAGAGTGCAAACCCAGGGTCCGCCCAGCAGGGGCTTTGAACTCGTGTCAATTTTGAGCCTGCATCTTGGAAAGGGATGACGGGGCCAGGGGAAAAGGGCGGCGACACCCCCAAACCCCAACTGTGGGTAGGAGCAGGGTGGATCCCTTCCTGCCCCTGCCCCTGCCCCTGCCCCGCAATGCACTGGCGGAACTCATAGGCATGCGGGGTCCTGGAGCGAGCGTTGGGACAGAGCGCGAGAACCACCTCTCCTACCCCCGCTTCTCGGGTTTCCAGTTTTTAAGCACCTATCAAGGTTGAAATGCTATATTAGCTGAGCAGAAACGTCTGGAATTTCGAGGAGGGCTGGAGCCGAACCAGGCAGGGGGCTGAGCCCCTGCTTCTCCCTTCAGACACTAGGGCAGCCGGGCCTCATCAGGGCACTCATGCCAGCGCCCTCTAGGCGGCACAAGCGTCTGTGTGCTCACAGAAACCAAAGGCACCGACCCAGGTGGAAGCAATCTTGAAACCTTAGTTCTTCGACTACAGTCCGCCAGCAAGAGAAGAAGGAGTCCCTCCGCACACGGCTAAATTGAATTCCTCGCCAAAATACATGTCCCAGGAGAGACGGCTCCGCATTACAAGCACCAACTGTTCTTCCACCGGATCCAGGTTCGATTCCTAGCCCCCACGGAGTGGCTCCCTGTCTATAACTCCATTCCAGGGGAACTGATGCCCTCTTCTGCTCTCACCACTAGAGAGACACATGTGGTGCACAGACATACATGTAGGCGATACACTCTATACATGATAAAAAGGAAAGAAAAATGCATGCCCCAGCACGTCTGCTCCTGTTGACCCAAAATTGTGTACAAAAGCATAAGGAAGCAACACGGGAGCGAGTCAGTGGTTCACAACCTCAATCACAGTGTTAGCGCCCCCTTCCGGCCTCCAGGATGCATATGGTAAACATGCCTGTAAAACACTCATGCACACAAAATAAAAATAAATGAATTTTTTTGGCCTAAAGAATTCCTAAGAGATATGAATGCATGTTTCTATAAATGAACACTTAATTTTTTTTATCTTTCCTAGTAAAAGAACTTAGAGGAAGTCAGGGGTGGTGTTCACACATGTAATCCCAGCACTTGGGACGCAGAAGGCTGAGGAAAGAGGTGTGGACATGATAATTTTATTAGTTTTTTTTAAATCTTGATCTATAGAAATATATTTGTAGCCGGGCGATGGTGGCACACGCCTTTAATTCCAGCACTCGGGAGACAGAGGCAGGCGGATCTCTGTGAGTTCAAGACCAGCCTGGTCTACAAGAGCCAGTTCCAGGACAGGCTCCAAAACCACAGAGAAACCCTGTCTCGAAAAACCAAAAAAAAAAAAAAAAAAAAAAACAAAGAAAGAAATATATTTGTTTAACAAGCACAATACTAAGGGAAGCAATGCTCTCAGCCCTTTGCCCATGATAGCTGCTTTCTGATACTAACTTTGAAAAGGCAGGTCAAACTAATGTTTGACCAAAATTAAGAATCATTTGAGGGGTTGTATGGAAACTTAATACAGTAGGAGCTTCCTGAAACATGAACATGTATTAAGGTAATCTAAATGGTATCACTAAATAATGGGGAAGATAGAGCCCCAGTTGGGCATTCTCATCACCACATGAAGAGTCCAGTTCTGGGAATGCATTCTATCTAACCAAATTTGTTGGTAAGGGGGCCCCAGGGGAATCCCCAAACAACCCAGGCTACTGCCAAGGCTACTGGCTGCTCTCTACAGACTGATGATAGGGCCCTGTCGCTGAGACAACACCTATACACCTCACTGGACATAGAGAAGTCGAACTGGTGCCCATCAAGAGCCTTCACCCTTAGTGGTCAGGGTGTTAAAAGATACTCTGCACACCACCAAAGGAAAAAGATAAACACCAACTGGTGTGGGAAGCCCTTCTGTGTATGTGTTCTTTTATTGGTTAATGAATAAGGACGTTACTGATGACAGGGCAGAGTAGAGCTAGGCAGGGTAACTAAACCGAATGCTGGGAGAAAGAGGGTAGAGTCAGTGAGAAGCCACGTAGCCGCCACAGGAGACGGAAGCCCCTCCACAGGAGCCTGTTGAAACTTTGCCAGTAGGCCATGACCTCATGGTGATGCACAGATTAATGGAGATATGGTGTGGGAAGTCCTTCTGTCTATGTGTTGCTTTTATTGGTTAATGAATAAATCTGTTTTGGTCAGTGGTTTAGCAGAATAGAGTAAGGTAGGAATTCCAAGGAGATAGAGGAGGAAAAAAGGCAGAGTCAGGGGGAAGTCATGCAGCCAATACAGGAGACAGACAATGGGCACTGGACTGAAACTTACCAGCAGGCCACAACCACATGGCAGTACACAGACAAATAAAAATGGGTTCATTTAAGATGTAAGATCTAGCTAGAAATACGCTTAAGCTTTTGGCTAAACAGTATTGCAATTAATATAGTTCTGTGTGTTTATTTTGTGCCTGGGTGGCTGGGAAATGAGGCAGTGGGCTCCGCCAACAGAGATGGATTAGTTTAGGATGTAAGAGCTAGCTAGAAATGCGCTTAAGCTATTCGCCAAACAGTATTGCAAACAATACAGCTTCTGTGTGATTATTTCAGGTCTGAGCAGCAGGGAATGAATGAACAGCCTCCAACTACAGATTGGCACACCAGAGTGTGCCAGCTATATCCACATAAAACCTGAGAGAACTTGGAAAGGAATTCTAGACACACACACACACTCAAAGCTTAGCAGCATTCTTTTTCAGATAGGTTCTGTTTGTTGGTGGTGAGCAGGGGCGCCATGGTCTCCCTGGTTCAGCATGAGCATCAAAAAACGGTGCAGTGGCAGCTTCCTGGTTTGCCAGCACAAACAGCTCTGACTCTTTCGGGAGATTCGGCTATGGAGCACTTGAATGGCGTTTGTGGGCCTGGGTGCTTGTATGCCCACTCGGGGTTAGGAGGAAAGTAGCTGAGACCATGCCCATGGCTCAGTGCTCCCCCCTCCACAGGCATGTGATGGGATCGAATCTGCTAGGCCTGCACAAGCAGGAGAGCATTGGCAGATTCCTACCACCATACACAGAGATATTTCCAGGCACACAGTGCACTGCATGGCAGATTTAGCTATTACTCAGATAAAAAGGGTTTATATGCTGCATGGTGCTACACAGAGTTGAGGTAGTGAGGAGGCTCCCACACAGCAGTCCCAGAGGCGGCAGTGAAGTACCTCTGCCATATTGGAAGCCTGAGAGGCAGAGTGGCATCCAGGGCCACTGTAACCAAGCTGCTTACCACTGTAAAAGCTCCTGGTCTGAAGATAATTATAGATACACAATAAAGACAAATTCAGATGGAAAAGACCTCTAAATGGGTCACGGTATTTGATAAATGTACGTAGGCTTGAGAGGGAGAAGAAAAATATATAGAAGAAAGTAAAACAAAGTCTTTAAAAAGACAGAGTATAGACAGTCACAGAGTAAAGGAGTAAAGATAATAAAATAAATATTAAACTTGCAGAAAAAGTAATGGAGTAAAGAAAAATAAGTCACATAAAGATGGAAAATACACAGAGAGTCTGGATTGTGTATATTACTGTGTTTTCTTTAAATTTTTTGACTACAGAGAGATATTTGATTCTGGGGGCTGCTAAGCTAAGCCAACATATATATTTTGGCTCTTTTCAGTTTATTGCATGAAGGAGTTACACTCGTCCAAGTGAAAAGCAGACCCCAAATGGTTACATTATACAAGCTGTGAGGTCTTTAAACTTGTGATAAAGGACAGGAGGGAAATTGTACTCATTGCAAGGAAATCCTCACTTACGCTTCAGAGAGTCACAAGCACTTAAAACCCATGAACCTTCAGCTGATTGTCCTTAGCCAGTCCAATCTCTATTAGGAACTGGCATATGTTCTTGCGCTGGTCACCCTGTAGCTCAATTATTTCTCTATATTCTGGATGCTCAATTGAAGAACCATTGCAGGCAACTTTCTTCTTAAACACCTTCACTAGGTTCTTTTTGTCATATTCATCAGCAATCCCTTGGACAGTGGTAAGGGTCTTCTGCCGTTTCTCTGTTGAATTCTTATATGGATATAATCCTCAGTGCCAGCAGGAAGCAGGTCAGCACCCTTGCTTGCATCAGCAAAGGGGTCGAAAGAGTGGAGGTTCTGAATAGCACACATACGATACGATTCCTTTTCTTCGGTGGAAAAAGCCTGCAGAAGACGGCTGTGGTAGAAGGCAGGGGGTGGGTATGGAGCATCAGGAAGTGAGGGGGCTTGACGGGGAGGCAGCTGAGTCCTCTGTGACTGCTCAGTGACACCAACATAGATATTTTTAAAGGTAACTTGACTTCAGAATTTGAGTCTAAGGATATGTTGCTTTGGAAAAGAGATTCTGCTTTTGTTTCTTTTTTTTTAATTTATTTATTTATTAAAGATTTCTGTTTTCCCCACCACCGCCTCGCATTTCCCTCCCCCTCCCCCAATCAAGTCCCCCTCCCTCGTCAGCCCAAAGAGCAATCAGGGTTCCCTGCCCTGTGGGAAGTCCAAGGACCACCCACCTCCATCCAGGTCTAGTAAGGTG
>NC_022015.1:81035314-81036535 GCF_000317375.1 Microtus ochrogaster | reverse complement strand
CTAGAAACCAAATATGAGTGAGTACATCCCATGTTCCTCTTTTTGGGTCTGGCTTACCTCACTCAGGATAGTGTTTTCTAGATATATAGAAATATATTTCAATTAGATAAGTATTCTTCAAACCTTTCAAAGACTAATAGACTATGGCATTTAAAATTTTATTAGGGCTTTTCATGACTCTGAGACACATCTGACCTTAGCAGCAGAGGAAAATGAGCATCAAAGAGGTTCCTTATGGAGTTTGTTAGCCATTTAGACAAGAAACTGCTCTTGCCTGGACTGCTTGATGTTATGCTGTATGAACTGGACATGCAGCACCCACAGAAAAAAATGACTGCTGAACTTGCCTAAAAGTGAGACAGTCCTTCAGGGTTCCTGCTTCATCGAAGAGTCTGCCAGACATTCTGCAGGACCAGAGAGGCTGAGGCCACTGTTTTGGTCCAGGCTGATAGCAAACCCTCAGATCCTCTGAGAGGGCAAGATGAAGCAAAGAAAAAATAAATAAATCAGACAAAAATTCTATTCCCCTAACAGGAACAATCAACAGGTGTGAAGCTTTCAAAGAAAGAAATCTTCAGAGTCACTAGGTAAAGCTGAGCACCCAGGGAAACCATAAGAACCATCAGGAACAGCTCAGGGGCATGAAACAAAATAGGTTAAGAGATGGCATGTTGTTTCAGCAGCCCTGACCAGGAGTTTGTCCATTGGCCACCAAGCCTGAAGTTTCATCCCAAAACCAGAGGAGCATCTACCAATCACTGTGTACGTAAGGGCTGGGGCTCTCACGCCTTCCCCTCCCCCACCATGCCCCCTGACTAGACCCCAAAACACGAATCTGTCTGGGAGAGCCAGACTTAAAATTTACTGCAACTGAATGAAGGTGTGAGGTTCGCAGATCTGAAGCCAGTCTGCTGAGCCGACGTGATGCAATTTAACCCAAAGCCTTTTATTTTTTTAAGGAACATTAAGGCATGTAAGTAACTGGCTTGTTGAATGACAGGCAAAAGCCTCTGAGATATTTTTCAGACAGATGGTAGTGGTATCTCATACTCCATCATGAGCGCTTTTAGCCAAAGATGGAGAGCATACGTAGAAGGAGCTGATTGTTTAAATACCACTGCCCTGCCCCAGAGTCAGATGAACACGTGTGTGCCCATTCCACCCCACGCTCCCTGCTCTGCCCCAGAGTCAGATGAACACGTGTGTGCCCATTCCACCCCA
>NC_022015.1:81028942-81034707 GCF_000317375.1 Microtus ochrogaster | reverse complement strand
CTCTGCCCCAGAGTCAGATGAACACGTGTGTGCCCATTCCACCGCACGCTCCCTTCTCTGCCCCAGAGTCAGATGAACACGTGTGTGCACATTCCGTCCCATGCTCCTTGCTCTGTGAGCATTTTCACAGTTCTCCAGCTGTGGGCACCAGCCACAGGTTAGCAAAGCAAATAGCATATATCAGTTCAGTTATTTACATATTAATTACTTGCTTTTTTTGTTTATTATGGTGCTGGGAATTGAACCAAAACATTGGGATAGGAAAACTGTTCTTACACTGACCATCTTTCTTTGTTTGCTTATATTTTGAGTCAGAGCCTTTACCAGTAAAAAGCCCAAGATGACCTTAAACTCTTCCTCCTCTGAGCAGGCAGCATCCTGAGTAGCTGGGATTATAAGCATCCACCTCCACTCCCAACTTTTAAACTTAATTTTATTTATTTTTGAGACAGAATCTTACCCTGTAGCCCAGGCTAACCTGGAATTCACCATGTAGCCCAGGCTAGTCTCATGCTTTCTGCAATCTTCCCTGTTTTGGCCTCTGAAGTGGGATCATAGGACTAAGCCACCACACAGGGCTAAGCATTTTAAATTAACCTGTGCACTAGCCGGCTTATTTTCCATGCTGCTAGGGAGAAACTGAAGAAAGTTTTTATCTGTAGTTAAGAATAACATATCTTTAAACAATATTTTTTTAGATAATCTTCCCATGTAGCCTAGGCTGGCCTCAGCTCCTAAACCGCCTGCGTCAGCCTTCCCGGGGCTGAGATTTTAGGTACGCGCCTCCACGTCCAGCCTAAACCATGCCATCTTAAGAGGTTCGGGACTACACGGGTTGGATATGTAATCAAGTAAACCAGCATGGAGAAGGACTCACCCTGAGCTAACTGATACTTTCCCCACATAAGCTGTTGTGTTCAAATTGCTTTTCAACATAAAGAAACAATAACCAGCACAGGCTGGGATTTATAACAACTGATACGGTTTCTAAGTGCTTTATCAACTGTCCAGTGGAAACTGCTGTAAGAAGTCCACAAAAGACCCTTGTCCGGACTGAGCCTTGGCTTGCGCTCTGCCTTGTTTATGGTCCCCAAAGGGCAGGCGTTAAAAAGGCTTCCCGCAGGGAACCGCTGAGGCTTTTAAAGTTCCCCCAGCCCGCTCATCACTCATCACCAACTCTCTGGGCAGGAAGGACACTTGCCAGGTTTTTTTTTTTTTTCTTTCCCTCCCTTCCCACCTGTCATCCAGTCTCCCCTGGTATGCCAGCCAGGACCACGGGCACTCTCAGCTTGAATGACCCAGTCATGTCTACAGCCCAGAGTCTCTCCTTCAACCCAAGTGGCCACCGACAAGTTGGAGTTTCCCAGAAAAAGAAACCCCAACTCCACAGGCAAGCATCAAACACAGCGCGGTGTAACAGCTGGAATACACCTCATCCTTCAGAACAAGTGACATACTGCCTGTGCAGGAAAATACAAACACTGAGAGCGAGGAGAACGGCTCAGGGCCCCTACCCTCCGGGAGGGGACGGAGGGGGGGGGGGCTACCCTCCGGGAGGGGGCGGAGAGCAGGGACTCGGTCCACCCAGGAGTGCTCAGGAATTCCAGGCAGAGATGCTTGGCATAAGTAAGTGAGTGAAGGGAGATCTAAAGAAAGCCCTCACATTCATATTCATAAGCTAAACTGAGTTAAAAATAGACTCAAGAAGGGCCTGACTTCACTTTTAATTTTAGCCTGGTGATCAGCATGCCCTAAAGACAGACAGTCACCAGGCATTTTCCTGAGTGCGATGATCTTCATATTTTTATAAAAAGGAAATGCAGCATGTTCTATTAATAAAAGTGCTGTGCCCTCAGTTAAATCTGGACAGTTCATAAATCAAGGCTCCCTCTGGTCTCACCTCCCTGGGCCTACAGTTTGCTCACACCCAAGCCCCCCACAACTGGGCAGGTCACATGTGTTGGGAGAAAGTAGCTCAAGGTCTCATGTCACTGGGTCTGTTATCAGTGACAAGACTCCTGGGCACTTCCCAGGTGACCAGCGCATGGGCCAGTATCTCTTAAAGGGCACGTGGAATCGTCCCCATGGCCAAGGTTTCAGAGCCCTGTGTGGACTGGGGTTAGTGGGGGTGGCAGTGCGGAACCAGGTATTATTCTAAGAGGGAAACGGGGAGAAAGGGGAGAAACTGCTGCCTGCCTGGAAACGGTGAGCGGCTGCCTCGTCCTCCTAACCCTAGGGAGGGCAATGTCACTTTGACCTCCAGTTTCCATGCTCTTTACTTCCCACCCACCCACCCGGGGACCCTTTAGGGACCTGTCAGGCCACCGAGCAAAGCAAAGGAGACCAGGTAGGAAAACTGTCTCCCTCAGAGTGCTAAGCCATAATTCCACACGTAGGCAAGTAAGCCCAGGAAGGATAGTGCTGAGTATGTCCAAGTCACAAGCCACTTCCAAACACGCAGTTCCCAGGCAGCTTTGGGATTCTCCAGGTCCTTGTGAGCTGCGTTTCTACATTTAAAAATATTATCCTTTATTCATTTATTGGGGAGTGGGATATATACAAGTCCCAGCTGGCCTCAGGACAACTTGTGGGGTCACCTCTCTCCACTTACCATGTGGGTTCAGACTTGCCTAGTCAGGCTCCATGGCAAGTGTCCTTTCCCACCGAGCCATCCCACCAGGCCCCACCTGCTGTCTTTTATTTCTGGAGAATTCAGCCTGCACCCTCATGCACTATTAAACATAATATGGATCGTTCCGTGCCCTCCTTCAAACAACTGAATGAGGTAGACTGAAGAAACTAAGATACAGAACACCGACCTCAGAAACCCTCAATTTAAACAATCTGGCAAAAATCTAGGCCCAAGAAAAGTGTAAATTCTGCAGAACTATGGAGAAACGCCCTGAGCTGTGGAGTCTGAGAGGTGGGAGTCAGAACCTGTGCCAGTCAGTCCTAGCACTCAACTGGACAGAATCCGGACTCACCGGGGAAATGAGCCTCTGCCCATGCCTGTAGGGGTTATCTCGACTGCGTGTGTTAACTGGTGTGGAAAGATCCATCTGAACTGTGGACAGACCGCTTCTCGGCTAGGACCCTGGACTGTGTGAGTGGGGAGAGGGCCCTGAGCGCTAACGTGGTTCAGCACTCTTCCTTTTCTGATTATGAACACCCTGCGACCAGCAGCTTCAAGCTCGGGTCACGTTTGCTTCCTGGCCTCGATACATGTATCCTCGGACTGTGAGCTGGATTAAAGCCTCTGTCTCTTAAGTTGCTTTGGTCAGCGTTTTATCCCAAGAACAAATGGCAAAGACAGGATCCCAACCTTCCTACTGGCCAGATGACTCCAGAAGGCTATGTCCACAGCTCAGCTCTGCACTCGGGACACCCGGAAACCAGCTGCAGGCTCAGTTGGAGTCTTGCTTTAGTTTTTTATCACGGACATTCTCAAACTATACAAAAGTAGAGAAAGTATAATGAATTCCCAAGGACTTGGCTGATCGTGCTTACTTCTACTTCCAGCGTACTCTACCCCATCCCGTTTGAAGAGGAGATTAAATAAATCATTTCGTCTCTTCGCTACTATATAACTCTAGAGTATAGCAATCTTCAGCAAAATCACAGTGGCATTACAACTATGAGTGAGCCAGGCGTGGGGCACATTCCTGTTGTTTTAATACTCAAATTGTTTACTACTGGGCAGTCTTGGAGCCCCTTGGCATTAGCTTGAGTCCTTTTGACAAAGACACAGTGATATTTGACAGTTTCTCTGTGTTCTGGTAAAGATAAGATATTGTTTGTTTTCTATCTCAGACCTGAAATCAGCCCTCAGTGGAAAATTAATTTGAACTCGGAGTCTGGATGTTACAGGTGTTCCCTCTACCTTTGTATGCTGTCCAGGGGACAGAGCTAGAAAATATTTGTTCAAGGAAAAGTCCAAAGGAGGTATACACGAGTATTTCCAATTCCAATTTTACAGTATGGGATTGTTCACTTTGTATCTTTGATTGTAAAGCTGATTTTTCTTTTTTTGCAAATTCAAAATTGGATTGGTGTGGTGATGTCAGTATATGGGTATAATCACTAATATATACTGCACACACATATATACATATATCAGGGTTAGTGTGGTGATGTCAGTATACAGGTATAATCACTAATATCTACACACACACACACACACACACACACACACACACACACACACACAAATATATATCAGGGTTAGTGTGGTGATGTCAGTATTATATTAATACTGAAAACAGCCCCAGACCTCCGCTCATCTTTCCCTTGGCATATATTCTAAAGCTAGGGAGACGGCTCCATGATAAAAATGCTTTTTATAGAAACATGAGGACCTGAGTTCAGATGCTAGCAGTCACACAAAAGTAGGTGTGGCAGCATCTTCCTGTGACCCAGGGCTGGGAGAGGGCAATAGGCAGATCCTAGGGACAGTGAACTCCTGGTTCAGGGAGAGATCCCTTCTCAAACAGATACATAGAGACTGATGAAGGTAGAAACCCAGGTGCAACTCTGGTCTCTCCCATATACACATACGGACACACACAAACACACTCAAACATATACAAACACACTAACACAGATATATACTCCACTATGTTTATATCACAACTTACTGCAATCTAAATTTATCTGTAATAATACTCCATTCAACTTGATACCCAAGTTTTTCTTAATTTTGTTTTTTATTTTGTGAGATCACCTTTTCTCTTTGTAGTTAATTTTGTTTATAATTGACAAAAATATCTGTAGGATTCTGGAGTCAAATCTACAAAACAAATTCAGAGAAGTTTAGCTTCTACCCCACCCACCCATGTCTTCCTTCCGTATATAGATAACCTTTTTAATTGGTTTATTCTGTTTATTTTTCTTAAATGTTAGCAAGTAGATATGTATGGTGGTTTGAAAGAAAATGGTCCCCAAAGGGTGTGGCACTATTAGGACATATGGCCTTGTTGGAGGAGGTGTGCCCTTTTTGAAGGAAGTGTGTCACTGTGGAGGCGGGTTTTGAGGTCTCCTATATGCTCAAGCCATGCCCAGAGAGACGGCTGTTTCCTGTTGTCTTTGGATCAAGATGTAGGACTCTTAGCTTCAGCACCACGTCTGCCTGCATGCTGCCTTGCTTCCCGTCATGACATTAGTGGACGAAACCTCTGAACTGTAAGCGAGCCACCCCAATCAAATGATTCCTTTATAAGAGCTGCTGTGGTCATAGTGTCTCTTCACAGCAGTAGAAACCCTAAGACCATATATATTTCTTAAATAAAAGCATGATATCTTTCTCTTCTGAGTCCTTGTTCCCATTTCACAGAAGACCCTGGCGACCACTCTGTCGCCATGTGTCAGATGGGTCCACTCCTCCGTGCAGCATCAGAACCCAGTGTTGACATCTTCTTCTCCACTCACCCCAGTATGTGGGGGTTTGAATGAGAATGTCCCCCACAGGCTCATGTGTTTGAGAACTTGGTCCCCAGTCGGTGGCACTGTTTGGAAAGGGTACAGAAGCTTTTGAAGGTAGAGTCTTGCTGGAGGAAGTGCATCGCTAGAGGTGGGCTTTGAGGGTTGTAGCTTTGCCTAACTTCCTGCTTATGTTCTGTCTGTCTTTCTCTGTGTGTGTACGTGTGTCTGTCCCTCTCTGTCTCTGTCTGTCTCTCTCTCTGTGAATATGTGTCTGTCTGTCCCTGTGTCTGTCTCTCTGTGAATATGTGTCTGTCTGTCCCTGTATCTGTCTCTCTGTGAATATGTGT
>NC_022015.1:81025195-81028203 GCF_000317375.1 Microtus ochrogaster | reverse complement strand
CTTTCACAGCGCACACACGTGACTACGTGCATATCATCGCTTTCACAGCTCACACACGTGGCTGCATGCATATCACTTTCACAGCGCACACACGTGGCTCCATGCATATCACTTTCACAGCTCACACACGTGGCTCCATGCATATCACTTTCACAGCGCACACATGTGGCTCCGTGCATATCACTTTGATCCTACCCGCCCCTCACTCTGTGTCATCCCCCTTCCCACTCACACCCAACCTCTTCCCCTTCACATCCAGCCTCCCCCTTCACAACAGTAATGTGGACAGCCCTGTGCACAACTGTTTCCTTATTTCAGCCTGTGTGTACTGGGGTTATGCCTATAAATAGGAATGGTTGTGCAAAGGTGCATGTGTAATTTTGCTGGGCATTGCCAGCCTCTCCCACAGAGAGGTTGGGTCATTTCACGTTCACACCATGAAGGTGTTTTATAAGCTGTCTTTAATTTTTTAATTTTTTTATTATATTGAATGTGTATGCATGTACACATGTACATCCACATTCCTATCATGGCACATGTATGGAGATTTGGGTACAATCTGTGGAAACTGGATCTTTCCTTCTACCACGTTGGCCTCAGGAATTGAACCAAAGTCATCCTTCCTGGTGGCAAACATCTCTGCCCACTGTGCCGTTCCTCCTTAGATTTACTTTTATAAAACCAATCACTGAAAGAGGTTGGTTAAAGCCACCTGGTTCAGCTCTCATCACTGGGGATTTTCTTCTGAGACAAAGCCTGGCCAGGCCCCGGGATTCACCTCTCTACCCTGCCTGCCCAGGTCAGCACGTCGTGACTAGCTCTTCCTCCATATGAAATATTCAGACACTTGCCTGGATCGGAACCTGGAAGGTCACCAGGCTGGGAGGGGCTCCGACTGCCTTTCCCTTCCCTAATCCCTTACATCCTTTCTAACAAAACACAGATTTGGTTTGGAATGTAATGGCGCCACAGCCAAGTGCTGGCTCCTCTCCACACCACACCACTGAAGATCATTTCCTCAGCTCCTCTCTCACCACCACCTCCTCACGTCAGATCAGACAGCGCACAGACTTTGGGCTTTCTGCTCAGCCAGACTTGGATGGGCTCACAAAAGTGCTGCCCTGGTGGGAGCAATTATGAATATACATTCATCTCCCCACCTCACTTTCTCACACCAGCTACCTATACTTTTAATACAATGTCCTTCCCCTCTTAATAATATATTCTTGAAATGTCTCCATATCAGTACTCACAGATGTTGGCAGAATATTGGGGGGAAACGGCCGAATTCATTTATTTGTCCCCATTTGCTGGCCGTGCAATTGTTCTCATCCTGTTTTGGAAGAGATTGAGCCCAGGCCTGCTGGAATCAATCTCACAAAAACAAAAAAACACAGCTCAAAAAAAAAAAAAACAACAACAACAACAACAAACAAAACCACAGCTCAGATCTCAATCAATAGAATTGAGATAGAATGGCAACTCTAGAGTTGGGTCTTAGTAAGAACAGAGTCAGGGTGCTCTGGAAACTAGAGTTGGGTCTTAGTAAGAACAGAGTCAGGGTGCTCTGGAAACTTGATCTCCAAGAAGAAAGATTCAGCGAGAACCTTCTAGTAACAGATACTATCGTTGTTTGTTTTCTCTCTGCTACTTCCTCTGTGTGTGTGTGTGTGTGTGTGTGTGTGTGTGTGTGTGTGTAACAACATGATGGAGTCTCTTTCCCCCATATAAAATCTGGAGATCTAATGCAGGCCTTAGGGTTGTTGACAAGTTCTTTTACCCACTGAACCATCTCACTGACCCAAGAAACTATCCCAAAGTGCTGGGGTAGAGGCAGGTGGTAAACCCCTCAATGATATTCCCAACACTGTAGAATTTATATAGAAGAAACCAAAAGAGGATATAATACAAGAAAACCAATAACTAAATTTTTTTTTTGTTTTTTTTTTTGAGACAGGGTTTCTCTGTGGCTTTGGAGCCTGTCCTGGAACTAGCTCTGTAGACCAGGCTGGTCTAGAACTCACAGAGATCCGCCTGCCTCTGCCTCCTGAGTGCTGGGATTAAAGGCGTGCGCCACCATCGCCCGGCTAACTAAATTTTTTTAAGGTGGCAATTTTGTTTGCTTGCTTGTTTGTTTTTGAGATAGGATCTCACCATATAGCCCTGGTTAGCATGGAACTTGCTATATAGAAACCATGCCGGCCTTGAACTCCTGGAGATCCTCCTGCCTCTGCCTCCTGAGTGCTTGGATTAAGGTGTGTCCTGCTTTGGGGAGCGACTTGAATAGGGTGGTTGTCTGAGTGGGTCTCGCTGAGGAAACAGAAGCAATGACGTGTTTTTCAGGCTCAGTTGGCACAGGTCCGCTGTCACTGGGCTACAATGATCTGATGTAGGACAAGGCCACACAGAGGACTGGCACAGTGTTGCAGCCGTGTGACCGTGTTGGAGAAACATCTTGAGATAGGCAGTGTGCTGGGTTAGGCTCACAGAGCTGGTTTTGGTCACAGACACCTACCTTGTCCTTAAGGTTCTAATGTCATGGGGTTTAAGATGTTCCTGGTGGTGATGACCATGCTTGTCCTCTGTGGGCTGAACCTGGAAAATCTCCCTGCAAGAGGTAAGGACTAAGCAGAGCCCTCAAGAATGAACTAGAATATTCTAGTTGAGGAGTGGAAAATGGTATAGGTAGGCAGAGGGAAACTAGAGGGAAACTTACATGGGATTGTAAACCCAGGACTGCTGAACCAAGTAAGAGTTGCCCTGGGAAGGCCTGATCAGTGACCAGAATCTCGAACCCAGGCCATCACAAGCCACCAGACGCCACAGCAGTGATGTGATTTAAGCGAGCAAGGAACAAGATGAGGGTTACTCCAGTGTGCATGTGTGTGTGTGGTGTGGTGTGTGTATGTGTGTGTGGTGTGTGTGTGGTGTAGTGTATGTGTGTGTGGTGTGTGGTGTGTGTGTGTGTGTGTGGTGTGTGTATGTGTGTGGTGTGTGTGGTGTGTGTG
>NC_022015.1:80981937-81025064 GCF_000317375.1 Microtus ochrogaster | reverse complement strand
GTGTGGTGTATGTGTGTGGTGTGTGTGTGGTGTGTGTGTGTGTGGTGTGGTGTGGTGTGTGTGTGGTGTGGTGTATGTGTGTGTGGTGTGTGGTGTGTGTGTGGTGTGTGTGTGGTGTGGTGTGGTGTGGTGTGTGTGTGTGGTGTGGTGTGTGTGGTGTGTGTATGTGTTTGTATGTGTGCACACGCGTGTGTTAGCACTCAGACATGGCCAGTGAAAGAAGTTTGGAAGCCTAAAATAAGTGGGTAAGGGGCAAAGAAAGGGCAGTGGAGTCCAATAGAAGGGATGGAGGGAGCACACTCGAGCAGGCACAGTCTGGATCCTGGCTCCGAGCCAGGACATTCCAGTCACAGCAGAGAACCCCAAGCTGCTACACCTTCCCTAATCCCTACCTAATTTCCAAGGATGTGAGAGGACTAAGCTGGATGACCCAGGAGGAACCAAAGCTCCCTGCAACCACTACAGCACCACAAGGGCATAGTGCTGGCATCACCAGCAGAACCTGCAGGCTGGGGACTTCAGATTATCCCCAGAGGCCTTGTCCCTGCTCCCTGTAATGCTTTTAGGGATGCATAGCTGTTGGACAACCCAGTCTCTTTTCTCAGACCTTTTCTCTAATTTGTTCATTGAGGAGGTGTGTGCTTGTGTATGAGTCTGTGTGTTTGTCTTGTACATGTAGGACATGTTTATATACATATTTTGTTGTGCACATGTATGACCTGTTTGTATACATGTTTTGTACATGTAGGACATGTTTGTGTGTGTGGTTGTCTGTGTACATGGAAGACATGACACACCTGTAGAAGTCGGCTCTCCTTCCACCACGTGGGTTCTGAGGATCACACTTGGGTTATCAGCCAGGCAGCAAGTGCCTTCACCTGCTGAGTCATCTGACTCCTGCCTTTCTTCTCTATAAGAGGAGTTAGATGATTTCCTGGGTCCCTAAGTTTCTGTGTCTTTGTGGTCTCAGTGACCGTGCATTCATCTTCTGTTCTAATACTCACATGCAAAAGAAGAAAATATTGGTAGAAGATTCGTCAACAGAAGAAAGGACTAAGCTAATGAGGGACCAATTACCAAAAACTAAGACCAAATGCAGATGTGACTGGAGCACCCTGAAGAGCTATGCTAATACACTTCATCCAAAGATGCCAGGAAACAGTTCAAAGAAATTTTATCCAAAAAGTAATTACCACATATAATATCGATGCTTCTAAAAGGGAAAATTGTCGTTTGGCCTTGATATTTACCCAAGACGAAGTCTAGGTGAAGTGCAGGTGACGTTTTGAAAAGGGATGTTCTGAGCCAGCTTTGTTTTAACGGCTGTCAAACTGGAAAGAACCCGAGTCTGTAAACAGATGGTGATGGTGTGTGTGTGTGTGTGTGTGTGTGTGTGTGTGTGTGTGTGTGTGTGTGTGTCCCTGTCCGTGGATGTGTGGTTCCCACAGAAGCCAGCAGAGGGAGTCTGATCCCTGCAGCCAGAGTCACAGGCAGTCATAGGCACCTGGCAAGGATCCTGAGAACAAAGCATGTGACCTTTGGCAGAGTTCCTGTGCTCCTAACCACTGAGCAACTTCCCCAGCCCAAAACACTCAAATTGTTGATACTGGCCACATAGGTGAACTTCAAAATTATTACACTACAAGAAAATCCAAAGCATATGGGGGGAATAGTTATATTATCTAACAACACAATGCACTATTGATACTAAATGCATAAAGTGTCAATACATACCACAAGACAGACAAATCTTGAAATCATTGCATGATAAGGGAATCAGACAAAAATGATTCGATTTACATTAATCATACAGAATAGACAAATCCACAGAAGTAGAAAATAGGGCAGAGATTTTCAGGTGCTAGGATCACTGAGTGAGAAATAACTGCTTAACTTAGGAGTGTGCAGGCTTCCGACGCTGTGATGTGGCACTTGCCACCTACACAGTCAATGCTCTTAGCTGTGCAGTCAGGCCACCAAACGTTCTGGAACAGGACCGTGCTGAGTGTTGCACAACACCATGAATGTTCCTGATGCCGCTTTAAAACAGTTAAAGGGTAAATGCTATCGCTATGGTTTGGGTGTGGTTTGCTCTTCATGGCTTCATGTGCTGGGCGCTTGGTCATTCAGGGTGTGCGGCAGTTTTGGTGTGAAGCCCTTACAGGTGGGGCTTAGCAGAAGGTATTTAGGTCACTGGGGGGTCGTTCCCCCAAAGGAGTTAATTAAGTTCTCAGAGACCTCAAGAAGAAGTTGTTAGGAATCGAGGCCCCTCCCTGCATTCACCATCTTCCGCAGGCTGCTCTTTTCCTTCCCACATCTCCTCCATGTGGCAAAGCAGCCAAGGAGGCCCTCACCTGAAGCCAGACTCACATGGCCTCTAGAGCATGGACTTTCTACCTCCGGAGCTAAATAAAACTTTTATCTTCATAAAGCATGTGTCTCCACTTGTTTTGTGATAGAAACAGAAGCCGGGCGGTGGTGGCACACACCTTTAATCCCAGCACTCGGGAGGCAGAGGCAGGCGGATCTCTGTGAGTTTGAGGCCAGCCTGGTCTGCAAGAGCTAGTTCCAGGACAGGAACCAAAAGCTACGGAGAAACCCTGTCTCGAAAAATCAAAAAAAGAAAA
The DNA here is from genome assembly GCF_000317375.1 of Microtus ochrogaster. Lineage (NCBI taxonomy): Eukaryota > Metazoa > Chordata > Mammalia > Rodentia > Cricetidae > Microtus > Microtus ochrogaster. The sequence continues at coordinate 81,022,437 of NC_022015.1, read as the reverse complement.
AAAGAAACAGAAGACAAACAAACACAAAGGAACTATCCCATAGGAAATAGTTTTGATAAGTAAAAGAGGGTGTGGCCATCAAAGTATATATGTGTGTGTGTGTGTGTGTGTGTGTGTGTGTGTGTGTGTACATCTATCCTTTTATTCTACATAAAATTCTAGGAAAATACAAGCTAATCTAAAATATAAGCTGAATTAGTGGATTCAGGAGGAAGGATAAATTATAAAGCATTGGGAAGAAACTGCCAAGGATAGTAAGTGTGTTTATCCTCATCTTGGCCGTTTGAACTTGGTAGCTGAGGATGAAGGCTTTATGTGCAGTTTAATATACTTCCATCATTGCCCCCCTAGAACTGAGGGATAATGTCTAAAGTTTTACAAATTGTCCTTGCATCTACAAATCATAGAATTTTTTTTTTTCGAGACAGGGTTTCTCTGTGGTTTTGGAGTCTGTCCTGGAACTAGCTCTTGTAGACCAGTCTGGTCTCGAACTCACAGAGATCCGCCTGCCTCTGCCTCCCGAGTGCTGGGATTAAAGGAGTGCGCCATAACCGCCCGGCTGAATCATGGAATTTTTAAAAGTTCTGCTTGAAAGGAAAAAGTGGCTGCTTCTGTGGCCTTCCCTTAAACCTTTCTGCATGCCTCTGTCTGCCTTACAGATTCTACTGGCTGTCCCTTCTCTGCCTGCGGTCTCTTAAGGCTGGAGAACACCTGCAATCGTGTCTGCAAAGACTGTCAAGAAGCTCATCTGGCAGAGGCGCCCAGGGCCATGTGCCAGGTTTCAAGTTAGGAATTCCTTTTGCTATTAATAGGAGTCCAAGACACTTTGATCATTGCTGAATCCTGGTTTTCTGAATTGGTTCAAAACTGGTCTGGTAGAACTTGGCATATGCTTGCTTTACAAATCAAACTATCATATCTGTTATTATCTTAGCACATGCTGGGAGGATTAGGAGTGTGTACATTCCCTCTACAGGCATCAAAGTCAGGTCTTGCCTGATATGCAGAGCAAACAGAATAATCAGGCCACTGCATGGTGGCGGCACACGCCTGTAATCCCAGCACTCTGAAGGCAGAGGCAGGCAGATCTCAGCAATTTCGAGGCCAACCTGGTCTACAGAGTGAGTTCCAGGACAGCTAGGACTGCTGCACAGAGAAACTCTGTCTAGAAAAGCTTAGGTTTGCTCAGTGCATTTAAACTGAGATGCAGACTCCACCTTACACCAAAGGGTAGAGCCTACAAAAAGAAAACAGAAATGGGAAAGAAAAAGAAAGCTTTAATCTGAATCACTGTTTGTCTCAGATTAAATCTGACCTACTTGCAAGTTTATTTCAGCCATATTTTTCTAATATTTTTCTATAAATTATTTTGAAGATTTTTTTAGAGATACATATTTTTTATAAATTCTTTTGAAGTTTTTTTTTGGTTGTTTTTTGGGGGTACAGGGTCACGTAAAGTTGCACAAGATTCTCCGTTCTAAGCTACGCTCCACCAGTAAATACTACTTTCTTAGCTCTCCCCTGAGAATTCCTATATAAAGCTGTGACTCGGTTTCCTTATCTGTAAAATGGGGTGAATAACAGCATTTATTTTCCAGGATTATTGTTGGACTTAAAGCACATCCAGTACTTAGAGAAGAAGCTGGCCTGCAGGAAGCGCCCTGTGAGAGTGTTTCTGCTTCCTTTACTGCTGCTGTCCCCTTCCACAGAGGAGAACACTGAGGTTCAGGGCCAGTGGTGGCCATGCTGAACACAGAACACACAGGCACACTCCCGGTTCTTTTCACTACTCCCTACCACATCCCCTCCCATTCGCGGTTTGTGTATGAAAAGAAGCATTCCAAACCAGAACAGGCAAAAATAGACTGTAACTTAAATCTGAGAGACCTGAACCTCCGGAGTGGTGCCCAGCCAGCCCCTGACTCAGCCAGGGCAGGGCAAGTCACCAGCCCTTTTTAAAGTCACCTTCATATAGTTATTTACAGAAAGGGGCTAAGAGGAAGGCAGGGGGAGTTGCCATGGGTCTGGGTGGCAAAGTGAGATGCTCATTCACAGAGACGAGAGAAGGGGATGAAAGGGAAGGGGAAATGAAAGAGAAAGAAATGTTTTCCACACAGAGCCAAGACCTCCAAGAAGATACCGAAAAACACATTTTATAACCTAATGAAAATCATACTAGTGGCTTCCATTGGCACCAAACCTTGGATGAGTATCGCAAAGCTGCCCTGGTTGGCTACTGAGACAGACAGCTCAACAGGCAAAGGCACCTACTGCCAGGCCTGGCAACCCAAGTTTCACCCCCAGAACCCACATGGTGGAAAAAGAGAATCAAGTCCAGCAAGTTGACCCCTGACTTCCACAGGCGTATATAGACACACATATTCAATCACAAAATCAGCCAATCAATCAATCAATAAAAAAGCTTCCTTGTGGGAAGTAAGGCCTAAGAAGTCAGACCTAGAACACCCAGGGCTCATGGCAGCACCTATGTTCTGTGAGTCGGAAATCATATCTTCCAAGCCATCCGATTTAATCTGGGTCCAAGCTCACTTATTCTAGAAGGAATACTTACTTATCTTTCTAATTCCACATATTCCACAGGCAGAATTTCTTCAAAATCTGGTCAAATTAGAAGATAAAACCAGGGCTGGAGGGATATCTCTAAAGTTAAGAACACATACGGCTTTTGCGGAGGACCCAGGTTTGGTTCCCAGCATACGTCAGGCTGCTCACAACCACCCAAAGCTCCAGCTACAGGGAATACAACACCCTCTTCTGGACTCCAAAGGAACCTATACTTTCAGATACACATATATACACAAATAAATAAACAGTATAACAAACTTTTTTTAAAATAACAAAACCACTAAAAGGTGTTGGAAACAGGATATCGACAGGACCTCATGGAATTGTCTCATAGGTACTTGTCAGATAAAAAGGGAAAGTCCCTAGTGGTCGTCACCAAGATGACAACAAACTTGGCTGAGCACCAATCACTTGTAGCGCACTTTTGCCAAAAGGCCTACCTCAACGCTAGACATGAAGCCAGAGTGATATCCAGGTCATAGTCCAAGAAAGAAATGGGTCGCCTTGGCACATAGCATACATAAATGCATTTGTAAACCCAATGGAGGAGGGGTTCTAAGCCAGCTATAAGACAATTTTCTGAACATTTTCTGAACCTGGAGATGTAGCTCAATAATAGATCATCTGCTTAGCATGTACTAGGTCTTAGATTCAATCTCCAGCAACACGTGCACACACACACTTATGTACACACACTCACACACACTCAAATACTCAGATACACAATGTATTTTTTTAGAAAGAAATATTTTATGAGACTAATTTCCTTAGATATGCTAATATGATTGTACAAGTACTTTCATATTTCAAGGGGGATGAAAGAAGAGAGAAACACATAAAAGCAAACAAAAATACAAATGTTCCCTCCAAAAGCAAACTACACTATATCATACTCAAATGCATGTCTTTGTTAAAGCAAATTTGCAGCAGAGAGAGAGATGGGGTGCCCCAAATGACAACAGACATTCTTCCTGCCCCTGTGGGAGAAGTAAAATGTGTGTTGCTCAGTTTTTTAAAAATATTTTTATGGTTTATTTAACTTTATTTTATGTGCATTGGTGTGAAGGTGTCAGATCCCCTGCAACTGGATCTTCAGACAGTTGTGAGTTGCCATGTGGGTGCTGAGAATTGAACCAGGGTCCTCTGGAAGAGCAGTCAGTGCTCTTAACCACCGAGCCATCTCTCCAGCCTGTTGCTCACTTTAAATGAAAATATTAACTATTTTTTGATACATTATAGAGTCCCTTGTGGGATCTCCTTTAGCCAATAGCCTTTAAGATACCAGCCCACTTTGGATGTGGTCTCGTGTACTATAAATGTAGATGAAAAGCATTCATGGCTACTTTTTTCTGCTGGATCTGGTTTTAGCTCCCAGCACATGCAGAGGACTATGGATAGCTACCCTTACTGTGAGTTTATCCCCAAATAAATAAGCCTTTGCTATATTCCATTCCAGGCTATTGTGGGACTCTTCGGTACAAATTGACACCCAATGTGGGGCAATCTGCTGTTGAAATAAAGGACCTGAGAACTGAGACCTCAATTTTCCCCTCTGGGGAAAAAAGACTCATTACAAAGAGTGACTGAAGCCCCTCTTCAGAGATGAGGAGGGTAGCGTAAAGGTTTTTCTGCTGCTCACAGACTGGAATAGTTACTTAATAGTTACAATGAAGTTGGACTATCACCCATCATAGAAACTTTTTCTTGTCCTTTGATTAGAACAGACTTGAGAAAATTGTGATTTGACAAATTGTGTGTTTATTGTTAATTTCCACACTAGAATTATGATATTGACCATTAATGTTTGGAATGACTTTAGTTCATGATAAGGTGTTATGATTAGAAAAAGATTAAGACTTGTCTAAGAGAAGATTGACATTGCCGATGAGTTCTTGGACTTAAAGATAAATTTAGATTTTGATACAGCTGAAAACTGTTAAGAAACACCCTAGACCAATTCAAACGGGCATTCCCACCCCCCAGTGATCATGCACCCCTTTAATTAGGAGATACTGAAGTCATAGGAGCATGTATATCACAAAGCATTATCTGCTTGCACATGATTATCTTGTTGCTCTTAAACTCTCTTGACAAAAAAAAAAAATGGCTCAAAGGCACAAAGCACCTAGAGGAGGTGTCTCTCTTAACCCTTCGATTACAGAGGTGATCAGTCAGAGATGGATATGATCCTTCCTGCCCCAGGCACCTAAGACATGGGCATGTATGATTGGAATGCATGTACCAAAGACTGGTAAGTCTGGAAAATGGAAAAGTGTGCACCTAAGGCAGACATAATCATCTCCCCTGTAGCGGAAGCTTAGGCTCTATTAAAATTAATAAAAAGGGAGGAATATGTGGAGGACCAAAAACGTGAGCCTATTTCCACCTTGTCTGAAGGTCAGAGAGTTTTGGCTTGTTCAGAGTTGTTGACAACAGTACGGCTACACACCCGGACGTAGGGTGTGGTCACTCTGTCTTTTTGACATTAGGATGCCCTTATAGGTAGATCCTCTCCACCCTGACCAATGGTCAGGATATTCAAGCATACTTACACTCCTTTTGAAATAGGAGGTTTGACCTTGGGAGTGGCTGCCTTCAGGATACTTGGTTTAGGGTGGACTCGTTGCCTAAACAACAGAATGTTTTTTCTCATGGATTAATTGCTTGACAGCTCGAAGTTCTGAAGCAAGTAACTGTTCTAGTTGTCCTCTGTGTCATGTTAAAGCAGACTTTTGTCTTCTTCCCCCTGTTGAATTGGGGTATAAAAGTGCGTGGAAAATTAAATGCGGTGATTTCAGTATCCACTGTAACTCCCTCCCAGTACTATCCTGTGTTTCTGCTTTATTATTTTTACCCATACCTTCATACTCTTTACTTATTTTTCTAATCCCGTGCCCCCACCCTGGTAAGTGGCATACTTGTTGAGCATGGTCCCCAACAGTCTCTCTTTACAGCCTAGCCTGAAGAGTGCTCCTGGGTATGAAAGGTATCCAGAAATTTGGGTTTCACTATCAAGGACCTGGAATGAAGCAACATTGGAGCGAGTGGAGGAGAAAATGCAAGGTCTGGCTTCTGCTTGGCAGGAAGGCAAACACGAGATGCCCCCGAGAGACCCCACCTCACCATACACAGGAAATCTAGACTCAGTGAGGAGATAACACACCAAGAACTCTGCTCTTCTCAGTCAGGTGGGAGGGAGCAACAGCTGAGCGTTGTCAAATAAAGATTCAATCACAAATGGCTTTCATTTCTCTTTCCTTCACCACAGTAACAGAAAGATATCCTCACAAAAGACATAATGAATAGAGTTAGGGATTTGCACCCTGTGTGACCACTGCCTCACTGTGTGGCCTTACATAATTCAATGAACTTCCCTGCTGTTTTTAAGGGGGCATCATTACAGTGTGTTTCCTAATTGCAATAGAATACACTCGCTGAAGAAGAAAGAACAGAAATGGGAAAAAGGAAAAGAAAAACTGCAATTGTGGTGCCGAGAGCCAGAGCTGCTGCTGCCATCTTTCCGTACGCACTTGAGATTTTTTTCTCAGCCTTGTCTGCACTGACCCACTTGACCCACAATATGTGTTTGTTTGTTTGTTTGTTTGTTTTTGAGACAGTGCAGCCCTGGCTGCCCTGGAACTCAGTATATAGATCAAGCTAGCCTCAAACTCATAGATCCTCCTGCCTCTGCCTCTTGAATGCTGGGATTAAAAGTGCACACCAGCATGCTCCTCTAGTTAATAATATATGGGACTCACTTTATATTAATAAATGCAAGATAATACTTTCATTCTGTTGTTTTATAAATTATATATATGTATATATTTTTAATGAAATTTATGTAAAAAAACATAATTTATGTTCCCAAATAAGAAATATTTGGGCAGTTTTCCAGTTTTTTCTCTTCTCAGCAATAATATTTTTGCTCATTCTATGCATGCACATAAACTATATATACCAAGGTTTTGTTTGTTTGGTTAGGTTTTTGGGGGTTTTTTTGTTTGTTTGTTTTTTTGTTTTTTTTTTTTTTTTTGAGACAGGGTCTCACTACACAGACCTGACTACGTAGACCAAGCTGGCCCTGAACTCACAGAGATCCACCTACTTCTGTCTGCCTCCTAAATGCTGGGATTAAAGGCATGTGCCACCACATCCAGCTTTTTCAACACCCTTTCCAAGCAAGGCTAAAGCTTGTCTTCTCAGACGGGGGAGACAGCTTAGCCAGCAAAGTGCTCACCGCTAAAGCTTGAGGACTTATTCCAGACTGCCAGTTCCTGTATATAACAGAGGTGGAGCACATCTGTAATCACAGCACTTGGAGCCAGGGTCCAGAGAGCTAGTCTAGCTGACAGCACCTTCAGCTCCACGTTCAGTGAGAGATGGTGTCACAAAACTAAGGTCGGAGAGACTGAAGGAAACACCTGACGTTGACCTCAGGCCTCCACATAGTGAGCTCCCAAGTGTGTACCCCACACACACCCCCACACACACACACCCACACACCCTTCCAAACATTAAAGTTTCTACATAGCTCTGCCCTCTTCTAGCTGATGGAAGACATGACTCTGGCTGAGGCACCCATGTCCCTTCTGAGACTCTGGGAACATTTCTGTGGTCTGTGGTTAGTGAGGTCACATGAAAACCTGGGGATAATCATAATTTTGAGATAATCATAACCTCTACAAGATGGGCAACAGTTTTATCCGGTCAAGTGATGCGTGGGTCTGGGCAGCCTTGCAGCAGACTGACTGCACATTCCCACCGAGCGTTGGGACTCAGTCCTCTCCTCTGCCCTTGAGTTCACATCGGTACCAGGAAAACCAATGCCATTGCTAACCATAGTCCAACCTGCCTATGTGAAACACCTCCAGTTCAAAGTGTGAGCCCCTGGACCCCACCGCCCCCAAAGCTCAAGCATTCACTTTAATTTGTAACCTGCATTTTAAAGATTAAAGACAGCAGCTTTTAACCTCCTCCTTTCCACTAACATTGGCATTCTTCTGACTTTCAAGAACATCACTGATGCAAATGTTTCTGCAGATGCAGAAGAAAGGATCTTTCCCTGTGGCTGTTGTTTGTCTCACAGAGTATGTGCCTATGCCCAGAGCTAAACCTTAACCAAAGTGGACAAACTCCTCGTCAGATGCGGGACTGGGCGGGCAGGAAGGGAATCTGCATTAATAATGATCTCTCAGCAATGTTTTCTGCTGAATCTGGTCCGGACAGAGCTGTCCTTCTTCTCTGATCCCCAGAGAGGCTGCATTAGGAAGGTTAATTGGCTTCTCCTGGTCACCTACTCCCGGGTCAGGGTTTTTCTTCCTCTCTGACCTTTGACAGAAACACAATAGTTAATTTGAGCAAAAATACTCATTTTATACTCAATGGTGTCAGGTTGATCCCAAGTCAATCTGCTTAGTGCTAAACTAAAAATAAATAACCCCTCCTAAAAAAGAGAAATTTAAAGAAAAAATACAGAGAGAGAGAGAGACCCCCACACACACACAAACACACATGCATATTTTCTATTCCAAACACTGGAGGTCAGGCTCAAAAGTGGGTCTCATGAGCCGGAATATGGTGATACATGCTTAGAATCTCAGCACTCAGGAGGTAGAAGCCAGAGTGTCAGGACTTCGAGGCAAGCCATGGCTACAGAGTAAGTTCCGAAGGTAGTCTAAGTGACACAGTGTCTTTTTTGTTTGTTTGTTTGTTTAAAAAGGCTGAGTTAACTCAGGAAATTCAGGACCATTCTGCAGAGAAGGCACAATGCTGAAAAGCATTTGTACTGTCTAGGTAGCCTTGAGGAGAATCTTCTCAGAAAGCGGCAACTGAGAGCTGACGGGTTAAATGTGATCCCGAGAAAGCAGGTGCAAAAAAAAAAAAAAAAAAAAAAAAAAAAAAGTCAGAAGCAAATGGTCCTGGTACATCCTTAAGGCAAATACCCACATTAAAGAGGAGAAAGTGGCGTGAAAGCGGTCTTGATGGAATAACGACACCCCCGAACACACGCATGACCCCCAGCTTTGGTGTCTGAACATATGGAAAGATTTATTCTGCAAACTGAGCTGTGAGTTATTAACACGTCCTTATGCAAGGCGCCTCGCTGCTCCCTTCTTACCCATAAAGCACATTTAGCATCAGTATGTGCCAACACCCCGCAGGTCTGCTGTCGGCAAGATGGAAACACGCCTTGTAAACCATCAGCGGACCTCTCTAGTAAAATCCAGCAGTAGCTGTGGCAGTTGGGGAAGGCTTTATGTATTAGGTATTTGTGAAGTATCTGAAACACAGGAAGAAACCGTGTGTCCTTCTCTTCAACCACCTCCTCGAATGGCAGGGGGTGACGGCAGCCTCCAAACTAGCCATGTCGAAGACCGAAACTTCCCTAGCACCCCAGTTGGGTGAAATGTAAAAAAAAAAAATGACCACCCACTGAGCCAGTCCAGTAGGCTGGAAATCCAGTGTGCATTCCAGTTTCAAAAATGTGCTTCTTAATTAAAATCAGGAAGTCCCTGCCGGTGACAGGTGGGAACAGGCCACATGAAGCATGGGGCATATTTGGTACCCAGATCACCCCTGTTCGTTAGCTGGGGGAGGAGACGCCACATGCTGTTTCCAGCTGACTGCTCCTTACCGTCTTTGCTCTAATCCTGTATTGTAGATCATTTTACTTTCGGGAAAACTTCTCATCACTCAGATTCTTCCAGCAGCCCCATATACCCGAAATGGAGCCGTAGAAACTTTGTTAAAAATCTACAAAATAACATCAGTCAGGCCATCCCCAACTAGATCAGCACGGGATGGGAAACAAAACCCCAGTTCTACAGTACCCCTTGCCTAGGGTCTGGCTTTCAGATTTCCCACACCACTGGCCCAGGCTTCTCCTAGCTTTAGCTTCCACAGTCAGGGTAGCCCCTTTTAATTTCTATCTCTTGATGACATCCAACGGATCACCAGCATTTTTGTGTATTTGTGTTATCAAAGCTTTAAATGTCAATTATATTGGTTTATTTGCTTGAGGATTGGCCACGTGGCCAGAGAAGAAGAATCCATTTAAACTACCATCAAGAACCTTACAGCCACAAGAAAAATAAATCAGGGGAGAGAGAGAGACTGGATAATGCAGGATCATTTGCCATGTTGGCTGAGAACCACAACCCTAGACTATTAGGGCAGGTGAAGAGATTTTTTAACCAGCCAGAGTTCACTTCCAATTGTCAGAAGCCCCTGTTAAATCGTTTTATAAACTTCTAAAGTGATAAAAAAAAAAATGATGAAGTTGATAGAAGAATAAAAGGCAAAAATCAAGTTTTCCTGCTCCCCGCCCCCCCAGCACGGGCATTTGAGCAGCCAGAGTGTGCCATATGTACAGTCCTTTACCGTGACTAATGGAAATCCTGTTCTGTTTCATAATGCTGATGTCTTAGGCAATTTGAGAAAAACTAAGAACTGCACAGTCCTCTGTGTTATCTAGAAGCACTTATGGGGGAAGGGGGGCTTTCCAGTAAAGTTTCATTTAAAAACAATCCCTTGAAGAGGCTGTCTGGAGAAGCAGGGACTCCAAGGCGCTAACTCAGCCTTTGCTCTCATCCCCGCCTGGGCTGACTTAATCCTCACAGATGTTTTTCCTGCCAAATATTTGTCTTCCATGTAGTCTAAGACGGTGTTTAAAATTTCCAAAATTCCTTCTACAAGTGTATTGCGATTTCCCCTAGAAAATGAGCTCACATGGATGCTAGAAACTGTCACAGGTGTTTAGCAATTCCACCCTCTTTCCAGAAAAGGACCAAATACGTCCGAGGTTAATAACCCTTTCAAACAAATTCTTAATTTCTCCCCTGATTGTAGACAGGATTATCAGCATGTCCATCAAAGTGGATGGATATCACATAAGGTTACATATCATGTATCGCTAAATGTTACATGGAGCTCCCTTGAAATGGAGGCTGTCTATTATTTGCTATTGCAGAGGCTACTTGTAACGTTTTCTATTCTGAGTTCTTAGCCTTGGAACACAGAGAATAGCAGACTAGCGCTAGGCAGACACTAAAGGGGAATTCAAGGCTGGACCCCGTATTCATAAAGCAACACTCCCAAGCTGGTGATGCTAGCTATCAAATGCTAAACCAGTTGGTTTTTATTTCCTTGTGAAAGTGACCTGGAAAATAGAAAGTAGCTCTTCCATGGTCAGATACAAAGTCTGATGCCTCGCGTTAATAAGAAAATCTTGCAACAAGTCAAATAATTTAGGAAAACCGCCTTTGTGATTTACTGGATAAATGTGTGTGGTTGGTGTTTCCTTACACTTAGGCGTAGCTCTCGCAATCCCATCTGTCCACTGGCATCCACATGTTACACAGTTGTAACTCTGTCCTTGCTCTGATAGAAGTTTAAAGATTTGTAATCTAAAATTTAAATGTCTGTTGTCCATCAATGTTTACAATGTCTTATAAATCAAAGATTATCTTCAATTTTAAAGCACGCTATTAAAATAAATTTTGGAAGTAAGCTAGCAACAAGCATCAACATTTGAGAATATAAATCCCGATAAAAAACATCCACCAAAAACCACCGTTTTCTTCTGACATGAAAAATAAATCCATGTCTTTTTTTTTTTTAGTCTTCAAATTATTTTGATTTCCTAAAGTCCTCCCAAAGTTTTTCTTAAGGTATTTTTATATTTTTGTTTTCCCATGGGCTTACATAGTGCTTTCTGTAATACATCGGCAGTTCCACATTGACCAACATGCAGGATTGACATTTAAAACAAGGATGTCCTAGTTATGTGTGACTGTAAACTGCCTGATAGATTGTAACGCTTCTCATGTCAGGGACAGACAGGAACAACAAGGGCATGGTCGTTACCCAACTAAAGTTAAGAACACACAATAAGAGAACCGCAAACACCTAGTTACAACAGACGGCCTCCACAGACGCACTGGGACGCAACCTCCCCAAAGTGGCCAGAGACTCCAGTAAAGCAAACAACCATAGAGCCCGTCATTCATCATCAGATCTCAAGTGTTGCTTTAGCTAAGTGGAGCTCTAAGACCCAACATAAAGTGTAAGAACACAACCTGTTTTCATCTTCTCCGCGGTTTTACCAACGTGATTGGCCTCGTTCAAAATGAAAACCATTGCTAATCAACCAACGCAGACCTTAAAGGTGAAAAGATTCCCGTCATCCCTAAACGCCACGCAGCCTCAGGATTGTTGTCTCCCTCATCTTGGAAGAGAGCGGAACTTAGGGAAGACTTAATGACTTCACTGAACTAACTACAAAAGCTAAAAGATTCACTTAGTTCACAAATGCCTCCAAGTCCGAGGGCAGACAACTCATCTTGGTCCAAAGGCAGGCAATCCGCTACCTCTTCTCAAAGATGGTTGGTGCAGACAGCGCCCCAGAACAGCATAAAAATGGTTGCTCAGATTAAATTATGCCAACGTAGTTTCAAAATAGCCCGCTCAGGTTTCAGCGCACTGCAGATAGGCCTGCAAAGCTCACGGCGTGTGGCGCATGGTTCCAGCGGAATTTCTGTGGGCACAGAGGGACACGCAAACCCCAAGTCATCCCTATAAAGAAAAGCTCTGAAATCTAAGAGCATGAACATCAAATCCCATGGGCACATCCGCCCGCCTTGGACCTTGTCCCTGAACACAGATCTGTCACCAGGGCATGGGTACTCCTGCAGGGCTCCATGCTGGCCTACAAGCAGAAGGGGCCATCTTTGAAAGGTTCCCTCTTGTCTTTCAAAAACAACATATTCTAGAGATAGCATTTTCCAAATGGGGGAATAAATGTATGATATACATTATCGACTACATGAAGGAACTACAGTATATGTTAAATCATCCATTTCTACATTTGGCTTTATTTTCTCTACCTGGTAATACTTCAAACAGCCATCTATGAAGCTGTTTCCTCTCTTCCCCCCTTCCCAGGAATAAAAAGTTACGAGTTTTTATCTACTTCAAACTGAGGGGAAATGTCAGTATACAAGTCACTGACTCACGGAGAAAATGGTTTCAAATTCATAACTGATCAACTTGGAGGTTTTAGGAAGTAAACTTTAGATTTAAACAGTTTTTCTCTGTTGATTTATATTTATGTCGAGGACCGATGAGAAACTTGAAATAAAGAAAATCTTCAGTTCAAGAATCACAGAAACTGCCGGTCCTCGTTAGGATTTGGTGAAACGCTTTGCAAAACAAGGGGGTAGAACAATGTTAGGAAATATTTTCTCTTTGAGAAAAGTTGCAGATTGCAGGCAGCTGAAAGTCATGTGAAATATCCAAGTTGAAGGTCCAAAGCTTTCTAAGCAAGACAGTACTTTAGGACCTGAGCAGCCGACAGATAGGGAACCATTTTGTCCTGAAACGTGACCCCACCGTTATTAATGGCAAACTTGGATTTTTGCTCTTTCTCTTATGTAACTCGGTTTTTACTCATTCAGATTTGCCTCCATTTTCATTTCCACGTCTGTCGTTCCTCTTAGTGCATCACAGTGAGTTTACAACATCAGCAGAGCCAGTCTAAAAAAACTTCGGCTCCCCATGTAGGTTTTCCTGAATTTACATGCGTTTAGTGCCGGCTCGTTTTGTGGAAGCACTCTTTCTTAAACCAGGCTGACCAAACCTTAAACAAAATAAAGAGCCTTCAAATAATCCAACATTCTAGGCCTCAAACTGTCAAAAACAAAACTTTTAAGGAGTGGAGGAAACAGAACACCAGCGTCTTACTTTCACACTCGCCAGACAGACTAAGGGGTTTTCTGGAACCCCCTGACCACCCAGCCTATGGGTAGACAAGGAAAATTCTCAACCTAAATGACAAGGTTCGCCCTGTAACAAGTGGGAACCCTTCTGCGGTTGAGAACTCTTTGCAAGCGCCATGCCCTTAGGTAAAGCCAAGCACTCCGTTTACAGGCCTCCTCTCCCTTTTGCCCCAAAGTCTCTAGCTGTCTCCACTAAAGGTGGTTTTGTCCTCAGTGGCGACATCTCGCACACTCTCGCTAGGAGCGCACTCTCACGCTCGACATTCCAGTGGTCTCTAAGGACCAGAAGGATGAAAAATTGTCTCTAGGCCATTTTCTCCAAGTTTGAGCTTGTTTAGTTAAAAAGACCCCATAACATTCCAAAGAGAAAAAGAGAGCATACAGAAAAACAAGAATTATTTTCCCCTGAATAATTTACTGTCTTCTATTCAATTTCACCAGCAAGCCAAAATGACATCGACCCTGTCCAGAGGACCAACAACACTTCAAACTCAGAGGGGCAGGCAAAGTTTAGCAGGAAATGAAAAATGAAGCCACAAAAGGGGACCCCTGGGGTGTGTCCCAGGCGTACCCAGGCCCCGCTCCCTTCTTCCTCTTACTTTTGGATGATCTGGGGCAGGCTGGCTTGAGGCTGCGGCGGTGGCGGTGGCGGCAGGGGCTGCATCCCTCGCTGGCCCTGGGGCGCGGGGGCCCCCTGAACACTAGGCACAACGCAGGCATCTCTGTCGGGTTGCTCCGGACCGCTGGGATCCGCGTCCTGGCTCATGGCTGCTGCCAGTACCATGCGCCGCGACACCGGCCGGGGCTCACAGCGACAGAGCGCACGGGAGGGGCGGTACCGGAGCACAGGCTCTCCCTGGCCGGGGTCCTGGTGCCCAGTCCCCTTGTCCTTCTCGGTGGCGCGGGGAGGAGACGCGAGGGACTGGGAGGAGACAGTCCCCGCGGCGCCGCCTCCTCCTCCTCCCGCCGCTCCCGCTAGTGCGGCTACCGAGGGGGGTGGAGGACAGGGACAGGTGGCGTCTCCGGGCCCACGGAGCCGAGGGGAGCCCAGGAACTGCAGCGCTCAGGGTGATCGAAACAGCTCCGCCTGGCCACCCGAAGCTCAGTGAGCTGAGACGCAGCTTAGCCGGCCATTCACCGCGAGCCCTCCGGGGTGGCCAGCCAGGCGCTCCGCAGCGCGACACCCGCGTGAGAGGGTGACACGCCCGCCCGCTAGTCACCCTCCGCTCGTCCTGTCGCTTCTTCCGGAATGCACAGCCTGACCGGCACCGGCTGAGCCCCGCGATCATCGCCAGCGCGAAGCGCTCCCCAGGCTTGACATCCATCTGCGGCTGGAGCACCTCCGGTGCCACTTGGAGGGACCCGACCCCGTTACATTCTTCCCTGGGTGGATGGGTGGGACAGCAATCTGGGGGGCTCAGATTATCAGACCTAGAAGTTCCAAGCTGTCGCTTCGGGGGTCCCAGAGGCAGCCGGTGAGGTTGCGGTGGGTTCTTTTTCTTTTTCACTTACTGAACCACCCCCGCCCCATGAGAACAAAAACAAAACCAGACAGACGTTTCATTCATATTTATTGGCTCCGTCGAAATTTAAAGGATGAGAAGGACAAAGTTCACCAACTCTGCTCACTGCCCCGAGCCCGCCTGCGCCAGACACCTGTGTGCACCAGGGTCGCAGCTGTGCACACCCACAGAGTGAGGCTTTGAAGACAGGGCAGCTGCAGGCGCAGATTAACATGCGTGGAGGAAACACCTGGTCCAGCAGACCTAGTACCTGAGCAAAGGCGGGGGGTGTGGATGCCCCGGAGCTCCTTCTGGGCCGTGCGGTTCCCCGGTGTTCCAGACATGGATGCGGGCAGCCAAGCTCCTCTCCCGTGCTTCACAAGCCAGAGGGCATCGAGCTGTCCCCACGACCTTAAGTCCTGTCTACCCACTGCACACACCGGGAAACTGTAAAGATGGCTTCTCGCAAACCTGACGATTACTTGAATTCTCTGAAAGATGTTTTTTTTTCCCCCTCCCTCCTGGCTCTTCGTCAATTTCCTACCTACCAGAAAACTGCCTACTTTTGCAGGGAGCACTCTCTCTCTCTCTCTCTCTCTCTCTCTCTCTCTCTCTCTCTCTCTCTCTCTCCTCTCTCTCTCTCATATAAACTTATATTCTCAATTACAATTAGTATTTGTCTTTTCTTCTTCTTTTTCGAGACAGGGTTTCTCTGTGCAACAGCCCTGGTTGTCCTGAAACTCAGCCTGGCCAGACCAGGCTGGCCTCGAACTCACAGAGATCCACCTGCCTCTTGTTCACCACCACTGCCTGGCGTCTAGTATTTGTATTCTTAAACATCATATTATTCACAATTCACACAGCTAAGGGAGGGAGGACCTCTCAAGTAAACATGACTTTCTTGCTAGTCCCTCTGACAAGCCAATGGCTTGTCAGAGGACATGAGCACAGCAAGTCTTGTTCAGTTTCCTGTGGTTGGTTTCTTTCTCTGAACCCTTGACTGGGCTTCTCCATCTTAACCCTCCCTGCTCCACACAACACACACACATTCCCTTGACCCTGGAGGGAAATTAACTAAAACTAACATTGCAGCTCTTCCTGAAATGAGAATGAATGAAGTCTTCCCAAACATTTTCACTGAAATGCCTGCCGGAGAATCCTCTGAAAGCTCTGGAAGGGGGTTGCAGTCATGGAGACAGGCCTGCTTGTGGATGGAAAGGCATCCTCTCTGAGGGTTAGCTAGCAAAAGCTAAGTAAACTAGGAGTTAGGAGACTCTTTCCAAGTTACGGGGAGAGGAAGTGATACTGTTTGTGGCACGGAGGAGGAGTTAGAGTCATGGCATTTTACAGGTGTGGTTGGTTCTACAGTCCAATCTTAGCTGACTTGAACGAGGTATTTTTAAAAACTCAGGAAAGTGAGCGAGTGGAAGCCACGCTAGTGCTGTTATTAAGGATTTAATAATGTGGAATTTTATGGACTCCTCTCTAGGGGAACAAGTGGAGAGAGATGGGGGAGGGGTTGAATAAGTGCAGACCCTGGCAACAGAGCAAAGGGACATTGAACACTCACTGGAATTTTCTTGCTTCTTTTCTGTGAGTTGGGGGAGAAGGGAACATGATCTACAGGCATTTTCCCCCAGAAATCCTATTTTCATGATTATAGCCTAATATTTGCCATTTATGATGCAGAGCAGAAGCTAGGGGACAGCTGTTGAGGAAGGAACCATAAGTTAACTGAGCCAGATCCTGGGATGCCTGGGATGATAAGGAACAAGCATTTCTATTTTCCGAGTCAAACTTCAAACACACTAGACAGTCGGAGGATGAATTTACTTTTCCTCATTTTTTGTCCAGAAGTAACAACAGCAACAACAAAAGATAATTATCTAGAATCCTAATGATACCCCACACACACACCACCCCCAAGAGTGTGCTTCCCAGTGAGTAACTGAGAAAGGCTGAGTCATCCTCTTCACAGTGGGGGGTGTGACTGCAAGGGAGGGCTGGCGGCAGCCCTTTGCTCCCCTCTGCAGAAGCAGCCTGTCCCTCCTCGGCCCACCGAGATCAGGCAGTGGCACTTTTGTTGTGCGTGGACATTTAACAGGAGATAGCTGTGACATGCTCTCCTTGCTGCCTTCCCACAGCAACCCCGGGAGCTAACCAAGGAAACTGAGTCTCTCAGACAGCTATAAGAACCTTGCTCAAGGTCAGCCAGCTTCGGAGGGGCAGAAGCAAGACCACTGCAAGGTCGGTCTTCTTCAAATCTCAACCCCAGCCTTCTCCACACCGCCTGGATGACGGAGGTGGGCTGAGCGCTCACTGTCTCATGCTCCTGCACCCTCCACTGCCTAGACGCAACACCACTGCACTGCGATTCAACCTACCACACAGACCTTCCAAAATCTGCAAATTAGTAGGTGGTATCCAAATTGTATTGGGAACATTTAAAGAAATGAAGCAACCTTGGGGAGGTGGCAGAAAAGAGGGGGAAATAAACCTGGTCTCTTTTATTCCAGGCTCAACCATTCTCAAAATCTCTGTGACACTGGCACCCTGCCTTGTCTTGTTAGCCTGAATAATTGTTATTACTGGATTTCAGACTCTCTTTTCTCACGCCTATTCATTTAATGCCACTACCCTACAGAGAAGGTTGGAGACAGTGTGCAAGGTCTCTGGGATGCTGAGCTCCAGGGCTGAGGCTCAGTGCCCACTCTGCATCTCAGCCACTCTCTGTCCTGGACTCAAAGGGAAAGTCACCTACCCTGCAGAGTGATGCAGTCAGTCCTCCGCAGAAAGGACCATTTCAGATGTGCCGCCCCTACAATATGTACACCAAACCAGTAGATGGGCAAGTTTTGTGCTCCCAGAGCCAGCAAGGCTGGGAGACTCAGTCCTCTGCTGCAAGGAGCAATGCAAGCTGCGGCACTCTCTGCGTGTGACCTGGAATTGTCTAATAGCATTGCCACAAGGTTGGAGAGGAGGGATAGGAGGAGGCCCAAGGCCGGACAGTGAGGAACGTGGGCAAGGTGCAAAGACAGACAAGTACGGAAACACCATAGTGAAATCCGATACTTTGTATGCTAACTGAAAATACATACTTTTACATTTCAGCACAAGGAAACAAATTCTCTGGGTGTCTGTGTGGCCACGGTCAAAGCCATACTTTGAGGGGAACTGACTGGTGTTGTTCCCAGTGGCAATAGCTAGAAACAACCAAACGAGCAGGGACAAATGGTTGGTGGAAATAAATGAGGTCTTCTCAGAGTTGAGCTTTTATTCTGAGTAGGGAGTCCTGGTAAAATGGGACCCGGGGACCCAGCTTGCTTCTCTCTGCCCTCAGGTCCTGACCCTCTCAGCTGTCTGTGCCACCTCATTGATTCTTTGTTCTAGGTCCCCTGAGGCAGCATTACTTGTTGGCCAAGCTCTTCTCCCTGTCATCCTTGGAGATGTTTGGGAGTAATGGAGAGCTCCATCCCGGCTTCACAGAGAACCACCTCTTTGAAACAACAACGAACAGGAGAGACTGGCGGAAGATGCTGTTTAAAAATAATGTGGTTACTCATGGGACTGGATGCACATTTGAATGTGAAGGAGACAGGCAGGGAACTTTAGCTGAGGACCGGTGAGGACATGACCCATGTTAGGCTCTTTTCTGCCTAACAACTCGGAGGACATCTCTCATTGGCTGCGGGAGAGAGCTTCAGCTCCATCTCATTGGCTGGGAATTTACCAACCAGGCCCTTTGTCTTCCGATAAACCCGTGGCAGGTACTCTATTGTGGTTGAAGTGGCTGCAGGTTGGGAGTCCAGAAATCCAGGTCCTAGAGCACAGGGCACACCCCATGTCTCTGACAGCAAAGCCATTATCCCATACCAGTGACATCTGCATCTTTGCTGCAAAAGCACCATTGTCTCTAGCAGCGGGGGTACAGTGCTTTCTTCTGCCACTTGTTCAGGACTTGGCAACAAACCCCAGTGCAGGCTGAGTCCAGAATTCTCTAGGCTCGGTCTCAGAATTCAGCAGAGCTCAGGCTTGCCTGGATCTGGCTTCCTGGGCGAACAGGGCTCTGAGGTAGGTAGGTGTGGATGAGCCAGGAAAGACCTTCTCTCGTTTGCTGGTTAGAAGAAAATCAAGGCAAGGTCCAGCATGGATTTGTGTTAAAAAGCCAGTCACTGCGGAATTTCTCATGGGTAGGAGGAGGATGGGAAGCGATGGAGGCATGACATGCTTGTGGGGGAAATATCAGCTGGTGGCTAATTGCATGATTTAAGTTCCAGAGGGCTCTGCACCCCCTGGGGAGACCCGGCTTCCACACCACTTGCTTAATCCCTGGAGAATGTCACTGTCACTCAGAAGCCCCAGCGGGGCAATCAGTGCTTCTGAGAGAGGGGGGATTCCTTCATCCCAGCCCTCCCCCAGCGCCTTCCCCTGTCTCCTCTTATCACCTGCCTGCCTGCCTGCCTGCCTGTCGGGCCAGTTGGTTGTCAGAGCATAAGCATTTTAGGCTGTGTGCCCACCCGCTCTGGGATCAGGTGGCCATTATGGAAGACTACACCGGAGACCTCTGCATGCCAGCGTGTGGCCAGGAACAGCGAGGGCCTGTGATGTGCTGACCTCACAGAGTGGGCACCCACGCAACTGGCCTGGAGGAGAGCTGCTCTCTGGTATGGCGTCTCTGATCACCCCTGGGCAGCCCACAGGCACAGGAAACCCTGTGGGTGCCCTCTCTGTACAGACTGTGGCAGAGGAGACCTAACCCTGACACCTACGGGCTAGTAGGTCAGTCCCTTTGCCCCTTTGGACCTCTGTGTCACTTTCTGAAAGAAACAGAGCTGGGTGTGGTGTCCCATGCCTGAAACTTCAGCATTCAGGAGCTGGAGGCAGGAGAATTAGGATTTCCAAGTCATTGTTGGCTACTTAGGGAGTTTGAGACAGGCCTCGATCACCTGAGACCCTGACTCAGAAAAACAAAAGGAAAACCCACTGGGTTACTGTAGGGGTTAAATGAAGAAACAGGCCAATGTCACCTGGCTTCTGGTGGGACTCGGTAAGCCACTGTGGGCTGATTTTACTGTGATTCATGGACTTCCTGTGAGAGGAGGGTTATTAATTATCACACCCTCTTCCTCTGGGTGACCTCTGCATGTACAAGCCCCCGGGCAAAAAGACACCCTCACAGAAAACAGACAAAAGGGGGGCTGGAGAGATGGCTTAGAGGTTAAAAGCATTGCCTCCTCTTCCAAAGGTCCTGAGTTCAATTCCCAGCAACCACATGGTGGCTCACAACCATCTGTAATGGGGTCTGGGGCCCTCTTCTGGCCTGCAGGCATGTACACAGACAAAATATTGTATACATAATAAATAAATATTAAAAAAAAAAAGAAAACAGACAAAAGAGGAGCAGGGACGTCGTCAGAGGAACTGATGGTGACCAAAGAACCCACAGACCTGGACTTGGGTCCTGGCTCTGCCATTGTCATCAAGCTAATGAGTGTTACCTGAATTCTTTGTTCTTCTCGACCTTCCTTGTTGACAGAGTCTGCTCGTTCGTTTCCAGAAACCCAGATACAAAATAACCACACAGAAACTATATTAATTGCAATACTGTTTATGCATATTTATAGCTAACTCTTATATCTTAAATTAGCCAGTTTTTATTAATCTGTGTCACCACATAGTTGTGGCCTACCTGTAAGGTTTCATCCAGTGTCTGACTCCTGCGGTGGCTCCACAGCTTCTCCTTGACTCTGCCTACTCTCTTCTCCTCTATCTGCTTGGAATTCCCACCTTGCCCTATTCTGCTAAGCCACTGGCCAAAATAGCTTTATTCATTAGCCAATAAAAGCAACACATAGACAGAAGAACTTCCCTCACCATTTCCCTTTTTCTGTTTAAATAAAAAGGAAAGTTTTAACTAGAACACAATAAAATTACATATAACAAAACAGGTACCAAGCAAGAATTAGTTATAATATTTATATCTACTTTATTTTTATTATAACTAAGGAAAACTATAACATAACTACCTATTCTTTAACTCCATCAAAGATTCCAGAAGGATATAATATCACCTAAGTAAATAGGAAGTGCATCATAAGCAACTTCCAAATCTCTAGAATTGACAGAGACATTTTGCTGCCTGGACAGTCACCCAAAGTTTTTTTGTAACATTGGGACACTTATCTTCAGCCTCCAGGGTGAGTGGTTCCTGGGCCCGACTATACTCTGTTTCTAGCTGGAAAAGTAAGTTTAACATGTCCCCAGGGTTTGTCGTAGCAGGTGTGCCCTGAGCTCAAAGGACACCGAGCAACAAGCATTTCAGAACACTTGGCACACAGTAAAGATATTTGAATTTTTTTTAAAAAGATGAAATAAATATGTATACAGAGAAAGAAAAAAGCATGCATGGGGTGGTCCGCACAGGGTGGTCCTCAGACTGAGCCCAGGCTTAGTCCTGGAGAGACTCGGCTCTGGAATGTTCTGCCTCTTGAACTAGGTGGTGGTTCTGTGGATACATTTACTTTGGGGGAATCAGTCAGGCTGTGCAGTAAGGTCCTTTCTAGTCTGCATGTATCTGTACATTTCAGTGAACATTTTCTTAAGAATTAGAGAAAGAGAAGATACACTGGTTCTCACACAGTCTAGCTAAGTAAGCATGGTAGTAAAGCCACTTTCCTTCTTCTTGTTGGGTCTTTTCTTTCCATCCATAGACTCCGGCACATTACAGCCTTCCCTCTGCTGGGTGTTTATTGCCCACAGAACCATTTTGAGAAGGTTGGTTTTCATAATAATACAAAGCCAGATGACTTCCCCAACAGCAAAAAGTTAAGAGTCAGTGTTTTGTTGTTGTTGTTGTTTTGGGTTTTTTGAGACAGGGTTTCTCTGTGTAGCCCAGGCTATCCTGGAACTTGCTCTGTAGACCAGGCTGGCCTCAAGCTCACAGAGATCCAACTGGCTCTGCCTCCTGAGTGCTGAGATTAAAGGCGTGTGCCACCACCTGGTTCAAGATTTAGGTTTTTAAGCATGAGTTATGACGATCATTATTAAAGCAAGAATACTTTGTATCCTAAATACTCAGATAACTTTTTGTTTTTGAGATAGGATCTCAGCAAGCCCTGGCTTCCAAACCTTGCTGTACAGTTGAGGATAATCTTGAACTTCTCATCCTCCAGATCCTCCTGACTCTACCTCCCAAGTACTGGGATTGCAAACATGGACCACCAGCCAATTTTTGTGCTGCTGGGAATTGAACCCAGAACTCTG
This sequence comes from Microtus ochrogaster, assembly GCF_000317375.1. NCBI lineage: Eukaryota > Metazoa > Chordata > Mammalia > Rodentia > Cricetidae > Microtus > Microtus ochrogaster. The sequence continues at coordinate 81,000,311 of NC_022015.1, read as the reverse complement.
TGCATACTAGGCAAGCATCTGCCGACCCCCATTTTCTTTTTCCTATACTACCGGAAAGAAAGTTGTAGACACCATGACTGTTCATTCATGAAAAACAAAGGTTCCCAAAGAACCACCAAACTGATGATGACATTAAGGCCCCCAAGACCAGGACTGGAGATAGGCTCAGTGGTTAAGAGCAGGGGCTGCTCTCGACAAGACTTCAGTTCATTTCCCAGCACCTACAATGGATGGCTCACAACTTACTGCAACTCCTCCAACCTCCTCTTCCACCTGAACACACACAGATGTGCACATAACCCCCCACAAACACACACACACACACTTATAATTAATAATAATGAAATATACCACAGAGGAAAATGATGTAGGAGATGTGTGTTTCCTACTGGTTTGTTCACCTGAACACACACAGATGTGCACATAACCCCCCACAAACACACACACACACACACTTATAATTAATAATAATGAAATATACCACAGAGGAAAATGATGTAGGAGATGTGTGTTTCCTACTGGTTTGTTCCATCTAAGGTCAAGTTGTCTCACTTGATTAAAATGGGTCTTGTCCTCCCCCCTTGTCATTAAAATCCTTCCACTAATGCTCTTTTTTTCTGTCAGTGTTGGGAATTGAACCCAGGGCCTTGTGTATGTTGGTGGGCAAGCAATGTACCATTGATCAGCATTTCACTTAAATGGACCAGGCTGCCCTTTAATCTTAAACTCCTGCTGCCTCAACCTCCCAAATGGTGTATTTAAAATTTGGGACCATTTAAGTAGGATATCCACCAATAATCATTTTATTATTCATTAATCATCATTGCTATTTATTACAAATGTTTGTCTAATTATATCAGTCTGAATTTATTATTTGATTTCTCTTTGTAAAGAAAGAACTTGTATGCCAAGTGCAATGGTATATGATTGTAATCCCGGCATGCAGTAGACTGGGTAAGAGGGTCACCAATTCCAAGTCAACCTAACCCATATGAGGAGACCCAATCTAAAATTTAGAAAGAAAACACTGAAGAAAAGCTTAACGCCCCCCCCAACATATCTCTTTTTAGAAAAAGATTTAAAAGAATCCCGGATCTTTTTCAGTGAACTTGTCTCTAAAAGTATTCCTGAATACTGTGAAAACTGTTTTATCAGTCCTTCCTCCTCCAATTTTAAGAGTTCCTTATACATCAGGAAGAGCAGAATTTATAGACGATCCTGTGTTCATTTTCTTTTGACTTTGTTGTTCCCACGCCCATTTTATTTTATGTAGGGAAACTTTTTGGTTTCTCACTGCTGCTGATCTTGGACTTTGAGTCAGAGAAGCTCCCCGATTAAAACTATCTTTTTAAATTCTCTCATCTCCATTAGTGCCTATGGGTTTATTTTCACACTAAGATGTCTGTCTGTTTGGAGTTATTCTGGTGTTCAGTGTGAGGCGTGGGTCCAGTTTTAACCTTCTCCGAAGGGCCGTCCAGTTGTCCCCACAGCAATTGTTAAAGGAGCAGCTTTTCCTTCAATGTCTCAGATGCCCTGTTTATCCGATTGTGAATTTCAAGTGGACTTAGGTCTAATTCTGGACTTTCCATTTTATTCTAATAGTCTCTGCATTTACCAGTTTTATTTATAAACCCTTTATAACATGATCTATTGCTTGACAACCCTCTCCTCACAGCTCTTTTGGGGAGGGAGGGGTGTGTGTGTGTGTGTGTGTGTGTGTGTGTGTGTGTGTATTTTTCATCTAAGCTCCAGGGCGACTTTTCTAGAAAAAAAAAAGGACATCTTCCTTAAGATCCCATTAAATGGGGTGGTGGTGGTATATGCTTTTAATCGCAGCACTCAAGAAGAATAGACAGGCAGATCTCTGAGTTTGCAGCCAGCCTGATCTACAAAGCAACCTCTAGAACAGCCAGGGCTACACAGAGAAACTTTGTCTTGAAAAAAATCCAACAATCCTATTAAGTGAAATACATAATAAATCAAATATGTTAGGAAAAACTGACATTTTATGGTGTTGAGTTGTTCCATCAAAAAGCAGAGGTGCTGTCTGGCCTGTCCAGTTCACTTTCTGTCTCTTAGGGCGTTTGAGAGCTTTCCTCCAAGACATTTTCATGACTTCGGGGGTGGCAAATGAAACACTCGACATTCCGGCACATCAAAGCAAAAGTTTTATTACAGAAAGAATGATATGAGGAGGGAGGGCAGAACCAAGCAAATCACCATGCTGCCACCAGCTGCCACACTCCGTTCAGAGGGCTGAGACCTGCAGCTGGACAGACAACCTGCTAAGGCAGAAAGCAGCAGCTCTCCTGGGAGCAGACACCACCCTACAGCTCTGGGGATGCTGGTACCACCCAGCTCTCCTGTCCCACACTGATTTTATCTTCTTGGATGTGTGTGAAAGCGCATGTGTGTCTGAGTCTGTGTGCCTGTGTTTGTGTGAGGGATGTTTGTGTGCATGGAGGCCTGAGGCTGACGCTGGTGTCTCTCCCTGTCATTTTCCACCGTATGTATTGGGCCCATAATCTTTCAATCAATTCCAGAGCTCTACAGGGTTAGTCTAGGTGGCCATCTTGCTCAGAGGTCCCTTATATCAAGGGTAGGCAGACCTGCCCAGACGTTTGTCTTCTAGGGCATTCTAGATGCTGACAAGTTTGCAGTCGCTCTCAACCATCATGGAAATACTTTTGTAACTTACAATGCCTCCATTTAACCGTGGCTGTTAAATATTCAAAACTCTTCATCATCTTTTATTATTAAGTTTTGAGCATTTGGCTTGTGGAATGCGTCTTTTTTTTTCTTCTTTTTATTTATTTATTTATTAAAGATTTCTGTCTCTTCCCCGCCACCGCCTCCCATTTCCCTCCCCCTCCCCCAAACAAAAACAAAAAACGTAGGCGAGGGACGTAACTCAGTTGATAGATTGTACAACGTGAACAAAGTCCTGTGTGTAAATCTTTTATCCTGCAATCCAGGCATGGTGGTGCACACTTGTAATTCCAGCATTTGAGGAATGGAGGCAGGAAGATCAGAAGTTCAAGGTCATGTTAGCTTATACATTGAGTTTGTGGCCAGCCTTTAACACAACAACAAATAAATTTAAAAATGTCTTGGTGATTCACACGTGAAGGCCATCATAGGTTTTGCATACTGCACAACTGGTGGCCGTTCAGATAATTTCCATCTTTGGGCATTGTCTTCATCAGTCTTAATTGGCAGCTGTCCTTCAGGCATGGCCAGGGTGGGGCAGGCTTTCCACTCTGTTCCCACAGCACCCAGAGCTCTGCAGTCACCACCTGTTTGGCCATTGCCATCTGCTGTCTGCAGCCTATGAGGCTGGGAAGCCATGTGCCTTTTCCTCCCTCAAGCTCCTGGACGAGCTCCTAACAGCACAGTGGGTGCGAGCAAATGCCGGCTTATCCCGAGCCTGAATGACTACTGCTCATTCCTCCCCAAGCCATTTTAATTGTCGCACCTGCCAGAGGAAAGGAAAGTTGTACCAAGGTCAATAAGATGAAAAAATATCGTGGACCGTATATGGGAATTTAAGGTTTCCATTAGTTACCTGAGAGAATCTGGCCAAGCAAGTCACTTAAGTTTCCTTTGCTGTCACTAGGAAAATGAAGCCATTAACATCCATCATATTGAGAGCCAGTCATGGTGATTCAAGCCTGTAATCCCAGCATTTGGGAGGCAAAGGCAGAAGAGTTGGGAGTTCAAGGTCATCTTTCTCTGCGTAGGGAGTTCAAAGCCAGCCTTGGACTCTGTCTCAAAACAAACAAACATACAAACAAACAAAATGAAATGAACAACAACAACAAAAAACCCAACCATATCATATTAGCTTGTTTTGATAATTAAATAAAACATAATTAGTCAAATGTTTATTTAGAATTCTGCCCACTATGACCCTATGTTTAAATGGTAGACATTTCATTGTTCAGAATGATAGGAAGAGAAAAAGAAAATTAAGAGTGAAATTTCTTGGATTATGATTAGTAATGCTACACAGCATCAAACTATTTACTTTAATGTAGCTAAGTAAAATAACTTCAAACATGCCAGGTGGTAGTGGCGTACGCCATTAATCCCAGCACTCGGGAGGCAGAGGCAGGCGGATCTCCGTGCACTCAAGGCCAGCCTGGTCTATAGAGGGAGTTGGAAGACAGGCTCCAAAGCTACACTACACAGAGAAACCCTGTCTCAAAAAAACAAAACAAACCAGAAAACCTTCAGGCAATTAGTGATTAAGATAAAAAGTGCCAGTTTATTTTCAGTTCCGTGACCCTGGCTAATTAAACAAAAATTAATCTAAGTCCTATTTGCTTTGTAAACTTTCAGTGAATCAAGTTTCCCTATACGAAGCATCTTTGACTGTAGCCACCTACGGTTTTTCCCCCTTGCCTTACTTTCTCCTGCTGGTGTCCTGTGCAGAGTATACTAGACACAGAGACAGAAAGGAGAGTTGGTCATTCAAGTGACAATCAGAACTGCCCATGACTTTGAGAGTCCAGGCAGCCAGTATGGGAGGATTAGCCTGTCCAGGGGTGTGGACACCTGACCTGCGTTTGGTTCCCAGCACCCATGTCTGACCTGCTCACAATCAGCTGTAATCCTAGCTTCAGGATGGATTTTCTGACCTCCAGACATGTGCAACCCCCCCCCCCACACACACACACACAAACACATGATCAAAAGGTAAAAATAAATCCGAGAATGAGGAGGAGGTGGGGAAGAAGCGGAAGAAGACAACTAAATAAAAATAAAAATAAAACAAATTCATCGCTTTAGCTCCTGGTTAGAAAGGGCTTGGGGTCAGCGATATCCAGAATGGGGTCAGGTCGGGGGCAGGAAGAAGCACCCTTTGATCCTCGCTAGGGCTCCAGAGGCATTCGCCCCAAATTAGCTCTTGCTTCCCACCACAAGCGCCTAAATCCCCCACTAGCCTCAGCCCACGCCCGGCTGAATCCTGGCAAGAGGGGCTTTCGACTCCGTCTCCCAGGGCTGAGAAAGAACAGGTCTCTCTTTCCAGTCACAGCAGCAGGTCAGCCCCAGGAAGACTACTGCTGCTGGGTTTGTCCCTTTCTGCCTCCAGAAATAGCGCGCATTCCCTGCCTCTGCGCGCTCTGCCCACTCCCTCTGAGAACACACAGACAGAGATGGATTAAGGGAGCGTTCCGATCAATGTAAACACTCAGCAGTCCATTTGTTTTCAAGGTCCAGCGGCCTCCTCTGCACCTGTTGGCTTAGTATCAACTTCCTCCCCTTCGTTCAGGCTGCAGGAGACAGCCAGTCTTAGTTCGAATTACAGACAAGCCACGTTGCTTCAGGCTCTCAAAAGCTTCGAGAGTACCGAGCCAGTTTTGGAGAGGTGAGGATTGAGTCTCAGAGAAGTTCATACAGTTGAAGAAAATGGCACAGCGGGGCTAGGGTTGAGAATAAGCATCCAGGTCCTCTCAGAGCCTGGCTTTTGCTGTTACCAGACTACAGACAAGGGACACAGAGTTTAAAGGTGGGTTTGCGAGTTCAGACTTTGGGGTACCACAGCCGCTCTGAAAGCCTAGGAATCATGCAGATGACAAAAACCAGTCTTTGCTTGAAAACACAGTAAATCTCCCCCCAGCTATTCCAAATGAGCCTGAAACCAACAGTTTTAGGCATGTAAAGAAATCTAAACTAGGTGGCCGTGGCACACACTTTTAATCTTAGCACTTGAGAGGCAGAGACAGGCAGATCTCTGTGAGTCCGAGGCCAGCCTGGTCTACAAAGAGTTCCAAGACAGCCAGGGCTGTTACACAGAGAAACCCTGTCTCGGGGGAATAAAAAAACCAGAAAATAAACAAACAGAAAAGAAATCTAGCCCTGGACTGGAGAGATGGCTCAGCAGCTAAGAGCATTGGCTGCTCTTCCAGAGGACCCTGGTTCAATTCTCAGTACACACATGGTAGCTCAGAACCATCCAGGGAATACAACACCTTCTTCTAGCCTCCAAGGACAGGTGGTACACAGACATACATGGAGGTAAATACTTACAAACATATAACAATAAATAAAATCTCAAAAAAGGAGAAAGAAATCTAACACTAATGAAGAAAGCCAACAAAAATCAAACTACAGGAAAGATGATTTAATATAAATAAAATAATGTTATCTGACAAAATTATTCAATAATATGTTGAGGCTGCTCATGCATGTATATATGCATGTATGTATGTATGTATGTACGTATCTCCAAAGAGTAACAAAAAATAGATGTGAGGGATGAAAAGAACGAATTAAAAATGTTAGCAAAATGACAAAAATCAGAATTCTATTTGTGGTCAACATAGAATAACAGGGACAAGATTTAGCCTCTTGCTGGAAAGAGCAATAGGGTGCAAGACATTTGACAAGAGGGACCAAAGAGCAACAGTCCTTGAACAATGGGAGGCACAGCGGATGAGGCCATTATTGCTATACCTTGGTGCCGGTGCCGTAAGGAGGTCTCTGCACCACTATCCAGGGAGAGCGCTCTAATTACTGTCTTCTTGTAATACTCCATGCCCAAAAGCAACTTGGAGAAGAAAGAGCTATTTTAGCTTACACTTCCAGGTCACAGTTTATCACTGAGGGAAGTGAGGGCTCAAGCAGGAGCAGAGGCAAGAAGCTGGGGAGAACACCACTCACTCACTGCCTTGCTCTCTCTCAGGCACCCGGACCCACCGGCCCAGGGATGGTACCACCCACTGTGGGTGGGGCCTCTGACATCATCCGCTATCTCCCACAGACATCGCCCGTTTGCCAACTGATCAGGGTAATCTCTCAAACAACTGGCTGTCTCTAGTTGAGAGCTGAAGCTAACTAGGAGGTTGGGGACGTAAGGGTGGAGCCCCATAAAGTCCCTGAGTTGGGGACACAGAGCTGACAGTCTGAAAAGCTAGAGGGCATGGGACCGAGTGCCAGAGACAGAAGTGCCCAGGAGGAGAAACTCAGGGATCGTAGATGGCCCCTCAAGTATTCAGCAGACAGTTAACCTAGGAGTGCGAGAGAGGAGGCTCCCTTGGGCAGATCCGTCTGACAAGACTAGAGAGAACAGAGTCTACCTCCCACTCAGGACTGTACAGAAGCCCCGATCCCACTAGGCAGACTGGGAAAACTGATCCACAAGGCACCGGACAGAATTCTCAGAAAGAAAGATCCTGACTTACCAGTGAGGAGTAATCAAACAAACCAAACAGGGCACCCTGGATCCCAGAAGCATCAAGCATCAGGATGGTTCCCAGGGACGAGGTTTGTAGGACCAGTTGCAGAGATAAAGTTCACAGTGCCTGACACCCACCTGATGGATTTCTAGGCGGGTGGAGGCAGAAAACACACAACCCACAAAGAGGACAATAACCAACCAGTTGAGCCAAGCGCAGAAGTGACACGGATGTCAGGATCAGTAGAGAGCAGGAAATGATGTCATAACTTCATTCCTCCTGTTCAAAAAATTAAGCAGAGATGTAAAAAGGCATTTGAAGCCTCACATAGGACTTAGAGAGATAAACTACAATGACTAAGACGATAAATGCCGTGTGACTTATGACCAGCTGGACAGAGTGAGCTTGAAGGCATAGGAGCAATAAAAACTGAAATGAAATCCAGAAAGGAAATAGAATGGGAAGGCTGGGAGATAGATCAGTCGGTGGAGTTCCTGTCCAGCCCTATATACAACCGGCCAAAGTGACACACACCTGTAATCCTAGCACTAGAGAAGTGGAGGCAGGAGAGGCTAATGTTCAAAGTCATTCTTGGCTATACAGTAAGCTCCAGGCCAGCCTGGAATCCATGCGACCTTGTAAAAGAAAGAAAGAAAGGAAGAAAGAAAGGAAGAAAGAAAGAAAGAAAGAAAGAAAGAAAGAAAGAAAGAAAGAAAGAAAGAGAGAAAGAAATGAGGAAGGAAGGAAGGATCAAAGGAAAGGATAGAAATGAATGCATGGTTGGAGCTCTCAAAGAGGAAGAGGAAACATACAATAATGCTTGAGGAAATTCAGCTGATATCTGTAAGGACTGAAGAGAGCCCCCTGCCACCTCCCAATCGCACCTCCAGTGAGAATGTCTTCCAAAGCCAAAAATGCAGGAATGCAGGCTGGCTGTAGAGTTCAGTAGAAGTGTTTGTGTAGCATGAGCGAGGCTCTGGCTCTGGGTTCTGTCCCCTAGCACCATAAAAAAGAGGACCAATGGGGAGGGCGAGGAGGGAGAAGGGAAGGAAAACGTCGCTTCTAAACAGCTGCAGTTGAACTAATTCACCAGACCCACACTATAGGAGATACGCAAGTTTTCATAAGATTCCCCAGCCAACGAGCAGCACAGCCAAGATTTAAAACCTACTTAGCCCCAGCAAGCACTCAGCAAATGCCAGCTGAATGAACTGTAAGGGATGCTTGAGACAGGCATCAAGAGCTTCCGTTTGTAAATGAAGAAGCCGGAGCCTGGGAGGAGAGGGAACTTAGCCCTGCCAAACAAAGCTAAAGATCGAGGCTATGCGGACTTGGAGATTGTGGCTTTTATCTGCTAAGATCTCGATGGCAGAAGCAGAAAGGTGGTCATAGGGTCAGCCTTCCCCTGGCGAGCACACACAACCAGAGATGTCTGCGCAGCCAGTGAAGAGGCCCCATCCTTGACCCACTTACCTGGATCTGGTGCTAAGGGGCCCAGTGAAGGAAATAGAAACTCTAACATTAAGGCTAGCACCCTTAGGAATTGGGTGTCAGGAAGCCCAGGCTCTACAAGCTGGCACCGTAGAGAAACTTATAAAGGGTCCCTTATACCTCACTAAGAGTAGATGATCTTACTTCTAGGTCCACCTCTCTAACGCCCATGAGAGGAGAGGAACCCCAAAAGTCCTTTGTGCTACCTCTAGAACTTGCTGACAGACACTGGCTCCCTTTGATGACCCTACTAAAATGTTCTCATGGCCATGTGATTGGCCTTGTTAATGGAGAAGTCCTGCTTAGGAACAGCAGAGTGGCCCTGCACATCTCAGGAACATGACCAGGCTAACCAGCGAGGCCCCTTGCTGCCCTGGCCACCTTCTGAGGTTTGCTTTTGTGACAGCTCCTACCTACAGCAGCCTTCCCATGCATGAGGATGCAATCGAGGCCCAAGGAGGAGTATTGAACCCTAGATAGTGAAAGACCCTCAGAGAGTGTCTTTCAGTCTGGGGAGACCCTTCCCAAGGAACAGTGAGACCACTTGTGCGGATGCAAACAGCAAGAGGTTTATTCAGATACACAGGTACCTGGGGCGTCCAAGTCTCTCGGAGGACTGGCGCACTGCCAGGCTGGGGTAGCGGGTTTTTATAGGGTAAAGGGAGCAGAAGCGCGGTTACAGAAGTGAGATGCATAGTTACAGGGTTTTCATTGGTCAGTTTGAATATGGCCGAGTTCGAGTCGGGACAAGGTCCCTGGTTCCCGAGAATTCAGATATGGGCTGCCTTGGCTCTTGTCTAGGGCAGACAGGGTGTCTTTCTCGGTATTCACCGTTCCTCCCCCGGCCCAGCCACAGGTGTCTCTATCTCGTTTTGGCAGCTTCTAAACTGCCCTTTGTTAAAACCCTGAATATTCAGTACAAGCCTTGCAAAATGGTGTTACCGTTGCTAAGTTGTTTAACAAGCTGGGGGGGGGGGGGGGGTCTTTTAATAGAAGGCCTCCACCCCCGCATACACACTGCAAAGTTCATTTATAGGTCAGGCGTAATAATAGATATGATAATAACAGAACCATAACCAAGAGTTGAGGCAAGGATGAAACTGGTTCTTCTGAGAGCACACAGTGTTGTGAGGATGCAGGATGGGTGGCACAGTCTACAAGAGATGGAGTCGCCTCCGGCCTCCCAATGTCACCAGCTGGGTCTCATTTCCCGTTCTTGTCTTCCAGCCAGAAAATCAAGACCTCCCCACTCTAATTAAACCCTTATCACATGCGGGGGGGGGCAATCACAGGCTGAGGTGTGAGCGTGAAGCTGACACCAACGCCCTCTCTTCTTCACAGTTCCCTGGATAGAAGAGCCAGATTCCCCACAGACCTTAGCAACCTTGAAAGACATTTTCTTTCTTTCTCAAGAACTTTCACCTTAAAGGAAGCACTTTTAGGCTTCTCTTGGGTGTGTCCAAATTGCCATTGTCACTCCTAATGTTGTAGAGCTAGAAGTACTAAGTAAAAAAGAGTGACCAGAGCACCAGGGGACACCAGGGTCTCTCTGAGAGCCAAAGTGGCTACTAAGGGAATCAAAAGTGGGGTAGTGTACACCCCACGGACACTGCACAGCAGGAGGTTCTGCCTGTGAGACGGGAGGGGTAGTGTACACCCCGTGGACACTGCATAGCAGAAGGTTCTGCCTGTCAGAAGGAAGGGCACAAGACCGTGTGACATTTCCTGTTACTCAGAACGGTATGTAATCTCAAACTTACGAACTGTTGTTTCTAGAGTTTTCTATTTGATATTTTCAGATCACAATTAATTGCACATATCCAAAAGCACAGTGAACTCATAGATGCGGGAGGAGTAATGAATTGTCTTTTATTTGGCTACACTGATAGGTGAGAAATGGTAACACGAGTTTCTGTTTGAATTCTCTGTGGGCGTTGGCCTTTGCCAAGTACCTGGTGAAACGTGTCACCCATATTCTTAAAACTCAACTTGTGTGGTCGCAGTTTCCCAGTTGGATTGGCAGCTTAGCTTGCATCGCTCCTTATGTTGCATGTGATTTATCTGAACCTGTTTGTTTGCTTTGCTTTGTTTCGAGATAGTGTTTCTCTGTGTAGCCAGCCCTGCCTCTGCCTCCCAAGGGCTGGGATTAAAGGCATGAGCCACCACGCCGGGCTGTGCCTTTTCCCCCTAAGTTTCGTCTTCATCTTTTGCTCATTTTAAAATTGGGTATTAGCTTTTCTCTTAAAAAGAGAATTGAATGACATTTGGAATTTTTGTGCATGTCCGTGTGTGAGCACAGGGAGTGGTGGACAGAGAACTATTGCTGGTTCTCTCCTCCCCCACATGGTCCTGGAAATAGAACCCAGGCCATCGAGGTTGACAGCGCCTCTGCCTGCTAAGCCATCTTGCCAGCCCCTTTTTCTCTGCACGTTATAGAGCTTGGCCTTATGCCTAATATTGACACAGCTTTTTGTCTTTTATCTTTGCTGATTGTGTACTTTTGGGGGCACATAGGGTTGTAGTTTTTTGTTTTGTTTTGTTCTTTCAAGACAGGGTCTCTCTGTGTAGCCCTGGTTGTCCTGGAACTTGACCTGTAGACCAGGATGGCCTCAAACTCAGAGACCTGCCTGCCTCTAACTCCTGAGTGCTGGGATTAAGGGGACGAGCCACAACCTATTTTGTTTTTAATTTGTTGCATTTACCAATTGTTTATGATATATAACTGTCTTAAGTCCAGTTTCCCTTATCAGACGCCAAAGGGAGAGGATAACACGCAAGTTCGGCCTTGCCACCTGCCAGCAGGGGACCTGAGCTGGCAGGGATCCGGAAGGGCTCAGGTTCCCTCGTGGCTACTCATTAGCTGTGGGTCTCTGGGGAGGCAATTCGCTTCCCCTTGGCTTGTCAGCTCCTTTACCCTTAGGGTCTTCTAGAGGAGCAGAACCAAGACAGCGGATATTTGTTGCAGGGGGATTTATTATAGAGACACACGCACTGTGGTCAGGGTGGTTCTACAGTGCCCACCTTACGCTGGAGAGGCCAAGAACCTGCTGGTTGTTTGGCCCGTAAGACCGGATGTCTCCACAGTCCCAGTCTGGCAGGAAGGCCCAGAGGGTTCCTGGACAGCTGCAGGCCTTCAGTGCGCTTTGGAAGCCAGAAGCTGGGTCCTTACATCAGTGAAGGGACGTAGCGAAGGGAGAGAGAGCAACCAAGCAGAACGCACCTTCACAGTGGAGGCGAGCGGGCGAGAAACTCCTTTCCTTTCCTTTATCTGGGCTGCCACCGGGAAAAGCTGCCCATCGTTACATGGATCTTCGAACACCAATCTGATGAAGAAAATTCCTCACAGGACCACCCAGCAGAGTGTCCTTTATCTAATTCCGATCGGCAAGCAATTATGATTAACCATCATCCCCACGAAGACGGGGTCAGAGGCCTCCTCAAGGAGCGGATGTTGGAATGGAAAGAGGTAGCACCGGAAGAGCACTCCAACGCGCCAAACATCCCCGTGTAACATCACAAGCCCTCCACACAAAACTCCTGCGGCTCCATTTGCATACAGGTGGCTGTGCGTGTGTGTAACAAGTGTAAAAGAGTGTGTGTTTGTGAGTGGGAGGAGGCAGGGCCAGGCTGTGGGAGACAGGGCACAGTTGGCTCAATTACTCACAGCCTCAAAATAAAAAAGCCGCTTGAAGTATTTACAGGCCCCGGGATGATTGTAAATCCCATAGCCCTGGACCCTGGCCAGAATACTCTGCTCACCCTCCCCCAGCTCCACTGGTGGCCAGAGCCTGGCTGCCTCCCTCTTTCTTCCTGATAGCCTGGAGCACCAACGCCCAAAGGAATACACACCAGGGTGGTCCAACGGGAGAAGGCTCGGACCTTTGTGGCTGCTGGGCTTTCTAGAGACCAACAGGAGGAGGCTCAGACCTTTGTGGTGCACTGGGCTTTCCGTAGACTCCGTGTGGACTGCTTGTCCACTCTGAGGACCTTTTAGGTAGGAAGCCCGATACAGAGCCAATGGACAGCAGCCTCACCTGTTGGCTTAGCTGGGTGTGCCGTGCCCCAAACCCCATCACACGAGTTACAGAACAAGTGAGGCTTTGTGTTTCTGAGAAAGGAACAGAATTCTTTCCCATAGGCCCATTCCTGTCCCTGGTCTCTGGGAAAGTGGAGAATTTAAAGGTCTCTCTCTTTTTGTGAGTTTATTTCTAAATAGGTAATCACGTGCCACACGAGCTTAGTAGAGCTGCTTTTCTGTGACCTTGCTAAAGAAGAAAGGCCGGGGATGTCTGTTTCCACATCTCCAGTGTCATACATCCTGGACGTCTCTCTCAGTATCCCGAGTCGCCAAGTTCCCATCCCAGGAAGCAGGGTGCTGGCAACAGGATCACGTCCAACCTCATCATTTGGGGCATTAGGGAGGGATGTGATGTGCCTAAGGTCACCGCAGTAAGAACAGGTACAGGATGATGTCTGAGACATAGAACCAAGGAATATTCCCTGTGTGTTTCCAGCCTAGCTAACAGAAATCCTTGCTCAAAGTGATGGTCGGCTGCACTGGAACTCGGGCTTCCTGGTGGCCAATCCAAGACTTTTTCTACTCCCCCAAGATGCCACTAGGAAGGCTAAGCAAGCTGAAAAACTTTGTTACGATACATTTTGAAGTTAGGCATGGCACACAGCTGTAACACAGCACTCTGGGACCCAGAAAGAGGGTCTCAAATTCAAGGCCAGCCTAGACTACATCATAAGACTCTATCTCCCAACACAAAACAAACAAAATGGGCCTTTTTTGGGGTAGCTATACTGGGTTAATGATGACCACTAAATGTCTGCTGTTCCTCCAGAGATCTGGCTCCGCACCGCATCCCAGGAACAAGGCTGGGCATTGCGACTTAGGCCAGTTGGGTGAGGTGGAAGTGAGAATCTAGAACTTCCTAGCGAGGTCATGAAAAGCCCGGACCGCAGCCATGTGTTAGCGCTCTCTTGCATCTCTGGGCTCTTCTGTAAAGCCAGCTCACTGTCGGAGAAATCACTTGCTCTCTCTGGCTGCCTGTGCTGCCGGCCTGGCCAGGCTTCTAAGTGGCCTGACAACCCCCAGAGTGAAGTTACTTTGGACATCTGACAACTCAGTCACACTTAAGTGACCACTGCTGATGCCACATGCTGAGAAGAGCCACTTAGCTGAGCCCTGCCCAGATCCCTGACCCACAGAACCATAGATGTGATAAGATGCAGGGTGTTCTGATCTGAGTTTTGGTGCCATTTGTCACACAAAAATAGACACAGTGTGATAATTATCTTGAAAAGCTGCCTGCTGGGCTCTTTCTAGAGTGAGCTCATATACTCCCAGATTTTAGACTCATTCTAAACATGAATTACTTACTTAGGTTTATTTATTATCTAGAGGACAGGATTTCTCCATGTTTCCTAGGCTGTCCTTACGCAATGCTTTCTTACGCTGACCTAACTCAAACTGGATTGTAAAAAAGACAACAAACAAAAAACCCTTTTGTTAGAAATTGCACCCCCTGTCACCCTCCCCCAAAATAGCACGTACCATTAAATCATACTCAGGAGGCAGAAGCAGATCTCTGAGTTCTAGACCAGCCAGGGCCAGAGAGAGACCCTGCCTGAAAAACTAAAAACAAAACAACTTTCCCTACGCTCCAAATATGATACACTAAATCTTAGATACACAGGCACACACAGGGACACCCACACATAGGCATATACTGGCACACACATACATGCACGCGCACGTGCGCACAAACACACACAGGTGGAGAATACAGCTTCATTTTACGGAATAAGTGCTACATTCTGGCAGTTTTCTCTTACTCAAGTCTTGATTCTTGAACTGTCTTTGCAGACAGACTCGTGCGATGTCCCCATGGTGCCAGAGAGGAAATGGGACACAGATTTAGCAAACTTCCCAAGTCCATGTGAACAAGTGACAAAATTGAGATTCAAAACCCATCCTTCTCAACTCATGGGGATTTGTCCGCTGCTCAGGCTGTGCTGGCCACAGTAGAAACTGTGGTGTAGATGCATGGTGAGGCCCCAAGGCCCCACAAAAGCTGTTTGCCCCAGGAAAATAAGTGAGGACCAAGCCAGCCGCTCTTCACCAGCTCAAGCCCCTCCTCAGGCCCCTGCCACAGCTGTCACCATCACGCCTATGATACAATTACAGACCCAAGGCCCCCATCGCCTCCTCCCCCCTCTAGTCCACAGGAAGGCAGGGACCCATCTTTCCTGGGAACATGGAAGCAGAGCTCAAATCTGTCAAAGGCCCTGCCAGCTGCTGACATCATGCCCACCCCATTCTGAACTCGTTCCCGGGTGCTGAAGAGGGTCTTGCCGTGGGGATGTGCGGAATCCCGCAGTTGGCTTTCTCTGGATGTGTACCAGGCCTGGGCTCTGCACCTGCTGCTGAGGAAGTCACCTCCTGCTACCCATCCGGTCCTCTACTTCCCACCTAGTTCATGCACACATGCACCGTCACCTACTCCCTGCCCAGGAGTTCTCACACACACACACACACACACACACACACACACACACACACACACCTCCACCTCCCACTCACACCTCCGATGCATTACAGAATAAAGAGACACAGAGCTAAACCAACCATGGGCTACTTCACTTAGTTTGGTGGCTTTGGGTCTTGTCGTAAACTAAACGTAGGATTCTCTATCTGAAAAATCAATTTATCATAGACTTTCTATCCCAGATCCGTAACAACTCCATCTCCTGATCAACCCCTGCTCTCGCACTGTTCTGGCACAAATGGTAACCCCTTCTCTTCACCGTTGGCCTCCCTTCCCTCATCCCTCACCTGCCGGACTACATTTGGTCTAAAGAACCCTGCGGCCTCCTTGCCTGCCATCCCTATGAGCCCAGCAGCTACTTACTCCATGTCGGACTTCAGAGCGGCTTTATGTGCTTTGAAAGTATCCAAACTCCTGAAGCAAGGCACAGCTATAATACAAACTCCTATAGCCAGACACGGGGAGCAGAACCCCCCCCCCCGACCTCCTGAAAGATAATTGTTTGATCCACTATTTCCTGATCAATCTGGACTCAGTAAAAGGAGCAGTTGATTCCTGGTAGAGCACACAATTGCTAAATTGGAAATGGTTCTTATCAATGAGAAGACATTGTAGCCTTATTGTCCTATAGAACGTTGATCAGCCTTCTGGTCCCCAACATTAATAAGTAAATCGCTGACATACAATCCCTGCATTTGAGATTGTTCTTTCTGAAGTGCACATCAATAAAGACCTCAAATCTTGGGAGGAGGGTGGAGCTGAGGTAGGAGGACTCTTGAGGGTGAGAATTGGGAAGAAGTTGAAGCTACCATGGATGGCAAGGACTATGCTTGAGGGAAGAGATGTGTGCCTATGCCCTGGGTAGTGACGTGTAAGGTGGTTAACGGGCAGGTATGTGAGTGTAGAGGGGTGTGTGCATGTTTGGAGGGACAACAAAACCACAAATGTCATTGCTGACAAGTGGGAAGACAAAGTGTCAGTCACCCCACTTTGCTGGACCTTCTTCTAAATCTGAGAGGTGGAAGAAAACCTGGTCTCCGGACTGACAGACGGCTCAGTGTTAAGAGCATGTGCCCTATGATCATGAGAACCCAGGTCAAATCCCAGAAATCATTTAACGAGTAGAGCATCCCCACAAATACCTGTAGCCCTAGCTCCAAGGTGGGTGGAAACGGGAATTGCTGGCTTTCAGCCCAGCAGATGATCGATGAGCCCCAGATTCAGTGAGACCTGCCTCAATGGATCACACAGGGAGTGATAAAGGAGACACTGGACACTCGCTCCTGGCATCTGCATGCACGAAACACACACACCAGCACAGTGCACTATCCTCACAGACACACACATAAGTAACATATAAAAAAGGAAAACCTGGTCTCTCTCCATCACAAGTTTTGAGAGAGTGACCCAAGTCCTTTGGAGGCAAAAGGAAGATTTAGTGGGGTGGAGGTCAGGTTCTAAAAGACTTGCTTACTGGTAAGGGCTTGAGGATGGCATGCCCACAAACATGGGAAATAGTGGATGAAGGCCACTCCTCCAATAGTTTATCTATGAGTCCCTAAGCTTTGGGGGGAGGGGACAGGGACGGACACCGCACTTCACCAACCACAGTGTATTAGTTATTTAAATAAATACTTTAAAAATAAGTTTTTATTAATGCTTTTAAAATATTTTATTGATGGGTATGCTCTTGTGTATGTGGGTGCTGGGAACAGAACTGTGGTCCTCTGCAAGAGTAGCCAGTGGTAACATCTGAGCTATCTCTCCAAGCCCTGTATTAGTGACCTTTTCATCCCTGTGACTAAAATACTTGAAAGAGACAAACTGAGGGAGGGAATGTTTATTTTAGCTCAGTTTCAGAGGGGCAGGCAGGGTAAAGTGACTGTCAGGGCAGGAGCTTGAGACAGGGCAGCTGTTCACATTCTAATGGACCAGGAAGCAGGAATGGTGTAATCTTCAAAGACTTGCCTCTTGTGACTTCACCCTACTTCAGGGCCCACCCCTTCAGGGCACAGCTGGAGACCAGGGAACAGAACAGGAGTTAAGCCTGTGGGGCCATCCCAGATCCAAAGCAAAACCCTCCAAGTGCAGAAACCAGCAGCAGGCTGAGATGAAAACCTTCCTGCTTTGCTAGTGAGACAGGATGTGTGCCCTGCCCATCTACACGGCTGAGCGAGGTTCTGCAGCCCTATCCGTCACCAGCTGCCCGCCCTCCCTGGTTCTGTGGCCAGAGTGAATCCCGGCAACAAGGGTTTGTGGGAGAAGGCACTGGGGGAAAATGATAGTGTGGCCTGAGTTGACCCATCCACACTGAGGAGAGGAACCACATCTTGTGGAACTTGGAAGTGGCATGGTCTTTCAGGGTGACTTTTGTATGGCTTGGGAGGCTCAGTTCCTCTCTTTGGAAAACAGGAAGAACAGGTCTTCCAGGGCTGTTCCGATGGACCACACAGTGCATGGACCATGTAAGTGCAGAATTACTCCCAAACACCGACTGGATTAGTGTCAAAACCAAGAAACGGTGATACATCACCCAACACAGAACTACAAGGTAGGTCACGCAACAGTCCGCTCTAAAGACAAAGACTGTTAAGGGGAAGAGCAGAGAAGCACAGGTTCACTCGGACCAGTGCTTGCCCCACCTTTCCTCCATCCCGTCTGTGTCAGGCACCCTGTGGAAGAGCCTTTACTCCCCAGGAGCCTTGGCTCCATACACACCACCAGTTTGGAAACCAGCTGTCCCAAGACACCCTCTTTTCCTAAATCGTGGCTCTGCTCTCTGCTCCACCACTCTCCAGCATGTATGCGAAGACTCCCCACTGAGGATGTGCCTTCGCATCCTGGGGCTACCATCACCCACTTAAAGTCCGTCCCTTTCATGAAATACAGAAGCCCATCTGTGCTGTGTAGGTTCACACAGGCTGGCTCACATCCATTAAGACAGTACGGCACCACTCTGAAAGACTGGATCCTGATGCTGAATTCAGCCCCAGTGGGCAAGAAATCAGTTCTAACCAAACATCCTTTCTCCCTAACCAAGTACAGGCATCTTAGAAGTGTGTCCATGAGAAAAACAGAGGATAAAGCCACTGAAGTGTGTCCATGAGAAAACCAGAGGATAAAGCCACTGAAGTGTGTCCATGAGAAA
>NC_022015.1:80963158-80981837 GCF_000317375.1 Microtus ochrogaster | reverse complement strand
GAGGATAAAGCCACTGAAGTGTGTCCATGAGAAAACCAGAGGATAAAGCCACTGAAGTGTGTCCATGAGAAAAACAGAGGATAAAGCCACTGAAGCAGCCCTCTTGACACACAGCGTCAGCGATCTCTCCTCCGTGGGGTTCCTCGCTCACAACAGTCATTATTCTGGAAAACGGGTTGAGGCCATTGTGACTGCAGCTGGGGCACTCACACAGGATTGGAAACCTCTGGAAAGGTTTACCATGGAGGGAATCCTTATTCCTTTTTAAAAAAGGCATGTGCGGCCGGGCGGTGGTGGCGCACGCCTTTAATCCCAGCGTTCGGGAGGCAGAGGCAGGCGGATCTCTGTGAGTTTGAGGCCAGCCTGGTCTAGTTCCAGCTAGTTCCAGGACAGGAACCAAAAAGCTATGGAGAAAACTGTCTCAAAAAAAAAAAAAAAGGCATGTGCACGGTTGTCGGCCTACATGTCCATCTGTGCACAGTTCCTGGGTCCAAAAGAGCATGTCAAATCCCCTTCAAGTGGAATTTCAGGTGGTTGTGAGCTGCCCTGTGGGTGCTAGGAATCGAACCAGGTCCGCTGCAGAGCTAGTAAAAAAGAAAGAAGGGGAGGTATGGCGGCACAAGCCTTATCCCCATACTTGAGAAGACGTGTGGAACTCTGTGAGCTGGAGGCCAGCCAGGGATACACTGTGAGATCCCCTATCTCAAAAGAGCTCTTAACCACTGAGCTATATCTCCAGCCTCAGACAGGCCCTTTATTTACTTATCTAGGTTTTTCTTTTCCTTTTTTTTTTTTTTTTGAGACAGGGTTTTTCTATGTAGTCTTGGCTGACCTGGAACTATGTAGACCAGGCTTGCCTTCAACTCAGACAGATAGTCTACCTACCTCTGCCTCCTACCACAGCCACTGGGGAACACTGTTGATTTAGGAATGCCAGGCTACAGACAGAAAAGAGAACCAGGACACCTCTCTGAGCTTAAATGAGGACTCAGAAGGCACAGGCAGAAGAACAAACGAGAAAGCCTCTGCAAGCCTCTGCTCTGCAGAGGACAAGCAGGGCTGTTGCAAGGAAGGACTGCCATCTTCCTAGCACCCAAACTGTTGTGCTGTTTTTGGAACAGTGACATGACCTGCTGTGAACACCAGGCACCTTTGCCCAAAAGTGTTCAACTCATGAGTGAGCTGCAAGCAGTTAACACTTAGCTCATAAAGCTCTGCCCCTGAGGTCTCAGTTACACCACACCTTGACCTCACTTCTGCAACTCTAGCAAGGAGCCAGTCTGAAAAAAATTAGACCCAAATTAGGATATGGCATGTAGTAAGGGCCCCCTCTAGCGGTTGTGGGCGGAATAACTTGGGTTTTAGAGGGCTTTGAGAAAATGCAGTCAGCACACAAAGCTGAAGAAAGCATGGTTTC
The DNA here is from genome assembly GCF_000317375.1 of Microtus ochrogaster. Classification (NCBI taxonomy): domain Eukaryota; kingdom Metazoa; phylum Chordata; class Mammalia; order Rodentia; family Cricetidae; genus Microtus; species Microtus ochrogaster. The sequence continues at coordinate 80,980,420 of NC_022015.1, read as the reverse complement.
TGGGGAGGCAGGACAGACTGTCTGGAAACTGCTCCCAGCAACCTCCGCCTGCTGGCACTGACCTTTGCATTAGACATAACAGGCTTCATAACACTAGTCCCAAATAATTTAAGCCCATGTCCTTCAGGCTCAGTTTTTCATAGCGGTATGTTTCATATGTGAGCCACCTGATGTGACGCCGGGAATCCTATCAGCAAGTACTCTTAACAGCTGAGTTATCATTTTTAACGGCTGAATAATTTCAGGCAGAGAACTCGGCATCACTGCTTTTTGAGACGTGCTTGGTAATCAGCTTGCAGATACTCAATTACACCGAACCCAGCAAAGATAATGTTCAAACGTCCATGTCCCTGGAGGACTCATACCACAGTGTGCCAATGTGACAGAGTAAATATATCCACATTCTCTTTGCAAACCTAATCTCCATGCTGCCTCATATCCTGTGTAGCTACTGGCTGCCACAAGGCCTCTTGCACCCAGCAGACACTCTGTCTCTAGGAAGGGAGACTGGCAGCCACATGGTGGCAGATTTATGGAGAACACTGGCACCTTCCACACAGAAGCCTGGCAGCTCAGAGTAACCCAGTCCCCCTGAGACACGGGGAAAAGTGACCTGAGTGTCCCTAAATTGGTGAGCTCTTAAAAAAAAGGCACAGAGAAAGGACAAACTGAAGGTGGATATAATCTACACCCTTAAAACCTGCCTCTGTGTAATACGAAGGGCCACGTGCAGTATCAACCAACACCGTACACATAGGCCGAGTTTCAGAGAAGGGAACCCTCAGCTCTGGTTAATTAAACCTGAACCAGTTAGTTCTGGTTAATCTAGTTCCTAAATATGCTTCTGTATTCATTTGGGTCACTTACCTGATTTCAGCTTCAAAGTTCTTCATGTGTAAAAATAAAAGAATTAAACTAAAACAACTCTGGAACTAAATGCATTCTAACTCCAAGGCCATACACAGTACATTCACTCCTAGGCAAAGCTACTAAAACAGATTCTGCTACTGCTGCTGACTTTTCCAGGTGAAATGAAAGGCACAGGGCACCAGGGCTCCACCCTCACAACAGAGCACAATTCTACCCAATGACACAGCATTTAAAGAGAAAAGGAGGGGGCTGGAGGGATGCTAAGAGCAGTGATGTTAAGAGCAGTGGCTGCTCTTCCAGAGGTCCTAAGTTCAATTCCCAAGCTCACAATCATCTGTAATGGGATCTGGTGCCCTCTTCTGTCACACAAGCAGACATGCAGGCACAACACTACATTATAAATAAATCTTTGTAAAAACGATTAAGAGAAAAGGAAATCCTCAAAAAGGCAGAGAGACCCTCCTACAGGCAGTGGTCCGCTCTTCTGTGAAGCTTGCCACTTGCTGCGGTGATTTGCAAGAACTATTAGGACTGTTAGTCTGGACAGTGAGGTCCTTTCCAGAACACCAGCTCTTGTGTGCTGAATGGAGAACTAGTTCTTTCTAGAGTTAGGAGAAAACCTCCTTATATAATAATATGTGTGTGCATGTATAAACAATATTATATATGTATATATAATAAAACCCTTTATTTTAAACCTTAAATTAAAAAGTATTTGAAAACCACCTTTAATGATGCTTAAAGAGATCATTGGAAAATCAGCTTCTGCCTTTTCCCATTTCTAAATTTATACTTTTCACTAACCTATCTAATCTCACAGTTGATTTGCTGATTCCCTGGGTTTCACGACATTAGGCCCAGCACAGTTACTGTGAAGGTCAAGGCAGACGAGTCACTTGAACAAGAGTTTGAGACTAGCTTGTGCACCTAAGGTAAGTTCCAATTCAAATAAATAAAAACCCCAGGTTCAGATGCTCAGACATATTGTGGCCACATAACGGAGGATGGGATTGTGAGTTAGGAATATATAGCTCACTGGTGGAACATGTGCACAAAACCAAGATTAATGCCTAGTACCAGATCAAGTTCCCCCCAAAAAAATATCCCCAAATCCTAAATTTCTTGGGTATCAACATGCCACTCACAAAGTTTCAAAGGTTGGGGCTGGCAAGATGGCTCAGCAAGATAAAGGTACAAATCTCACACCCTGAGCTTGATTCCTAGAACCCACCTATAGGTGTAAGGAGAGAACAGACTCCACAAAGTTGTCTGACCTCTCATGTGCACGGGAGCGCGCGCACACACACACACACACACGTGCGCACAAATCTAATTTTTAAAAACATTTTTTTAAAAAAAGCACCCTTAAAATTCTACAACAGGCTGGCAAGATGGTTAAACGGTAAAGGCGCTTGCTGTGCTCGCTGTGCTCCATCCCCGTGGAAGGAGATGCAGCTCCCCTCTCCAGAGTACACACGCGTAAGTAATAAAATTCACAAGAAATTCTTCAAGAATTCAAGTAACAGAATTTAAAGATAGACAAAGATATGAAAAACAGTTTCACCAGAGAAAATAAACAAATGGCAAGCTCACAGAAAGCTGCTTAACATCATTGGTAATCAGAAAAACGCAAATTAACCCTTTACTGAGACATTGTTTCACATCCATAAGAATGGCTATTTTAAAAACAAAAAAGAGTAACAAGTGTCTGCAAAACTGGAAAAATAGTAACTCTACATTAGACAGAAACAAAGTGGCCAGCTCCTTTGAACAAGTTTGACAGTTCCTCATAAGGTTGAAACTAGTTATTTTATGACCAAAGAACTCTACTCCTAGGCACTGTCAGGAGAGAAAAAGAGTTCACAGGTATCTGTGCACTGACATCCTCAGCAGCATTATTCACAGAAGCAAAAGTAAAAAAACAAAAAATAAAAACCAAAAAGCCTACAAACCTAGCTGGTGGATAAGCAACCTGAGTGCAAATTCACACAGCAGGACAGTCCGCATTACGTCAGAGATGAACCTTGGCAACACTGTGCTAAGTAAAAGTCAGTCACAAGGGCTACTGTTTGTATGATTCCACATGAAATAACTGAAACAAATCTGCAGCACAAAACTAAGACTCAGCTTGTGATTGCCAGAGGCTGAGGGAGGAGGAGTCATCAGTTCACACCTAGAGTTTTCAAACTATAGAAATGACTGTACCATTCTGTGAATACACTACACATCTGAATTGCACATAGGCAAACACACAAGGGTAAATCCTATGACATTTGAATGGCAAAACCATTTTTAAAACAAAATGCCTCAAAGATCTCATGGGGAGTGTTGCTTCAGAACCAGTCTTACTTTTGTGTGGTACTAGGAACAGAACCCAGGGTTTGCACATTTGAGAAAAGGATTCTAGCACTGAGCTACTCCTGCTGGCCAGTTAAAACCATCTCCTTAAACAGCCCTAACCTACCCAGGAAACAAGGAAACTGCATGGCTCATGTTTGGAGTCAGCATTCTGAATTTCAGTTAAAACTGCTTTCCCAACCCCATACCAACCTTCGTTAAAATACAGTCATATTAAATTCACAGTGTCTGAAGGGGGAGTGGTGGAGGCGATAGCTCAGTGACTAAGCGCACTGGCTTCTCTTCCAGTGGTCCACTGGAAGCTCACAAACATCTGTAACTAGCCCCAGGAGATCAGATACCCGCTTCTGGGTGTATGGACAAACAGACAAAATGTTCAAAGGACTATTATGTTGAGTGAAAGCAGGGTGCTTAGAAACCTTCAAAGGAAGCCAGCGTTACCTGATGAACTTACAAGCACGGTGGCTGAGACAGTGCTCCCTTAAGAATATGACTGGACTGGCCCAAGGGAAGACCTAGCAGTGTGGCACTTTGTTCACAACGCATTAAAACCTGCAGCCAGAACTGAAAACCCACTAATGGAATGAACAGAATATGGGACTACATTTTTAATCCTCTATTAGCTGAAAAAAACACTTTTCTTATGCAAAATATGTATTTGTTTCTAACCATTACAATGACAAAAAGCCACATTTACACTAAATTAGTCACAAACCAATTATTTAATAGAAGCTATAAAAAGTATAACTGATAAAATAATTCAGAAGAATATTTAGAATATCTCAAAAGATTTAAAATAGGAGGACACTTTACAAAAAGCTGTGTAGGAAATAAAATTCCTCAACTATACGTAGAAATGTAACATTACAGAGGAGTTTATAAAATACAAAGACAAGTATAAAAGGACTGTGTATTCTAAATCCAAAAACTCAATAATAACCAATTACTTAGTTTTAAAATTTACAGTTTCTGGTTATGAAGACCACAATATTATACACATCTTCCAAGCTAGCAGACAGCATCTTTCAATTAACCATGGGTGGTGTCGTCTTCTACAAAATCTTTGGCCATCTCTGCTGTGATCACATCAATGTGACTGACCTGAAGAACAATAAATGTCAGAAAGTCCGTTAGATCTTAAAGGAATGAATCAGTACTGGCACTGCATAGGGTAGTATCTAATATATACGGCTACCACCCAGAAAAATTTTAACTTTTTACATGCCATATCAAATGATTTTGAAGCACCAGCTACTGGAAGACTTTATTAACAACCCTGTCTATTCAATGTGGGAGGATTAAAAAATCCTACAGCCTGGCATGGTGTCAACACACAATCCCAGCACTCAGGAGGCAGAGGCAAGATTGCCAGTTGAGGGCAGCCTGGTTTCTATCTCGGTTTTTTTTGGACGGCTACCCCAAACCCCAAAGTCTTATGAATGTTAGACAAGCACTTGGCCACCCACATCCTCACCTAATAAAAATCAAGATAATAAATGGCATGAAAGTTAAAAGTTTTTCTTTTTCTAGGAAGAGATCATTATTTAAACAATGACTTTCTAAGTAATGTAACACAAAACCAAAATAAAAAATACAATGAAAAACAAACACCAACCTAAAACAGAAAATTACCTTATTTCTGAACTTTACACCATAGAATTTGTCGGCTGACTCCAGCAGTTCAGGCCTAAAAGTGGTAGTGATAAACTGCGCATGCACAGCCAGTTCCATGATCATATCTGTGGAAACAAGGAGTGAGCTAACAATCTCCGTTCTCACACCTGAGATTTCAAAAACAACTATTTTTATTCTTGCCTAAAATTCACACTTGCTAAAGCAGCCTGTGATTTTTTTTTAGTCTTCAAAACTTATCAACTTTTCAAAAGTAGGAATAAAATCTTTAGCCAGGTGCAGTGGTACATGTCTTTAATCCCAGCAGTCAGGAGGCAGAGGCAGGTGAATCTCTGAATTGAAAGCCAGCCTGCTTTACATATTAAGTTCTAGGACAGCCAGAACCAGAGACCCTTGTCTCGAAACAATGACGACAACAACAAACCAAAAAATCCCCTTCATCCCAGTATGACTTATAGCTACAGAATATAATGCTTTATTTACTATCAAGAAAGTTCTAACCTAGTATGGTGGTACTATAATCACAGCATGTGGGAGGAGACTGGAGGATGAGAAGTTTTCCAACTTCATCCTATATGACGCTGTCTCAAAATAAAAAACCAAAAATAAATCTGAAACAGATTTTTAACATAGAAATGTCAATCATTTTCTCATATACATAGAAAATAAATGCTAACTACGCCCTGCTTCTAGTCCATCTGAAAGCTTTTTCAGCTTGTAAGATCAGATTTAGCATCTGTACTACGTTCTGCATATCCACAAACATTTTATTATCATGTATACATGTGCACCATGTATGTACCCGGTACCTCCCTCAAAGTCAGAAGAGGGTGTTGGATTCCCTGGATCTGGAATTATGGATGGCCCTGAGTCACCATATGGGTGCTTGGAATCAAACCCAGATCCTGCAAGAGTCATCAATGCTCTGAACTGCTGACCTATCTCCAGATCCACAAATACTACCCTTAATGCTGAAAAAGAAAAAATGTTTTAAGTGTTCTGTATCAAAGTTTTATTGAAAGATTTTCAATTAAGTGGAAGAATTACATCTATTTCTCAGAAGTAAACTCTGAATATAGTCTAATACCAAACTATTAAGTTATTCAGAGAAAATACTTATTGAATATACACTGTCTACCCAATCACACCAGGCAACAAGTCACTAAGAAAGGGCTAAGCCACCACTATTATTATTATCTTGAAGACATTTCTTGAGACAGGGCTCAATGCATCCCATGCTGGCCATGAACTTGATCTGATATGCAGCTTTGGCTGGTCTTGAACTCCCGAACCTCCTGCCTGTACTTCCTAAATGCTAGGAATACAGACAAATGCCACCTTGCCCAGTTTATGAAATACTGGATATCAAATCCAAAACTTTATGCTGGTTGGCTAAGCACTCTCTGCACAGCTACATCCCTAGCCCAGGCAGTTCTTCAGAGCGCCTATATATAGGGCAGAGGTTGACACTAATATCTTCCGGCCATTCTCCCTGGCCATCCACCTCATTTCTTTTTTCTTTCTTTAAAGATAATGTCTCTCACTGAACCTGGAGCTCATGGTTTTGGCTACCCTGGGTGGCCTTTGATCCCCCAGTGTCCTCGTGTCTCCATTGGCTCACTTTCAGGTGGGTGCTAGAGATCCCAACTTGGACCCTCACGCTTGCCTCGTAGGACTACATCCCCACTCCTCAGGCACAGCGAGTTCTTACTGAATAGAAAATCAAAACTGTACCTGACACAGCTTTTCTGTGCTGAGCATCCAAAGCTTGGTCAATCTCATCAAACAAGTAAAAAGGAGCAGGGTCGCATTTCTGAATGGCAAAAATCAGAGCAAGGGCCACCAGAGACTTCTGTCCGCCTGAAAGCTGCTGCATTTCTCTCATTTCTCCTTGCTTTCCTGTGAATGACACCTGAGAGAACACAGAGAGTTAATATCCTAAAGGTGATGTCACCATCACTCCTCAAAATTAAGCGGCTCATAAGCAATTCAGATAAAATAAAATATAAATTCTGTTCTGATCACACTACAAGAAAAACTGATTGGGAAGGATTTTACCCTGATTCCAACTCCGGTGAACTGGTCGACTGACGGAACACTGCTCTGTGAGCCAGAGCCCTTCTCGCTCTCCCCACTGCCTTCCCCTTCATCCTGAGACTGACTGCCCTCCACATCTCCTTTCTTCATCACCAAAGTCGCTTTGCCACCAGGTACCAACTTCTGGAACACTTCACTGAAGTTCTTAGAAACCTTAAAGAAAAAAAATCTCAACTGAAATACAAATGTGGCTTAAGAATAGTTCTGTTTGAAACAAGTATTTAATCAGATGTATTTTTAAATTTTAGTCAAAACAACTGAACCCTTTCCAGAGCTGCATAAATCACTATGTTAGGGGCCAGTAAGCGGCATCACTTCCCGTATGTTAGATCCACCTTCAAACAAAAGAAGAACTGAAGTTTTTGTCTGTCTGGGGTTTCCGTTACCAACAGAACATACCTGTTTGAAAGTTAACTGAATAGCTTCATATTTTCGAAGTTCAAGCACATTCATTAATTCCATGATGGATTTGTAGCCCCTATCCAATTCTTCTTGTCGCTTTATCAACTTTTCCTTCTGCTCAGAGAAATTCACAAACTGATCTAAAGCTTTTTTGTTAACATGACTGTACTTCTTCAACTCTGTGTTGCACTGCTCAAGTTTTCGAAACAACTAAAAGAGAAACAAAATATATTAATATACTCACACACTGCAGGGAATTTTGCAAGGATTCTTTAAATGAAGTGCGGGGAGATTTACCTGCTTAAGGCTCAGCGTCTGGTACTTCTCGAAGGCTTCCTGGGGAAGGGAGCCCAGCTCGCGGATCTTCTTCATGCACTCCTCTTTCTTCTTCAGCAGCATGCCCTGGCGGTTCGTCATCTTCTCCAGCTCTTTAGTGTCATGATTTATGGCATCCATGTGTTCTTTCTCCATATTTTTCCAGCGCTCCATACTTTTCTGGAGCTCTTTAATTCCAGCTTCTGTTTTGTCAATGGAATTATCCAAATCTAAGATAGGACAAAAAGAAAATTAACACTCATAGGTGGTTTTTAAACATAAAGCAAAGAAAGCCAGCCTGCAAACCACAATCCCAGAGAACCTAGACAACAATGTGGACACTAAGAGAGACTTACATAGATCTAATCTACGTGGGAAGTAGAAAGCAGAAAAAGACAACATCCCTTGAGTAAATTGGGAGCATGGGGACCGCCGGGGAGGATTGAAGGAGGGAGGGGAGAGGCAGGGAGGGGAGAAGAGAAAAATGTAGAGCTCAATAAATATCAATAAAAAATGTATTAAAAAAGAAAGGAAATTAAGGATAGTATCATTTTATAAGCAGAATGTTATCTGAGTAAAGACTTTCATGGTCAGATTTTCTGAAGTAGGCAAGTTTCCAGTTTTCTCAGTGAAATTCACAAATCATCTAATTCTAGACAATTTTCTCCTGAGCACTACCATAGGAAATTTGTAGGACCATTTGCATATGAACATGGTATCATAAGTGACTTAAAGAAGTAACAACAATTCCCTCCTTTAGACCACCACAGTTAGGAACTAGACCTGACTTTGAAGCATGGCTTGGTAAGGACCTGGTGTTCACCTCTCCCCTCAACATCAGTAATGCTTCTGAGACTACCAGCCAGGACATCTAGTACACCACGGGGACAACACAGAAAAGGAGTTACATTTTTTTAAAAAAATCTTTTAAAAAAATGATTTATTTGCTTTTTACTTTACGTTCACTGGTGTTCTGCCTGCATGTATGTCTGTGTGAGGATGCCGATTCCCTGGAACTACAGTTACAGACAACTGAGCTGCCATGTGGGTGCTGGGAATTGAACTCGGGTCCTCTGGAAGAGAAGCCAGAGCTCTTAACCACTAAGCCATCTCTCCAGTCCTCAGGATTATATCTTTTGTTAACAACACAGTAGCACACACCTCAATCCCAGATTGGGAAGGCAGAGACAGGCAGATCTCTATGAGTTTGAAGCTAGCATAGTCTACAGAGCAAGTTCCAGGACAGTCAGGGCTACTCAAACACTGGACACACACAACCAAAAGCCAACCAAACAACCAAACAACCAAAAAACCCCCAATCAAACGAGTACCAGACCAGCCACTGACTCCCTGAAGCCAGCGTGGTGAAGGAAAGAGTCACCTGCCACAGTGCCCACCACGCCTGCGCCCACACTCTCCTGCTCACTTCTACCTCTGCCACTTCCCCAGTAAATAAAACGCAGAACATGTTACTAGTCTCATAAAACTGCCAGAATCACTTTAACAAAAGGCGTATTTTGTATTTCATTTTGCAGCAATTTGCAAAACAAACTAAATTAAATACTGAAAAAAAGTTAAACTAAGTATTTACCTTCTGATCTTGCCATAGTATCTTTTACTCTTTTATTGATAGCTTCAAGTTCTGATGTTGTGGCAGTAAGAACAGTACCACCCTCTGTTTCTCTCAATTCATTAAGTTCCTGCAATACAAAAAAAAAGTTTAATGAGATTAAACCTCAAAATACAAATTTTGAGTTTAAAATGTTACAATTAGCTATTTAAATGAACATTCGAGAAAGTATATATCTCATATATGTATATGTATCATACCAGGACATAACTTACAGAGGAAAAAATACTGCAATTACTAGAAAATCTTAGTGACTAACTACTAAGAAACTATAAAGTAACACTGAGCATGTAAGCATCTAGAACACAGATTATAGTAATACAAGTAGGTGCTACTGTTACACTTACTTCACACTACAGAAAAGGTAACAGAAATGTTAAATGACTTGCCCAAGTCAAACACTAGGTGGGGGCAGTGCTAACTAAGGACTATACTCAGTGGATCTTTTGGTCCCTTTCTAATGCTTCCAATCAGTATTTACTGATACACTTTCTATAGCTTATGATTAGCAAGGAGCTCAAAGTAGGATGTACCTGTTCTACTTGGTCCAAACGTTTCCTCAGATTCTCATTCAGGTAAGTCTCTACTCGAGTAATAATACCTTCTAGTTTAATTCTTTCATTTAGCAGCTGTCTGTTTTCCTAGAATAGTAGAAGAAAAAGTTACAGAATTATGAAATGTGTTAAGAAATGCTAAGGGCCAGGGAGACGGCTCAGCAGGCAGGCAAACGCACTTGCCACACAGCCTGAAGACTCGACTTCAATCCTGGACCCACAGAGAGGTAGAAGTAGACAATCAACTCCACTGAGTTGTGCTCTGCCTTCCACATACACACCCACCCCAACATCACACGTACAAACAATAAAATAATGTTTAAGAAAGAAAAAGACGCCACTAAATCTGTGGTCCTACTGCTTCTACACAAATAAACTGAAATGGGAGATTTTCAATCTCTGGGACCACGTGGTGCAAGGAGAGAACCAATTCTCAAGTCATCTTTTAATCTCCATATCCAGCCATGAAATTATATATATGTGTGTGTGCGTGTGTATGTATATATATGTGTGTGTATATATGTCTGTGTGTATATGTATGTATGTATGTATAAAGTTGTTTCTGTTCCTAGTCGTTTTTTATAAGACATGTTACCAAGAGGGGTGAAGAGATGGCTCAGCCTTTAAAAACACAAAACACAGTGGCTCACAACCATCTCTATCTCGAGGTCCAAGGGATCTGACATTCCGTTCTGGCCTCCAGAACCAGCCATTTTAGTGTACATACATACACACAAGCAAAGCACTCATACACATTAAATAAGAATAAAAGATATGCTCCAAAACCAACTTTCTTATCCTTCTTTTTACCTTTTGGACTCAGTGTTGACCGTTTACGACAATGTATTTTAAAAAAGGGGGCTAGCAAAATGGCTCAGTGAATGAAGGTATTTGCTGCCAAGACTACCAATGTGAGTTCCACCCCAGAATATACATGGTGGAGGAGAAGCAACTTCCTAGGACTGTCCTCTGACCTCCACATGTATGCACACAAACCACCCCACATCCCACACCCCACACATAAATGAGTGGACAGAGTAGGCTACACGTAGAGAGCCTTATAAAACAAAAACAAAAAGAAACTTAATTAAAATGTCATAAAGGTGATTATATCCGTGTGTGCACGCAAATACACATAAGTGCATAGAGAAAGAGCTAGCAGTTATCACTGTGATGGTTAATACCACTCTATGTCACACAGGAGACAACTCTGTGGGCATGCCTGTGAGACAGGGATTATCTTAGACTACTGAAGACCTGCTCTGAATGTAAGAGGTACCATTCCATGGGTTAGGGATCTGAACTGCATAAAAAGAGAGCAAGCTGAAAATGGATGCTCATTTCTGCTGCTTCAAGTGTAGTGATCAGCTGCCTCTAGCTCCTGATGATAGACTGTGCTATGATGTGAGACAAAAATCAACCTTTGCCCTCTAATGCATCATCAAAAGTGACTGCCGCACTAACTGATGACAAGCATTCAATACGACGAATGTAAATGTATAATCCTAAGATACCCAGAACAGTTTAGACAAACAACAAAACCTTATTTACTCTCCTGGCATTCAAATTCCATGCCTGTCTGTTTTTCTATTTTCTTAACATTCTTCTCTTTCGATTTTTTTTTGTTGTTACTCTTCTGTTTTTTGAGACAGGGCATCTCTGTATAGCCATGGCTATCCTGGCACTTGCTTTGTGGACCAGGCTGCCCTCGAACTCACAGAGCTCTGTCTGCCTCTGCCTCCCAAGTGCTAGGATTAAAAACGAGCGCCACCACCCCAATATCAAATACTTTATTTTTTGAGACAGGGTCTTCCTGTATTTCTTGACAATAAATAGTCAATTTCCAATGGGTTTTCTTTACTGTTAGGTGTACTTGCCTGCTGAAGCTGACGGATTTCATCATTCAGTGCATCTACTCTTTTCTGATCTTCTAGACTGAGTTGAGAAAGCAAATCAGTTCCTAGTTCTGCTTTCAGCGATTCTCTGGTAGACTCCATGGCATGCAGACTTGCCTCCAAGCTTTGTAAGCTACGTTGCTATGTAAAATTATCATTTATTAATATTAGTCACTATAATATATATAAATAGTAAACCCTGCAAACTATGTATATATTAATCAAGCTAAATGACTGTATCAACTCAATTATAAAAGTACTATTAAGTGTTGATAGGCTTCTGTTAGGTTTATTGAACGATAGGTGTACTAGAATAAAAGCAGAATCAAAAGAAACATGTACCAATTAAGTTTTTTCCCTGTTGGTGGTGGGAGTTGGACCCAGGGCCTCAGCATTGATCTGGGAGTCTTCTGTTTTGTGTTGATTTCATTGGTTAAATAAAGAAACTGCTTTGGCCCTTTAATAGGACAGAAAATTAGGTAGGTGGAGTAAACAGAACAGAATGCTGGGAGAAAGACGCCGAGTCAGGCAGTTGCCATGATTCTTCCACCCGACACAGACACGGGTTAAGATCTTTCCTGGTAAGCCACACCTCGTGGTGCTACACAGATTATTAAATATGGATTAAAGAAAGATGTGAGAATTAGCCAATAAGAGGCTAGAACTAATGGGCCAGGCAGTGTTTTAAAGAATACAGTTTCTGTGTAATTATTTCGGGTAAAGCTAGCCGTGCAGAGCTGGGCGGGAACGCAGCCCACCGCAGCTCCCACTACACTGCATCACCCTGCTGGGCAAGGCTCCATCACCAAGTAAACCCCAGGACTATACTCAGTTTGATAATTAGAGTTATGTAGGTATTTATAATACAAAACTGAGGAGGGACAAATATTACATGGTTCAACTATACAAAAATCATCAGACATATTCATAAGAACAAAAATTGGCAGCATGTTTTGAATAATAATATAATTAAGGAAACATCTTTTTTTTCTTTTCCTGTATTGTCTTATTGCTACTGATATCACACAGCATGAAATCAGTAATACCTGCCCAACCTATGATCCACTACAAGTCTACACTATAGTTATAGCAAAACATACTTACGGACCTTTGGCATAAAGGTCTTTTCTGACTGCTGCCTCTTCTCTTTTAGCATCTTCATCTCTGATAATATGCTATCTCTGGAAGCTTTAAATTTCCTTTGTTGGGTCTCTATCTGCTGCATTTGGTTCATCAACTGATCAATTTCATTATTAATCCATATACAAGGCTAAGGAAAATTCTCTTAAGGTTGTAAATATAGCACATACTCTAAATTCCCTTCAGTTCTTACAATGTATCATCATGCATCCTTTCCTGTACCCCTAAGTAATGTCCCCAGATTCATGGACCATAACAATGTTGAACTCGAATACTATTGCTAAAACTGTTCGGTCATCAAAGAAGTTTGAAACATTTCATTACACATTCTGTTCTAAAATGCGCATATTTATTTTACTTATACTTGAATAAAACAAAATGTAGGACTTTTATTAAAGTATGTTAAGTAAAATCAAGTAACAGTAAATCTAAAGAGACTGGCAAATATAGGCAGCCGCTTCAGCTGTCAACATCTCTTCTCTTCGCATCTGTGTGCATGGGGGTGGGGTGCACATGCACACACGTGGGGGAAGGCCAGAGGCTAACACTGGTTGTCTTCTTTTACTTTCTCAATTACTTTTTGAGACATAATTTCTTTGAGTTTGGAAAGCACAAGTAGGTTAAACTTGCTGGCCAGCAAACTCCTAGAATTCACCTGTCTCCATCCTTCTTGCTTTCTGTGCTAGCATTACAGAAAGCACCACCACACCCAACTTTTCACATGGGAGCTGGGGATCCGAACTCAGGTCTTTGTGCTGTGCTGTAAGTACTTTACCCACTGAGCCAGCACCCAACACACAAAAATCCCTTTTCTTAATTCTTCCTCATACTCTGTCCTAATATCTTGTCACACTCAAGCAGTTAAAGTATCATACACAGATCTCTGCAGGACCAAAGCTAAGGCATCTGTCTTTTTCTGTACGTTATTTGAACTACAAAATTGCAGTTAAAAAAATATATTTCAGTTAAGGATATCCTGAAGTAGTAAAATTTCCTGATGCTCAGGTACCCACACTCTTAGGAGACAAAACAGGATGCACACACCAAAAGCACCACAGTTGTCTTAAGAAATGCACACACAAGTGTTCTGCTGCGAGCAGAACGAGCCACCCTTCCAAAAGCACTACACTTATTTGGAAGAACGACAGCTACTAAACTTTGGGTAACTGTTGTCATTACCTCCACTAAAACTAAATCTGCACAAAGTGTGTCAAGAGAGTAAACGCTAAAAGACACTTTCTAGTGCTTACATACTTTACATCTATTTAGTAACAGCATTACAACACTTCCTACATTCCTTGAAACATCAGCCAGGTCTTCCTGCCATTTCCTCTTTGCCTGACAACCTGAATTTTGTTGCTCTTCAAGTTCTATTTCTTCAAAGCACTCACTGGTATTAACTACTTAACAGTGAGACAGAAATCAGCATTACTTTATAAATTTTCCTTAGTCCTTAGAGGTTAAATAAGATCTTGTGTTTAAGCACAAACAAAAAGATATTTTCAATGTTTCTGCGCAAGTTTTCATTGAGCTTTGCTTCAAGTTCACCCAGCTCCTCTTCTGCTTTTCTGACGTCTTTCTGTAACTCAAGTCGAGACTTCCTTGTGTCGTAATAGCCTCCAGTCAGAGCACCTCGATGGCTGACTTGATCACCTGAAAACAAAACATAAGACAGTTTTCTGTATTGTAGCCTTCTTATGCACTAGAAAGCTGACTTATAATGAAATACTAACTTAAGGGCTTTAACAACACAAGATTGAAAAGGGTAACTTAAGAATTTAAACTACTCTTTTAAAAAACTTACTTTTCAATATTAAATTTGATAGTCTTTAATTTGGTAAGATTTGAGAATCAAAAATTTGAGCAAATGTGGAACCACCGTGAATTTAAAGCAAGAATCCACAGACACGCTAATGATCAACTTTAGCATCGTTACTATTGGACACATTATCTGCTGCATTAAGTTACAAACATCACTCACACATTATCATCATACCAAGAACAATGAACTGGGATCTAATGAGGAAGAGACAAGACAAATCCAAAGAATGGGACATTTTCTCAAAGTCCCTTTCCAAGGAAGTGAAAGGGAAAAGGAGCTGGGTGTGGTGGCGCACTTTCAATCCAGAACTTGGGAGGCAGAGGCAGGTGGTTTTGTTAGTTCAGGGCCAGCCTGGTCTATACAATAAGTTCTTAGACAGTGTGAGTTATACAGTGAGACCCTGTGTGTGTTGTCGACCTCCTCTCCCAAAAAAGGGAAGGGGACAAGAGGCACTGTCTTTTAATATTCAAAGTTTTGGTGTGACTGAATTAACTGGAGAACATCCTTAAGAGACACTCATATGTTCTAGGATGAAACAATATTTACAGTTTATTTTATACAGATGGTTTGACAACAATGTGGATATGTTACTCTGACAAATTAAACGTTATTAAAAATTCTTATCCTGAATTATACAGATAAGTTCAATTATATTTGAGTGGGAAAAAGTCTGTTATTACCCTTGGAAGAAAATGTAGCATTATTAACACCCGTGACTTCTTTATAAAGAAAACTGCTATTTTTATGTCGGGTTACACTCATTACAAATATCAAAATATTATTTACATGGAAGTTGTAAATTTTCGAAATTTTGATAGTCAGCTGGGTATAGTGGTGTACATCTTTAATTCCAGCACTTAAGAGGCAGAGGCAGGTAGATTTCTTTGGGCTCAAGGCCAGCCTGGTCTACATTATGAGCTCCTGAACAGAAACAGGGCACAGCTGAGACCCTGTTTTCAAAAAACAAAACAAAAAATGAAAAAGTAATTATTAGACCCACTGTTATTATTTTAAAGAATCATGTTAAAATTATTTTGGTAATTATTCTAATAAACAAGTTTCTAAACGGGCTTTTATTCTTTATTTTCAAGACAGGGTTTCCACGTAGACCTGTCCTAAAATTCACTTTGTAGACCAGGCTGGCTGAAACTCAGAGAACCAACTGCCTCTGCCAGGATTAAAAGTGTGCATCACCCCTGCTCAGTCACTGTTTTAATTTTTGAGAAAAAGTCCATAGGCTTCATTATTCAACAGCCAAAGGAGAGACCACACATAGTGCCAGAGACCAAACATTTACACTTACAAGTAGGATCTATACTTTTTATTTAAACATTTTAAAAATTGATGAAACTGATGTGAATTTTCAAGTATTCTTAAAATATGACTAAATCCTGCGATGTACTACTCACCAATATGCCTACAGCCTGAGTGACACATTAAGCAAACCATTGAACGTTTCATGAGAGTATGTTTAAAGCTAACTGCCGTTACAAACCTTCCAAAGTAATACAATCCATAGTGAAAGCACGTGCCAGCTGAGTGGAAACTTCCATGCTCCGACAGATGAGTGTCTTCCCAAACACATGTTTGAAAGCTTTGTCAAACCTCGGATTGTACCTCAGTTTACTGATCATAGGAATAGCATCCTACAACAAACATGTTAAAAAAAAATACTATGACACAGTGGATTAGAAACTGTTTGCAGAATGAATATCAATGTCTTTATGAAATAAAAGTAATACAAATGACCTGACATTTTATAAGTTACCCACAGCTCCGATACAATAGTTACCCAGGTTTTTTTGTTGTTGTTGTTTTGGGTTTTTTTGTTTTGTTTAGTTTTTTTCTGAGACCGGATTTCTCTGTAGCTTTGGAGTCTGTCCTGGAACTAGCTCTTGTAGACCAGGCTTGCCCCAAACTCACAGAGATCTGCCTGCCTCTGCCTCCCAAATGTTGGGACTAAAGGCGTGCATCACCACTGCCTGGCTAAATTACTGTTTTTTATACAGAAAACATTAGACCAAAAAGTAAATAAATAAATAAAAATTAAAAAAATCACTGCACTCAACTAGCCTGGAAATCCTGCCCCTGTAATCAGAGGTTTAACAGCTGGTTACTGTGAAGAATAACTCTAAGCTGACCTGACCAGGAGATGTGTGCTTAATTTACCTAGTTAAGACCTACTATTGTCTAAGACTGTACAACAGCCCCTTCCTTATAAAACTATAAAGATTAAATCACATGGAAAGATTAAAACACATGGAAAGATGAGATAGTATATATGACATAAAGGCAAGCATGTAAAACCAGTTATTTCCTCAGTGTTCTAATTAGATATAACAGACATCTAAATTAGATATTCAGAAAAATACTGTTTCAGATAATATTTATTTTACAGGCTAGAATGGCTCAGCAGGTAAAGGGCTTCCTGTGCAAGCATGAGGACCTGAATTCAGGCCGGGTGGTGGTGGCACACGCCTTTAATCCCAGCACTCGGGAGGCAGAGGCAGGCGGATCTCTGTGAGTTCGAGACCAGCCTGGTCTACA
>NC_022015.1:80955166-80963058 GCF_000317375.1 Microtus ochrogaster | reverse complement strand
CCTGGTCTACAAGAGCTAGTTCCAGGACAGGCTCCAAAGCCACAGAGAAACCCTGTCTCGAAAAACCAAAAAAAAAAAAAAAAAAAAAAAAAACCATTTAGGACCTGAATTCAGTCCCCTAGCACCCATGGCAAGGCATAGCAACACACACCTGTGACCACTGCACAGGGAACATAGGGAAGACGGGAGGCTGGAGATAGGTAGATCCCTAGAGCTTACAGCACAGTCAATGTAGCCAAATACTGAGGGCTAGGCTTGGTAAAGTGAACCCTTATCAAAAATTAAGGTGGAAAGGGATAGGAGGGCATTGATTCTCTGGCACATACACACACATATACATTGTTTTTACTTTTTTCTTTCCTAAAGTCAGAACAGGATATTTTCAGTATTTGTGTGTACGCACCTGTCTGGGCATGTTGTATGTACCTATTTATACATGCCAGAGTGTACACACAGAAGTCAGAGAACCATTTGGGAAACTCAGTTCTCTCCTTCCAACAGATGGGTTCCAGGGATCAAACCTGGGCGCTCAGACTTGGCAGTACATGCCTTTACCCACTGAGTCACCTTCCCAGCTTTTCTTTTGTTTTATTACAGTCTTATGTCATATGGGTGAGCCTCAATTTTCCTCCCCAAAGCTTCAAAGGTAAAACTGGCATAGTTGAAAGCAAGACTCTCAATAGTCTGCTTAAATCACCGATCATTCTAATATAGGTTCAGCCTTAAGCCTAGAGCATAACAGTTATGATAATCAACATTCTGAGATCAAATGCCTCAAAGTAATTAACATTTTTAAAGCTGGCAATTCATTCAAAGTGTATATAACTAGTTAGACACTTTGAACTTAGTTGAAACAATTTTTAAAGTATATCCAAAGCCAGGTGGTAGAGGTGCACCCCAGCAGAGAAAATCTGTCACAAAACAAAACAAAAAAGCATATCCAGAAAAACCTCAACATATTTCTTTTATATGGGAATTCTCCAATTCCTAAACCTACTGCTGTCTGTCACTCTGACAACACACACATATACAATGGTTTGTTTCATGACTTGGCCTCCTCAACCCAACCCAGCACTAACTTCATGCAAAGAAAGCATGTCTATCTTACAGATCAATGAATCCCAATGTAAAGTACCTAAGCACCAAAACATATTAACAGATGGTACAACAAAAACAACTTTGACTCACATTGGTTTCAGGATAGGCGGTATCTCTCACATCTAACTTGTTAAGAGGCAGAAAAGTCACCTCTCCAGGAAGATTCATTTTATTGAACTCCATTAAAATCTTCGTGCTGACTTCATCAGAATCAACAATATGGTAAAATAACCTACACAACAAAATAAGACACATCTTCACTAGACTATAAGGTGTTGACAGCATTTAAGGATCGCACAGTTCAGAGCTTTTCTATGCAATCCAATCTGTATGGAGAAATGACTGAGAACGTTCCAATGGCCTGGCGAGCCCTGAACGGGTAAAGTATCTAGCATCTACCTTCTTCAATTAGACAGTTAAATACAGAACTGAGGATAAACAGGTAATGGAAGACACACTGTATTACAAAACTACAAAACTGTTTTAAGATGTTCTCATTTCTTCATCTTTAAAACAACAAAAGCCATTTAAATGTCAGACAAAAAAGAAAAAATAGAAAAGCCCCAAACCTCACCTGTTACCAGCAGTGACTTCCACACATGTATAGAAAGCTGGCTCACACTCAAAGTTATTCATTACGATGCCATGGTAGCCATTTTGAACATGCTGGTTTATTCCTTTTCGACGAAAATGATCTAGCACTTTGTTTATGCTGTCTATTCCATTTAAAATAGCCTGTAAACCAGTTAGTGAAAAATATCAGCATCACCAATGATACTCTGTTGGCAAGAAATGAGCCTATTATGCCATTCCTTGGCTATGATCTTAAAAATTAAACACCATCCAACATATCATCCACTTGAAATATAATAACTACATTTACCACTACTATGGGTTCTGTTTTATGATGCTAGAGTTTAAAACGGGCTCTTTATTTAACAACCAAAATTGCTTTCATTAATAAGTAGTGAACTAGGCATGATGGCACACACTTGTGATTCCAGCGCTCAGCAGCTAAGCAAGCCCATGAGTCTAAGATCAGCCTGAGCTACACAGGGAGACTTCTAACTCAAGTAGAGCAAAGTATAAAAGTATAAAGTATACATAAAATCCCACTTCTTCCTACTTCTGAGTGATCTCTTCTTTACTTGGAATTCAGGCTGTGACTGATGGACAGCTCAGGAACAAAGAAGCCCCGCCTACCTTTCCTGTTGCTGCTCTAAGAAGCTGCTGCTTCTTTTCCAGGTCTTCTCTTTTAGCAGCAAGCGCTTGTTGCTCTGCATTCTCCTCTCTCCACAAGTAACTGACCAGAAAGAACGAGACGTGAACAGTTTTAATTAAGAAAGAACACTGAACCCAAACAAAGACCAAGGAAAAATTACAACAGATCTCAGTCTACTAACTTTCTTTCACTTTGTAGTTCATCTTTCTTATTTTTTACTTCATAATATTTTCTGTCCAGTTCTTCAACTCGAGCTTTGACTTCATTGAGATCTTGATCCAGTTTCTACGGAAAAAGAATTTATCATCAATTTAATCCATAGTGACAAAAGAATACACACACACACACACAAAAGTTCAACAAATGACGTAATTCAAATATGTCCAATTTACTATATAGTGATTATACATAAAAGTGATTAAAAACCCAGTGAGTTCTAGAAACAGTCTGATCTCAGAGTAAAACAATGTCTCAAACAAACCAAAACCAAATCAAACCAAAACAATATTGCTCTTACATTATATTGCTCCAGATTTTTCTCTTTATTTGCCTCGGTATCCTCCAAATCCTTATGTATAGCAGCAATCTGTCTTTTCTTATCATTAATAGCCTGATCTAAAGACTTCAGCTCCTTTTTAATCCACTTATCCCTTTCTTCTTTTGATGTAAACTGGCTTCCTCGACCTTGCTTTGCATAAAGGTCAGTTCTTTCCTGGGTAGCTTGAGCCAATCTATAGAAGATAGAAAAGAACAAGAAATAAAATTGTAATCATTATCGACCCTACAGAAACTATCCTCTTAAAAGTTACATCAGCAGAGAATTAAGGGCTGGTGGGATGGCTCGGGAAGGAGAAAATACTCGTAAAAGTTGTCCTCTGGTCTCCAACCTGTGGCAAGCACATTCACACCCCACAGTGAAGTAAATGGGGAGGGTGATTCAGTGCTAAAAATAACTGCTAAATAATAAACTCCCTGTGCTCCCTGTTTTTATGTTACGTGACACCAAATGAACCTTAATATCATAATTAGCACTCAAGTAGAATAATCCCTTCACTAAGGGCTTTAGACAGACCAAAGGTCTGACAATGCCACTGTCCAACCTCAGGAACTTTCAAGCACGTTCTAACTGTATTGACCTGATACATGACTCTCAACGATACAATAAAATACCCTACAGGATAATATGTTTTAAATATATAGAACATAAATGTTCTGATTATATAGAACCTGAAGGTCAGAAAAGCAAAAGACCCAGCCACTACCTCTATCTCAGTCCAAAATGGCGATCCTCCAGGAATCTCAGAATGAGACTGTGTGTCAGACCTGACTCCTCCCATCTTATAATCCTCTCTAGTGCTGGGATTAAAGGCATGCACCATTACCGCCCAGTTTCTAGGGCAAACTAGTGTGGCTACTGGAATTAAAGGTGTGTGTCACCACTGCCTGGTCTGTAAGGCTGATCAGTGCGGCTGTTTTACTAGCAATCTTTATTTATTAAAATGCAAATGAAACAGCACGGCAACTGTGTAAATACTCAGTATGGTGTTGCACACATGGTGCAGATGCCTGCCTATAACTCCAGCACTTTCTGAGTGGGGTCAGGAGGATCAGCCATTCAAGGTTTCTTCAAGTTACATAATGAGCTGAGGGCTACCCCAGGCTTTAGGAGACTCTGTCTCAAAAACAAAAACATAACCTCTCAGAATCTCAGGTTTTTTATTTTAAAGCAGACAGCAGCAGCCAACAGGAGATGGCTGAGTGGGAAGAGAGTCTTGCTGACAGACCTAACATCAGCTTCAGCCCTACAAACCACATGACAAGAGAAAACTAATTTAAATTGTGTTCCGACCTCCACATGCTCCATGGCATGACCACACGTATAAGAAAAAGAACGAAGCCTGGAATGATGTTGCATGCCTTTAATCCCAGCACTGAGGCAAAGGCAGATAGATCTGAGTTCAAGGCTAGCTAGAGCCATAAAGTGAGACTGTCTTCCAAAAAGAAAAGGCATGTCCATCTCCTACGGCTTTTGAGTAGTAGTACTCTAGAAATCTTATAGGTAGGTACAAAAACACCACGGGTGTGATGACACACAGAAACTAGCCTTATTAAAGAGAGATCCAATCTCAAAAATAAAAATAAAACCACATGGCTCTCAGTAATCACTAGTGTTGCTTATATGACATGGACCTAGGATTTTTGCCTTTATTATCTGGTACCTTCTTCACCCACAGCCACATAGGTTCTATAGAGGAACTCAGGCAGGCAAATACAGGAGCTTAGCAACATGGTCTCCACTTGGTTTGAGCTATACACATAGCCCTCTCCTAACAGTGCACCTAGCAACCTATTGGCAACCTGGGACCCATAGCTGCATTGAACTTTAAACAACAACGGAAGTAAGTTACTCCCCTTAGCAACCTCTTGTTTTGTGTTCAAACATGTATTTCTGCTTTGCTCTAGAAAAAAAACTACTGGTTGTTTTCCTTTTCTGAGCATCTTTCCCAATTCTTTGAACAAGGGAACAAGAACTTAGAACCACCCAGAGATCACCGGTAACAGCTATGCAGCAAGGTTAATGGTTGGCGAAAATTCTCAGACCTAGCAATTCCTCGCTCTTCTTTTTCTTTTACGCTGTTGAATTTAGGTTCTGTCTCTGCCAGTTCTTTCTGCTTTTCTTCTATTTTTTCAAGCAGCTTCTGCCTCTCTTTTAGTAAACGTTTCTGTAAATAAAGCAAGTAAAATGCAATCTGCTTAATTTATACAACAGCAAAAAAGAATTTCTTCATGAAAATAACTCAATTTTACAATTAAACTATTAATAAAAAGAATGCTTACTAAGTTAGTACTTGAGTACAAGTCAAATGGAAAAACCTTTTACAAAAACTCAACTATCACAGAAAAGGTTATCTTCTGTAGCGTAGTTCGTCAATACATCTTTTATTAACTTACCCGCTGTTCGCTATTGCCAGCCAGCTCATCTTGTAAATCCTTGGCTTTAAGTTCCAACTTGGTCCTTTGTTTAATCTGTTCCTGTCTTTCAGCACTAAGCTGCTCTTTTTCTTCTTTCATAGCTGAAATTTTTGTTTTCAGTTCTCTAACCTGGCGTTCAATATCCTAATCAGAAAGAGAAGACCAGTCAGAAACAGAAGTACAGTGGAAGGACCGTGACCGCAGACCAGCCACACTCTTTACAGACATCTGTGGACCTGCGTGCACACACGGTGAGGATGCGCCTGCCACAGAGCGCATGTCGGGGTCAGAGGACAACTTTCTGGATTCAGTTGTCTCCTTTCACGTTTATGTGGGTTCCAGAGAACCTACATAAGGAACTCGGGCTGCTGGCTTCCACCACTTTTGCTGGCTCCATCTTTGTCTTTCACTTGAAACTTAATAATAAACAATTACTTTCCAATGCCTAATCTCTGTCACCCCCTTTATGGTGACCACCCACAATTCTGGTACAAAAAGTTTACGATGCTGAAAATATAAATAAATCTGAAGCTTATTTATAATCTTACCTCCATTTTATCTCTCGCATCCTGCTGGGCATCTCTTAATTGTCTAGATTTCTCTCCACTTGTCTCTCGCTTAGCAGAAAGCTGAAAAACAAAACAACCTACTATTTCTAACTCATTTTGTATCTGTCTAACATTATATAATACAGTTAAAAAATTATTTTGCAACTGCCACAAAGAATTAACATAATAGTAACTTAAAAATGTATAAAGAAAATTCTTTTAAGTTATTCCTCTAAATAAAATACAAGAATAATCTAAAATAGATTTTTCTCTAAAATATAAATATTTTACAAAATATATTCTAAAGTGTGAAGAAAAATATCTGGTCTGACATAACCATTTACTGTATTTTAGTACAATGAGAGCTCTAAACATACCTTTTCAGTAATCTAAAGAAAATTAGTAACCAATAAATCTATTACTTTTTGGCATGGTGTAGAGGCTAATTCCTGTAATTCCAAAACTCAGTAGTCACAACTAGCTTGGGTCTTAAAGTAAAACTATCTCAAATTCACAAAGAAAAAGATTTTCATTTTCAAGTTTCTAATTAAGAATCACTAAAAGGTAAGTAGAGAGGAGTTTTACCATGCTCATTAAGCAGAACAACTTCGATGTAAAGGTCGTGTCTTACCTCATCAAGCTTGGCCCGCGTCTCATTGAGCTCCTGGTTGTAGATGGTATACTCCAGGGCACGCCTCATTTTATCCCACTTCTGATACTGAGCCAGTTCTTCCTTCTCCTCCTCTAGAGTATGTAACCGCTCTTCAATGTATTTTAACAACTCATTGATTTTTTCCCGTTTACCCTCTTCAAAATAAAAAAAAAAAAAAAAAAAGGAAAGAAAAGAAGACAGTGAATAGTTTTCATGTAATACCACTTCTCAAACATAAAATCATCCTCTAGAAGTAAACATTATTTCTTTGGTATCACATAGTAATGAAATCTAAAATGTAAAAACAGCAACTAAGATCTTTTTTTTAAAGAAAAACACTGGAGAACAAATTTACACACTAGCAGTCACTCTGACATGTGCAAAGGACTTTAGTTTACACTTTTTTTTTCCCCATCAATGTGCTGTCTCACATTAAAGAAAAGAAATATCACCAGCGTTACTAATTTGCAGTATTTATCATGAAGGACACTGCATGCTGCTACCATACAATGAATACTTACTATAATTCAGGCATGACATTACCTTAATTGCCATAATCTACAAGATAGCAGGAGTTTGCAGACAGGAAGTCTTGGGACCAGGGAGATCAAGTCTTAAGTCATGTCAGTTTACTGACTTTGGACTTAGAACGGTCTCTAAGCTATTATATGGTATGATACAGCATTTGGAAAAGCAAATATACTAGTAAGGACTCCAAGTTGTCTCTGTCTACATTTTTCTGAACAATTTAGAACTTTGTAACAGCGGCTACTCCAATGGGAAGGGGGGGGAGGAAAAGCATACCAGTTCATTGATAACACTTCTGAGGAAGCTAGAGTCAGAAGTTGGTTGACTTGCCAAGGCCCTATTATCTAATAGCAGTCTTTTCTCTATTCAAAGATGAAGTTCTAGAAACCTCAGTCCTTAAACTACCTCCAACTAATTTTCCCTCTTCTCAGTATGCAGAAAAATTACCATCTAATACTTTTCTGAAGCCAGACAACACTTTTTAACTACATTAACACCAGAAAGTGACTGATGACAAAAATTAGGTAGAACACATTCATTGTACCTGTTTCTTTCATTAAAGAAATGCTTTCTTCTTTACGTTCATCATATACTCTAGTACCAGCTACCTCTCTCAACAGCTTCAATCTCTGAGAATCTGGTGCTGTTGCCATTTGGTTGATCTGTAATTTGGGGGGGGGGGGAAACAATAATTATTATTAACTATTGACAACTCCTTAAGAATAAGAACTCTGCTGGGCGGTGGTGGTGCACGCCTTTAATCCCAGCACTCGGGAGGCAGAGGCAGGCGGGTCTCTGTGAGTTCGAGACCAGCCTGGTCTACAAGAGCTAGTTCCAGGACAGGCTCCAAAGCCACAGAGAAACCCTGTCT
>NC_022015.1:80952678-80955066 GCF_000317375.1 Microtus ochrogaster | reverse complement strand
AGGCAGGCGGGTCTCTGTGAGTTCGAGACCAGCCTGGTCTACAAGAGCTAGTTCCAGGACAGGCTCCAAAGCCACAGAGAAACCCTGTCTCGAAAAACCAAAGAATAAGAACTCTATCTTAAAATGTTGACGTTTTCCTTTATTATTCAGCTTTTTGAGCAAAGTTCCCTTTATATAGCCCTGGTGTCCTGGAACTTATTATATAGACCAGTTTAACCTCCAACTTAGAGATCCACCTGTCTCTGCCTTCTGAGTGCTGGGATTAAAGGCGTGCACTACCAAGCCTGGCTCTTTTTTTTTTGTTTTTAAGACCCGGTCTCACTGTATAGCTTAGGAGTTGACCTCAAACATTCAATCCTCCTGCCTCTGTTCCTTAAGTGCTGGGATTATTGAATCCCAGTGCATCACTATGCTTGGCTCCGAAAGGACTTTTAATTCAACATGATTAAACCAACATAATGTATATAGTAAATATACATATATATTTGTGTGCATATTCAAGTATGTGTAGTTGCATATACGAACACATGGCTGTGAAGTCCAAAGTCTATTCTTCAAGAGCTGCTCACCTTGTCTGAAACAGCCTTAGGAATACTCCTCTCTCCATTCCTCCAGCACGGGTCACAAGAGTGAGCCACTGCATTAGACTTTTCACATGGGTGCTGGGGACCACCAAAAACGGATCCTACTTGCACAACAGGCACCTTATGCTATAGAAAATCCTACAGCCAGTAACCTTTAAGTTTACCTGCCAACTTGGGCATGGCCTCTTAAACTATAAATGTCAATGTAAAGCATGTGTTCACTCTCTCTTCTGGCTGCTGGTTTTGGTTCCTGTTCCCCATTCGTGCAGAGGACTCTGATCTGTGAGTCTACCCCTAAATAAATAACCCTTTATTATACTCAATTCTGAGCTACTGTGGGATTTCTTTTTAACATCCATCTTCATTCTTACCCACTGAGCTTTCTCCCAGCCCCTATCACCAACATTTCTTTATCTCTCTTATTTACCGGTCTCTTTTATGAGTATCACTATTTTATAAATAAAATACTACCATTTTTCCCCTTAGGCAATATATTAAATGTATAAAAAATGAACACCACTGTCAAAGAACAAAGTATTTTTTATTTTCTTTTTAAATTTTTATCTTATGAGTAATATTTTGCCTGCATGTATGTCCTTGTGTGGGTGTTGGGTGCCCTGAAACTAAGGTTAAAGACAGCTGTGAGTTGTCATGTGAGTGCTGGGAACTGAACACAGATTCTCTGGAAGAGCAGTCAGTGGTCAATTAACCACTTAACTGTCTCTCCAGCCCCAGAAGAAAGTATTTTTTAAAGGAAAACCATGAAAGACTCTTAAAAGTTATTTAGGTTTATTTTATTTTATATGTTATGGGTGTTTGGCTTGCATATACACTTGTACCTACTGCAGATGTCAGAAGATGTTGGATTTCCTAGGACTGGTGTTACAGACTGTTGTGAGAAGTACTTGTGGTACAGACCTGTCAGAGTTTGGGCTCCAGAACCCACATAAAGGTGGAAAAAAGAGCTGACTATAAAGCTGTTCTCTGATCTCTACAGTAAACTGTAGCACATATACCCACATACCATGCACATACAACAGTAATTTTTAAATTTTAAATTACAAAATATAACAAGAATGGTATGCTTTAATAGACAAAGATACTGGAACAACGGCATGTAACTTAATACAAATCATTAGATATCAAAATACTACCACTGTATTAAAGAAAATATTATCCTTATACTTATACATTAAAAAAACTGGTAATGAGCTAAGAAACTACAGTTTATCAAAAGTACACATAGCGAATAAATAAGATTCACAAAAAAATATACTGAGGAATAAGTTCTGATATGAAAAATCTATGAGGAAGCAGCAGAATAATCAGCCAGAATTTATAGTCTAGCTGATAAAAAGTCTTAGCATTATGGCAAGTTCTTTGTTATGAAAGACTTTAATATTTTAACTGTATAATAAACTAAATGAAACATTACTTTTAGGAAGTAATTTTTTTTCAAACATAATTTATCTTTTTTTTAAAGACAGGGTTTCTGTGTAACAATACTATCAGTCCTGGGACTCACAGGTATCTGCCTGCCTCAACATCCCAAATAGCGAATAGCGGGATTAAAGACATGCAACCACCACTGCCCGGCTTCAAATGTAATTTTTATAGAACTTATGTAATAGTCTTAGATACGATCGCTGTAACTTCCAAAAGCCAATGATTTCCAATAAATTCTACCTCACTAGGTCACTAATAAATAAGATACACTTAATCTTCTGTTATACTTCTTTCAATATAAAGCTAGTGCCTCATGATGGCACAAGAATGTAATTCAGATACTTCTTTCAATATAAAG
>NC_022015.1:80947509-80952578 GCF_000317375.1 Microtus ochrogaster | reverse complement strand
TAAAGCTAGTGCCTCATGATGGCACAAGAATGTAATTCAGATACTTCTTTCAATATAAAGTTAGTGCCTCATGATGGCACAAGAATGTAATTCAGCACTAGGGAGGCAGAGGCAGTTGGATCTTTGTTAGTTTGAGACCAAAGAGACTGGTCTACATAGTGAGTTCTCAGACAGCCAGGGCTATCTACAAAAACAGACAAAAAATGCTCAAATATATTTCAAAGCCCTGAATTGAAAATCATTAGCTTCAGTACAAAAAACCATCCAGGGAACGTCGATATCAAGAAAACAGTTTCTATAAAAAAGCACATGACTACCTTTCCTTGTTTAACAATGTAGTAGGGATTACTTCGAGAAAACCCAGCACTTTCAAGGAGGTTCATCACATCATTTTTCCTGTTAATAAACAAAGGAAATCAGATAAATAATTTTAAAGCAACCAATGATAAGCAAGCAAATCAGCAGAGTTACTCAGCATCAGGAACTACAGACTGGAAACTGAGCCATCCATCCACCTTCCAGAGAAAGCAGGGACTTAACGTCACACTGCCAATACTGCTGAGTAGGAGGCAGTTATCTCATGCATACTGTGAGCATGTGAACAAACTGTAACATAAAGACAAATGCTTACGTGACCATCTTCTTGTCTAGAAAATACTGATCTTTTTTGGCACCAATAACTCTTCGAAGTGAAACTTCCTCTTTATCGATCTAAGAAAAAAATAAAATCCCAAAGATAGTCAAGTAGACAATTTTTTAGATAAGTTGATTTCAAAGTCCTTGATCACAACCAATTTAGAATATCAATGATCTCTCTAAAGATGATACTATAAATATTCAGAAAAATGTTTTCTTATAACTGTTTTACATAATCCTTTGTTTACTAGAGTGGTCATTAAAATTTAAATACAAAATTCATAGACAAAAGACTTATTTACTTTATCATGAACTAAACTATAAATCCTCAGTGCTTTTGATTTTAAACATTTAAGGATAAGCCATTGCATAATATTCCCATCATCATTATTTAAAAAATAAATTAAATATCACTTACTGGTAACCGGTTGTCTGAATTGTCAAAAATGATTTCCACGAAAGCAGAAATAACACGAGGACCTGTACCCTCCTACAACATGAAAAAGGGAGGGGGATTTTTAACTTTATGGTATTTTTATACTGCTTAAATCCATTTTAAAGTCTAGCACAAACAGGCACACTGGTTGTACACCTGTAAATCTCAGCACCTGAGAGACCTAGGAGGGAGACTGACATTTAGTTTGACATCAGCCTAGGCTACACAATAAGACCCCCTTCCCAACACAGACATAACAAGTCTGACTCACTAGAGAAAGCTTCCATCATACTAGTACATATCCTGACTGCCGAATATTAAAGGCACTGAATCAGAATGACAAAACTTCTTTTACCAAATATTTTTATTCTGAAAGGACTGTATGAAAAATATCAAAACAAAATGTTGCGATTGTTTGGATATGAAATATCCGTAACAAAAGACACGTACTGAAGTTTTGGGCCTTCATGAGACCACTGTTTAAGGAGGCAGGGCCAACCTAGTAGTGTAGTGGGCACCCCTGTGAGGGCTGCATTATGGCCTAGGTCCTTGAGACTTTTTTGTTTAATTTTTGAGACAGAGTCTCACTAAGTAGCCCTGGTTGGCCTTCAACTCAGAAATCTGTGTTGTCTCTACTCCCCCAAATGCTGGGATTAAAGGTGTGCCCCACGATGTCCAGCTCTGCCAGACATTCCCACTTCCATGTTCTGACTCATTATGCGGCCAGAGCACTGGACAAGGACCAGGGATGGAAGCCTATGAAACTATGAACCAAAATAAATCTTTTTATGTTCATTGTTTATGCCAGGCATTTTATCATAGGAACAAACACTACTGCAGACAGACTCAAGTTTAATTCTGAAAGCCACGTTATTAGGGCACAATAGCCTGCTGCATTCACTTTGCAATATACCTTGAGGATCTTTTCTTGTAGCCTCATCTTGATGCTGGAAAAGAACCCCAAGAAATCATGTGATGTTACTAGAGATCTGTTTTTTAAACACCTGAGGCATAGTTTGTGATTTTTAACTCTGCTAACAGAAATGTATTTAAGGTATCACATTCAGAGCACCCTATGACATAACTACACACCAGGTCCAGATAATTCACCATCTTACCTACTCAGCTCAGGCTATCGTTGTTTGTATCAGATCATTATATACTTTCTGGAAGTGAGAAAGTGCAGGCAAGGCTAGCATGAGGACCTGAGTTTGGATCCACAGCACCCACATAAAAGCTGGGCACAACAGCCATCTCTGTAAGTCCAGTATTTGGGGGCAGGAAACAGGCAGAGAAAGAAACCCGCCCAGGAGCCCAGTTGAATGAAATTGATGAGCTCCAAGCTCAGTGAGATCCTATCTCAAAAAATAATGAAAACAATAGAGGAAAACAATAGAGGAAAACACCTGATCTTCTTGACATCTGACCTTTAACTCTTTCCCCGCAACAACTCTCCCCCCACCTAAAGATTAGTTCTTTTAATGCCAATTTGAGAAGCCTAACAAGTGTTCTAAATCAGTTTTGATTACTGGGCTACAAACTCAAAAAAAGGCAGTAATTAAAAACTTCCTATATGTAAGAAAACCATTTAGGTGTACTGTGTGATCTTATCTGATTTTAAAACTAATTATATACAATATGTAAACAAGCTAAATTGCGGTGTCACATTTATAGTCATTTATAATTTGTTACCCTAATAAAATATATAACAACTTTCCTTACAGGTTTTATTTTGTAGTGCTGGGGATCTGCTGTAGAATATTAGCTTAAAATGTGTTACATTTGCTTATGCTATGGAATATTTGCTTAGTGATGCACACATGTGTTGCATTCTTTTCTGTGAAGCTGTGTAACTTTGCCTGTCTAATGAAGAGCTGAGCAGTCCATAGCTAAGCAGGAGAGAAGGATAGGCAGGGCCAGCATGCAGACAGAATGAAAGGAGAGGACCCCAAAGACCAGTAACCCAGCCATACAACCAGACAGAGTAAGAAAGGAAGCAAGACATATAGAATAAAGGTTAAAAAGTCCACAGAAAGAGAGACCAGGTAATTTAAGTTAGAAAAACTGGCTGTAAGTTAAGGTCATAAATAAGTCTCTGTGTATTTATTTTGAAGCTAAGTGGCAGGCCCCCAAAGAGCGAAAAGGGAGGAAAAAACAAAACAACAACAACAAAGCACAGAGATCAAATCTATGGCCTCAAACATGCCAGGCAAGCATTCTACCGCTGAACTACATCACTAGCCCTAAATATACTGTTTTCCACATTGAAAAGAGGTACTAAAGGGCCGGAGAGATGGCTCAGCGGTTAAGAGCATTGCCTGTTCTTCCAAAGGTCCTGAGTTTAATTCCCAGCAACCACATGGTGGCTCAAAACCATCTGTAATGAGGTCTGGTGCCCTCTTATGGCCTTCAGGCATACATGTAGACATGTATTGTATACATAATAAATATTTTTTTTAAAAAAAAGGAAAAAAGAAAAGAGGTACTAAATACAATACAAACTTCATTAGGTTTACAATAATTTTTCTGTGTATCTTAAAGCTTCCCAATCTGCAATTGTTCTTTGTCCTCAGCAAACCTGTTTATAGAACCAAGTCTTATAGAAAAGTAAATGGGTTGAAAAGATGGCTCAGTGGTTAAGAACACCTATTGATTTTGAAGAGGACCCAGGCTCAGTTTCCTGCACTAACACAGGGTGGGTGGCTTGCAATCACCCGTGATTCCAGTTTCAATGAATCCATAGCCCTCTCTGGTTTCTCAAGCACCTGCACTCACTGATGTAAATGACAAAGCAGCAGGCAGGCACAAGCATATGAACACACACAACACATAAACACATACACACAAATAAAAATGTTAAAAGAAACTTAAAAAGCCAGGAAAGGTTCACACCTCTAATTCCAGCACTTGGGAGGGGAAGGCAAGAGAATTACAAGTAAAAGGAAACCTGAGCAACAAAATGAAAACTGTCTCCAAAAGCATCAAAAAAGGGGAGGAGGGGTGCTGGCAGGATGGTTCACCAAATAAAAGGGTGCTTGTTATATAATCTTACTGACCTGAGTTTGATCACAGGAACCCATAAGAGAAAACAAGTCCCCAAAGTCCTCTGACCTTAATAATACATACACCTTGGCACACGTACCCACATTTACACACACTATAGTTTTTTTTTTTTAAAAAAAAAAGCTGAATAAAGTTTATACAGAAAAAATGTATGTATCTTTATTCTAATGATTATGAAATTATTAGGTTTTTAATCTATCATTGATGTAGTATACTAAATTTTACAATAGAATAGCACACTTAAGGAATTAATACTACATCATGCTCACAAAGGCCTTATAACTTGAACTTTTGAAAATTTATTTAACTTTATTTTATGTAAATTGGTGTGAAGCTATTAGGCCCCCTAGAACTGGAGTTACAGACAGCTGTGAGCTGACATGTGGAAGAAGTGCCAGTGCTCTTACCTGCTAGCCATCTCTCCAGCCCCAACCTGAACTTTTAAAAGATGTATTTACCTTTACTTTGCATGCACAGGTGTTTGGACTGCATATGCACCATACACCACTATGTGTGTGCCTGGTGCCCAGAAGCCAGGAGATACAGACGTTTGAGCCACCACGTTGGTGCTGGAAATAGAGCCCAGTCCCCTGGAAGAACAGTCAGTGCTCTTAACCACTGAACCGTCTTTCCAGTCCTGTCTGCCCCAACGCCCTTTTAAAGACCAGATCTCACACTGCAGCTCTCACACTGTGGTTCAAGCCAGCCTAGGTGGCCTCAAACTTAAGGGAATCCCTCTTCAGCCTTTCTTTCAAGAGCGGCAATTACAGAGTGAACTGCCATGCCCAGCAATTCTTTTTTTCAAGGCAAGGATTGACAATGTATGTTTAAAAACACTTAACCAAGCCGGGCGATGGTGGCGCACGCCTTTAATCCCAGCACTCGGGAGGCAGAGGCAGGCGGATCTCTGTGAGTTCGAGACCAGCCTGGTCTA
>NC_022015.1:80937117-80947409 GCF_000317375.1 Microtus ochrogaster | reverse complement strand
GAGACCAGCCTGGTCTACAGAGCTAGTTCCAGGACAGGCTCCAAAGCCACAGAGAAACCCTGTCTCAAAAAAAAAAAAACAAAAAAAACACTTAACCAAGTCTTAAAGAGTCCCACTCACATGCAACAAAGCCAATCGCTGCTCCGGACGAAGATGACTAAATTCATCACTGAGAACAAACTGAATTGCTAAAAACACAAAAATAAGGCTATTAGTACATTCTAAAGGAGAATTACAGCTTATTCATAACTCCGAATCTTAATAAAATAACGTTTTAGGTAATAAACATTGCAGATAAATTGTTCATATACAAAATGATTACAGATGATTTTCCAGTTTATTAGGCTAGTCTGGTAGGGAGAATGATATATCAATAAACTAAGCTTTCACTGAAATATAAAAGACATTCAAGTACCAAAAAAAGATTAGAGAAGCAGAAAGTAGGTCTTCTCCCTAATAAAAGTATATATTATACTAATTAATTAGGTCAACACTATAAAGACATGCACTATATAGTAACAAACTACATAAACAGGCCATACAAGGTTTTAATCACCTAAAAAAATCCTTTTGCCTAATAACAGTACAATGATGTACTGCTACAGTTGAACACATTTCTGCAAACCAAATTCCACGATCCCCCTGCACTGCTAATACCTACCAAACTTCTGTAAGAGCTAGCCCTACATTCTGCACAAAATACCTAACCAACGGGCCACTGTCCAAGAAATGGAACGCTTTAATTTAGCTATTCTGGTCCAGATTGACCCAAGAGATCTCTAAAAACTGCAAGTGTGAGAACACAACGGCGGGAGCACTCACCTATGATGTTATGTGCTTTGACAGAGTGTGTGTGTCTCACCATCACCTGGAATGGATGCCTTTTCCCTGGGATCTGAGATGCATGCTTTACTTCAATCTGCTCTCTCACCTCAACAAATTACAACCATTCTAGGGCTTTCAGTATCCTTCAGACACATGTGTAAGGAACAGAACCTTTACTCCTACTAAACCACTTCCAAAAGCACTGTAAACTAAGCTAACATTTTTAAACCCCCCTCCTTATAAACGCCAACTCCACTGTTTTTTTTCTCCTCAAAAAACTTAACAAAGGCATGTTATTCTTTTTTTAAAAAAAGATTTATTTATTATGTATACAAGTGTTCTGCTTGAATGTATACGCCTGCACAACAGAAGAGGGAACCAGATCTCATTATAGATAGTTAGGAGCCACCATTGTGTGTGCTGGGAATTGAACCCGGGATCTCTCAAAGAGCAGTCAGTACTCTTAACCTCTTAACTACATGATATTCTTAAAATACATTTTTATCATCTTTTTTTTTTTTGGTTTTTCGAGACAGGGTTTCTCTCATTTTTATCATCTTTAAACAGATATCAGCATTTTTACTACACTGTCTATCCTTTCTTAGAATCCACCCAAGATATACAGTCATTATTAGCAAAAATAACTTGAATAAGTGTTTCTGCCATCTCACATAGCCAGACTGAAGACAGACAATTCAGATCCTCATATCAGAACCTGCTACACTAAACTACAACTATGTATGACTTTTATGTTTCATTCAGGCACAATCTCAGAAATCAATCATTTTAATAAACTATTAAAGACACTTAGGGCTGGAGAGATGGCTCAGTAGTTAAGAGTACTAAATGCTCTTCCAGGGGACCCAGGTTCAATTCCCAGCACCCACAAACTGTCTGTAACTCTAGTTCCAGGGGACCTGACACCTATGGCAAAACACCAATGCACAATAAAAAATGGAAAGACACTTAAGTCTTCATATAGCTAAAATCCAAAAATCTATACTTACCATAAAAAAAGTTGCTTTTTCCAGATCCATTTCTGCCCACTATAAAATTTCAAATAGTACATACAAGTTAGTTCATATAAAAAACAGTCAATTTAAAATTACTAAATCTATTTAAAATTTTTTCCATAGTATTTTTTGACTTGGGAATTTTACATTATAAACCTGGAGCACATTCACTTCCCAGGCCTCCCAGGTATGTCCCGCCCCTATTTTAAAAATTCAAATGCAGCTTTCTAACATAATACCTTAATACTGAAATTAAACAAAAAATAGTAGGTAAAAGAAACCAGCAGAGCTGTAATTACCTACTAAATTTAATCTTTATATAGAATTTGGATAGGGCTTTTTTTTTTTTTTTTGTGGCACGTCTTCCTAGCACAGCCCTGGTTGGCATGGTAGTACAGGCTAGCTTCTAATTTTGTAATCCTGCTGCCTAGCTCCCTAAGTGCCGACACTATAGACGTGCACTATCACACTGCTTCAGATAGCTTTTCTGTGTGTGTGTTGTCTGTGTACACCCATGAACACATGTGGAGGACAAAAGTCAACATGGTGTCTTCCTTCCTCTCTTGCTCACTCTAATTTTTGAGATGGCCTCTCACTGAACCGGAGCTCACTGTTTCGGCTACCAACCCTATATATTCTACTCTAGCCCCAATGCTAAGGTTACAGATACACACTGACATGGCCCCTTCTATATGGTGCTGAAATACACTCAAGTCTCACGTTTGCACAGCAAACACCCACTAAGCCACCTCCCTCAGAGAGTTGATGTTTGCTCTCTCCCAATAGTTTAAGCAGCGCTACCTGACACTGGCAACTCATAAAAATGCACAAAAATTTGTATGCAAATTATATAAGATGTTTTTAGCAATTTGGATTCACATATTGTTAACCGTCTCATGCTACTTTTACAATCAATTCCACACACTGATACAGCCTAATGGAATGACAAAAGTGGAAACAGTTATAAAACATTTCTTTTGGTGTGTTTTTGTTTTTGCTTTTTGAGACAGGGACTTGCACTATGTAACCCTAGCTGGCCTCAAACTCAAGAGATCCTCCTGCCTCTGTCTCCCAGTTCCTCAGGGAATAAAGGTGTGCACCACCATGCCAGCTGTTAGACACATCTTAAAAAGATATTTCACTATTTTACTTTCAGGTTGTTCAAGACAGGGTTTCTGGCCCTGGCCCTGGCCGTCCTGGCCTTTGCTTTGTAGACCAGACTGGCCTCTAACTCACAGAGAGCCATCTGCCTCTGCTTCCCCTGGTAGTGCGCCTCACCCAGAGGAAATGTTAATTTTAAGTATGTGTATGTGTGCACACGCACTCACGGGAACAAGTTTGAGCAAAGGTTGCTAGGAACTGAAGCCTGGTCCTCTACAAAACCAGAACGTGCTTTTAACTGCTACATTACCTCTGCAGCTCTGTAAGGCACTTTTTCACTACCTGAATTTGAATGTCAGCTATTCCACACATTTGACTTTCACAGGCCAAATCCTAGGTTAATATGAGTACCAAAATTGCCACCTTGATGATTAGT
This sequence comes from Microtus ochrogaster, assembly GCF_000317375.1. Taxonomy (NCBI): domain Eukaryota; kingdom Metazoa; phylum Chordata; class Mammalia; order Rodentia; family Cricetidae; genus Microtus; species Microtus ochrogaster. The sequence goes on along the minus strand of NC_022015.1, from coordinate 80,944,034 downwards.
AAAAGGAACAATCTATAGTTTATACCAATAATAGTATAAATACAGAGAGCTCTTGCTTAGAGGGACCACCTACTGTCAGTGACAAAAAGCAAAGAAAACCAGAAATAGAAAACTCATTATTTTGCAGCTCATCAATAAATTCTAAGCATAAAGGCATTTTTTAAAAAAGGACAGTTGTAGGGGGCTAGAGTGGTTAAAAGCACTGGCTCCGCTTCCAGAGGTTCTGACTTCAGTTCCCAACACCCACAACCATCTGTAACTTTTAGGGAGTCTGATGCTCCCTTCTGGTCTCCAGTTACCACACATGCAACAAGCAGGCAAAACACCCATCAATATAGAATATAACAAAACAAATTTAAAAACAGAATAGTTACATGGTCCAAAGGTATATCATATTAATTATTTACAAGGGGGAAAAAATCTCCTTGTAGCATTTATAAAGGGGAAAAACCACGGTAGTTAAAACACCAGCCATGATCTTACTAGTTAACAGTATAGCAACAGCACCAGTAAGAGGTGGAGAGACCTGTTTCCAAAAATGATACTGTGAGAACACAGAACACTACAGCACTTTTCAGAAGTAATGTCATGAAAGACAAAAATAGCAAGCACAGTGGTGTAGACATCAGTGTGATCTAAACACCTGGAAGGTGAAAGGATGGGCGACCCAGCAACACACTATCTCAAATCTGAATAAATTTAAATAGAAAATACCTTCCATGGTGGATAATGTCCCTCCAAAATTATTAAATGAAAATCCTAGTACCAGATATAGGATATAAATTGTTGATCAGGGAGGCCCCAAGTACCCTTAAATATTACAAGCTATTGCTGCTGATCTACTTGGCTGACCACTACAAACATACCCTACTGCTGAAGACACAACATGCTCGGTTGTAAGACAATGAGAATACAAGTTGTATCTGAGCTGGAAGTTTCCTTCCCCCTGGATAACGTTCAAAGCACTGCAAAGCACTACAGCAGCTGCTGGGGGAGAAAAGTCATTAATGGTCCTCACCCAGCTGTGCGCCCATAAACTACAATAGAGTCCTGCCTGGTAAGATATGCCCAGTGGTACAATAGTGTCATGACTACTGTTGGGGCAACCAACAGCTTTCTGGCTGGAAACTTCAGGTCTGGTACTGTGAACCTAGACAAAAGCCCAGAGCTAGGGAGTCATAGGCCCCAGGGAAGACCTACTACAGTTTTGCTAAATGGAGAAGACAGTTTTGTTTTTTTTTTTTTTTCTTAAGATTTTGCTTTTATGTGTATGGGTTCTTTGGCTGCAAGCATATGTGGGTACCACATGCATGCCTGGTGTCTGAAATCCAGAAAAAGGCATCAGATCCTCTGGAACTCAAGCTACAGACAGTTGTTAACTGTCATGTGGGTGCTAGGACTCCAACAGTATCATCTAAAGGAACAGTCAGTGCCCTTAATTGCTGAGCCATTTCTTCAGCCCCTAAAGGGACATGGTATAAAACTGCCTACTGAACTTTATTAGTTAGTGCTGCTCTCAGAGAAGATTCGTTTTGCAAAGGGCAGTGGTTAATCCAATGACTCACAATGGCCAAAGTGCAGAGACTGTGAAGTGTTTGTCCCTAAATGGATCCTCTATATCATCCTTCAAGGCTCAGGAAACACCACAGAAGAGGAGGCAGAAACAATCAACAGCCAGAGGTTGGGAAGGAGTGCTGTGTCTTCTAGACATGGCATGGCCACTACAGTCATCAGTTTACCACCGCCACGGTCACCTGCACAAGACTGGATCCCGCACCATTCCATCATGGTAGGCTAACAAGCTCCTGAGGCCCCATCACTCACTGAAGGACTATGGGTAATTAATGCATACTGATCAGAAAGTGTTATTTTCTTCAGTGGTACAGCAACTGATAATTTGCCAGACTCCAATAAAAAACTTAATAGTCCCAGATTTACACTTCTGTGAACAACCATAATTAAATTTAGTTGGTCGGAAGGGAAAAATAAATAGGAGGAGCTTGTCAGGAAACAGGACTTCAGTCTGTGGTCGGAGTGAGGGTAAGGGAAATCGGCTTTTTTGAAAACTCATATATACGTATGAAACTGTCAAATAAATTTTCAAAAGAAAATAATGAAGGTTGTTGAAATGTTCCAGATTAAAGGCTCCTAAAGAAACGTGACAATTAAATCTAATAGTTAATAATAAACTGGATCCCGTATTGGGGGAGTCCTGTAAAGAATACTTCTGGGTCTATTAAAATAACAAAAACCTGGAGAATGCTATTTTTAAGCTTATATAAGATGATAACTATACAATGACTACAAGAATATCTCTATCAGCAAAGATACATGTACCTTGGGGGGGTATAAAAAAGATGAGAAAAAAGATACAACGGTTAAAAACAAGCATCAGTTCTCATTGGGAAATTTTTCCATAAAGTCAAAATTAATCCCAAGTAAAAGCTGAAAAGATCAAGGGAGTATCTATAAGTCCTTAAAATGACAACTGAAGCTGGAGAGCTGGCCAATGGTTCCTAGCACCCACATCACATGGTTCATAACCACCTCTAACTTTCAGCTGCAAGAATTCTAATGCTTTCTACACATGGGCACACACACACCTTATAAAAATGTCACAATTCATTAATAACTGGAAAAATGAAAAATAATCTATAAAAATTACTCCTATCCATAGAATAAAACACTAAAAATCTTAAAGGATGCTAGACATTCAAGATCTATTCTAAGCTAGGCATAGTGGCACATGTCCATAATTCTAGTGCTCAGAAGGCAGAGAAGGGATTGCAGCAAGTTTCAGATCGGCCTAGTCTCCAGCACTAAGGCAGTAGGATCTTGAGTTTGATTCCAGACTGGGCTACACAAGACTCTACATGGCAAGTAAAATTATTCTAGCTGGATGTAGTGGTACACAGCTATAATCCTAACACTTAGAAAGCAGAAGCAGGATTACAGCCAAGTTTAAGGCCAACCTGGTCTACAGAGGGACTTCCAGGCCAGCCAGGGACACAAAGATTCCCTGATTTATGCACCCGTTTCCCAATACCTTGGGAAATAATCAATAGGTTGTTTCTGCCTATTCTAGAGATATGTTCAAGCCAGGCCTGTGGATAACTAAAGGAGGCTGTAACTCCACAACTTCTTAAGAGTTTTGTATCCAGAGCTAAGCATTACAGAAGTGTGAGGGAATCAATGCCTTATGCAGTAAACTATGACCAGTGAGTGACCGCCACCAGCAGACAAACCCTCTCCAGCCTCTCTCTGCGGACTTTTCCCAGGCACGGCAGGTCCAGAAAGTCTGTCTGAAGTTACCCAACAAGACAACAAACCAAATGTGTCTTCTTCAAAAACTGACATCAGGGGCTGGAGAGATGGCTCAGACGCTATTACAGAGGACCAGGTTCACTTCTTAGTAACCATATAGTGGTTCACAACCATGTCTTAACTCAGCTTCAGGGGATTTCCGACTTTGTAGACATAAAAACATGAATACAGTAAACACACAAATGCAGGCAAAACAATCATATACATCAAAATAGTTTGGATGAGAATGGTCTCCAGCTAATGGAACTGTTTGGAAAGAAACAGCCTTGTTGGAGGAGGTGTGCCCCTGGTGACAGGCTTTAGGGTTTCAAAAGCCCATCGTGCCGCTCCCACTTAGCTCTGCCTAGTGCTTGTGTATCAAGGCCTAAGGAGAACTCAGCTGCGGTTCCTGTCCCATGCCTAACTAGCCGTGCTTCTGCCGTGACAGTCACGGATCTAACTCTCTGAAATTGTACACTCCAAGTAAACTCTTTCTTGCTCTAAGTTGCCTTGGACACAGTATTATCACAGCAAAAGCAAAACATAAAATAAAAGGTTGACATCAGCTCTTCCACATCACTCTTGCCCTTAGATTGCACCTTCCATTGAAGCCTGCCTATGTCTTCTAGAAAAATCAGGGTTAATGCAAAGTTTTCTCTATTTTTTAAACATTTATTTATGTGTATCTATGTGCCAGGAACGTGTGCACACTTGCGTGTACACATGGAAGCCAAAAGGAGTACACTGGATCCCCTGAAACTGGATAACAGGTGGTTGTCAGCCTCCTGATGTGGGTGTTGGGAATCCAATTCAGGTCCTCTGGAATAGCAGAGAATGCTCCTAACAACTGAGCCATCACTCCAGCTCCTGGTTTTCCTTCTTAGTGATTGTACAGCTCAACATGGTATATTCCTGTAACCCAAGCATAAGCAAGAGGATCAAAAATTTATGGCCAAGTCTGTGCTATATAGTGAGGCTCTATCTCCAAATAAATAAATAAGTAAAATTAAAATTTAAAAGGGGTAGGGAGAACAATCATTTCTACATGGAACTATAATTTCTTTTAGGTTTCATGATTTATCATAATATCATATATTAACAGGTACTTCTTATTAAAAGGCTGGTTGAAGGAATCCTAAAAACTATACATACAAATCATCCATAATATCCACAGGAGATTGATTCTGAGAGCTTTCCTCTCCAGCCACAGATACCAAAATCTGAGGATGCTCAAATCCCTTCAATAATACGGTAGCATGTACACACAGATCCTCTGTAGATTATTTATAATGTCCAATGCTATAGTTAGTAAGGGACTAAAAATCTAATCTTTTTGTTGTGGTGACATTTTGTTTGTGATCTAACAAATAAAGCTTGCCTGAAAATCAGGGTGCAGAACAAGCCACTAGTTAGCTCTAGAGGCCAGGCAGTAGCGGCACACCTTTAATCCCAGTACTCTGAAGGCAGAGACCTTGGATCTATGCCTCCATTTCTTGCTTTTACTTATTTAACATGGCATGAAGTAACGAGATTGTTCTAATGTTTTGTTCCATGCCATGTTAATTCAATCAACACTCTTCTGTAGCTAAATAGAGTAGTTTTCTCTACTCCCACAAAGGGTTACAGCTCACACACCAAGGGAAAAAACCTTGGTCTCCAATTCTTGCTTTTACTTATTTAACGTCGAGGTGCGGCTACAGTGATGGGTTGGTCTTGGATTCCTGAACCCAAGCATCCTCTCACCTCAGCCTCTTAAGTAGCCGAACCATAAGTAAGTGACCATACCTGGCTTTCTTTTATCATTTTCTGTGATGTCTGGCTCTAAAGACCTCCTACAGCCGGGTGGTGGTGGTGCACGCCTTTAATCCCAGCACTCGGGAGGCAGAGGCAGGCGGACCTCTGTGAGTTCGAGGCCAGCCTGGTCTACAAGAGCTAGTTCCAGGACAGGAACCAAAAAGCACGGAGTAACCCTGTCTTGAAAAATCAAAAAATAAAAAAAATAAAGACCTCCTACGACACTAGAATTCATCATTTCCCCCAACCGATTTTGCATGCACGCCACAGCTACTGAGCGCACTGGATTAGGAGCTGACTAAGGCTCAGGTCCTGAGGGTGGTAGCCTGAGGAAAATGCTAGCTGTCAATCAGGCAGAAATGAGGCCTCAGCAGCATGCACTCATGCTGGTACACAAACTCAGACTTCTACCCTCCAGAACTACATCACCAACCTAGGGTACTTTGATAGCTGCCCTAGCAAACCGTAACAAGGACACTGTAAGAGCGAAAACTGTCAACACTACCCTCTGTTTTCTGATGGCTAGAAGCACAATTTCACCCGTCCTTTAGAAATTCAGCAGAATGTGTTTTTGCCAGCTGTAACAGCGAAATGGAGACTTAACAAACAAACAAAAATCGTAATAACCACTGCTAATGACAACGACTAAGTACCTTCTCAGTCTCTCCACTATCGTGAGACAGGTATGACGTCGACACACGCCTACCATGAAAATGCATGCTCACAAAGAAATTGGCAAGGGGAAATGACCGAGGACAATGTGGGAATGAGCCACCTTTCACTGCAATGTCAGCACATCAGAACAGAAGAGGTCAAATGTCTACCTCAGCCATCACAACTTAAAGCTTTCCGGAACACCCTCTCACACACAGAAGGCTCGCAACAGAAACACACAACCAACACCCTCCCACACACACGCTAGGCAAGCACTCCTACTACTGAGCCTGGCCCCCAAAACGACTCACCTCTGACTGAATTACCTGAGCATTCTACTTTCACGAAACAAGCAATTCGTAGGTGCAGATAAAAGAAATTCCATACCAATGTTCAAAGACAACTGTCTCCTTAGGCCAGTACACTTAGCTGTATCAATTCTAAAGCTGACATATTAAGCCAAGAACACTTACCAATAACGTTATGTTTGGAGCTGAAGGGATCTACAATCGTCTGATCTCGGTAACTTCGGAAGCCCTGGATAATCACCTAACAGAGAAGAGACAGCCTTCAGAACACGCCCTGGAAGAACTCCTACGGCAACATTCTTTCCTCTCCACGTCCTGCTTCCCATTTAATGCCAGACAGACACCTTTTGCTTCGCTTGGGAGCGTGCAAGTTAAAAAGCCGCTAGAGCCCTTCCGGTGATCTGCAGCTTCTGCGGGTGCAGGGCTGACGCGGGAGCAGCTCTCAAAATGAAGGGGTGTCCAGAATGACAGAGTGGGCTGTCCCTGCGAGCGCGGCGGCGCCACACTGAAGGCGGAGCAGGCAGGAGCTGCTCCCAGCCCGCCGGACTGCAAGCTCAGGGAGGGCATCTTTCAGCCGGACCGGGCAAAGCGGTCCAGCTTGGGGGAGACGGCGGGGGGCTTAGGGCCTGACAGGCCCAGCACAGAACCTTCGCCAGGCCTGTGTGCACGGCCCCTGCGGCGCCCTCCTAGCGGGAAGACCCTTCTGACAGAAGTAAACAACCGAGCGGAGGCGCGCCACTTTCTGCAACGAGGGTCCGCCCTGCTCGGGGACAGCCAGCAAAGGCGAGGTGGCGAGAGGCAGCCTTCGGGCGGGCGCGGGCTCCGAGGCCGCCCCGCCATCGCGGAGGCCCGGGCACC
>NC_022015.1:80931718-80936910 GCF_000317375.1 Microtus ochrogaster | reverse complement strand
CACCCGGGAGCCGCTCCCCGCCGCCCCCACGGCCCGGGCCAGCTCCGACCCACCCCGCCTCTCGCGGCGCGCGAACACGGAGGATGCCAGCCCCTACCTGCTTGATGTACATGGCTGCGCGGCTTCTCTCCTCGGCGGAGAGACGGCCTCACCTCAGGACGGCAAGAGCGCGGCCGCGGGGTCAGCAGAGGCGCAGGCTGGAGCCCCCTCCCACCGGGCTCCGCTCGCTCCCGCTCGCTCTGGCCCAACAAAATGGCGGCTGCGGCGGGGGCGGAGCCGGCGCGGCGGGCGGAACCACTCTGCGATCGCCGTCAGTCGTAGGGAGCGGAGGGGGCGGCCCCGGGTCGTCGCGTCGGAAGGGTGACGTTCCCGCGGCCCTGCTGGGTGGCAGCCCCGCCGTAACTTAGAGTCAGCAGTTCTGCTTGCTGAGAGATGCTGGGGAGCCCGGCTCGGAGAAGCCGTGCTCGGAAGGCGGGCCAGCGCCACCTCCGGACGCGGAGACAATGGTTGCGCCCGGGAGGGGCGGGGCCTACTCGGCGCCAAAGCCTGGAGTGAGCCGAGCGGAGCCAATCGGCGAGCGCTCCCGAGGTCACGTGGTCGCCCGGCCGCCTCAGAAGGATGGCTCGTCCCGCTAGCGCCTGGCTTGAATGTAGGTCTCCTTGTGACGCTTGGAATTTGGAGCTCGGAACCTCCGGGCTCCTTTATTCTCTGTCTGACCCTAGGGCGCCTCCTACTGGTTCTGAGCCTCCAGACAGCTCCGAGAGGCCTGGAGGATGCTAGAAGATGTGAAGATTTTAGGTTTGATTGAGGGAGGTGGTTTTGCTTTGTTTTTCTGGGCGGCTCTCAGCCCAGGCTGGCCAGGAATTCACCTTGTAGCTGAGGATGACCTTGAACTCCTTATCTTCATCTACCCCCATCCCCCTCCCCGCCTTGAGTGTGCTAATAGGGGGGCAAATGCCTTTAATCCAGGCATTCAGGAGGCAGAGGCAGGCAGATCTCTGAGTTTGAAGCCAGAGAGGTCTTCAAAGCAAGTTCAGGACAGCTAGGGTTGTTATATAGAAACCCTGTCTCAAAAAAATTAATAATATAAAGACTTATTAAGATTCAATGAAAATGACCGCACAACGTTCACAAACGTAGGGGACACAAAGTGAAGAGTCCAAGAATAAGAAAATAAAAACGTAGGTTCTAAAAATAAGAATGTAGAAATAAAGAAATATAAAGTTATACGTCTAGGAGAATGAGAGCAGCTTTCTCAGAAGATCAAGGATCAGTCATTCACAGTGAGCTATTTTCTCGGATGCTTGGGAAGCCTCCATCAGCTTAGGTCATTTCATTTTACAATAGAGCTCTGTAGATAGGAAATGTCTCCTAGTAATCTTTGGAAATCATTTAGAGGCTACAATCGATCTCTCCTAATTTGGACCTTTAAGGTCTAATTTTTTGTAAACCTATTTTATATCCTAAATAATTAATAGAATCTCTTTCTATTTTCTTTCAGGAGAAATTTGTAATCTCTATCAAGTCAAAACTTCTTTTACTTCTTCAAACATTCTCTCTAAAGTATTTACATTAGAATCAGATAGCAAAATGGCATCCATGTAATGGGAAACTATAAATTCAGAAAATTGTTTCAAGTATCTTTTCCAAAAGCTGACTTACAAAATATTGGCATAGGGTGAGGCTATATAACTTTTGCATAGAGAATTGGTGATGTGGGAGTCCCTTCTGTGTGCTGTGATTACCACTAATGACTAAAGAAACTGCTTTGGGCCTATAGCAGGGCAGAACTTAGGTAGGCAGGGAAAATGGAACTGAATGCTGGGAGGAAGAAGGCAGAGTCAAGGAGATACTGTGGAGCACCAGAATCAGACATGCTGAAGCTTTAGCCAGTAAGCCACTGCCACATGGTGATACACAGATATGGAGATGGGTTAAATTAATATGTAAAAGCAAGCCAATAAGAAGTTAGAGCTAATGGGCCAAACAGTGTTTTAATTAATACAGTTTCTGTGTGATTATTTTGGGTATAAGCTAGCTGGGAGGCTGGGAAGAACAAGCAGCCTACCTCCTCCTATAAACTGATATTTTCAAAAGTCAGAGATTCAATTATTATTTGTGTAGCTTCTGAATTTGGTATCATTATTTTTACTGCTGAAGTCAATCTTTGTAAGAAATCTGTAAAGGTTTCCTTTGGGCCCTGTGTAACTTAAGTAAATCACTCAATTTTCTTTTTTATTTCCCAGTTCTGTCCCAAGCATTCAAAGCTGCTGCACAATACAATGCCAGGGTGTGGTCATCATATACAGCTTGCATGTCTATAGTAGCATGATATGGGATTAACCTCTGTATGCTATGAATATGTTTTATCACCATTGGTTAATAAAAAGAAGCTGCTTTGGCCTATGGCAGGGCAGAATACAGCTAGACAGGGAAACTAAACTGAATGCAGGGAGAAAGAAGACACAGTTAGGCAGATGCCATGTAGCCATCCAACAAGCAAGACACGAGGTGACAAACCACAAGCCTTATGGTAAAATGTAAAATAATAAGATATTGATTCATTTAAGGCGTAAGAGCTAGCTAAGAATATGCCTAAGCCATTGGGCAAATAGTGTTGTAATTAATATATTACATATAATATATGTGATTATTTGGGTCTGGGTAGCCAGGAAATGAAAGCACAGTCTCCATTTACATAATGGCACCCAGCATTTGGCAATATACATCCACATAAAGCCTAAGAAAGTTTTTTTTTTTTAAAAGGGCCTTTTAAACCCACAAAAATGGGAGTCCAATTACAGCTTCTCAGTAGCTGCATTTTTTTTCAGATAGGCTCTGTTTGCTGGCCACATGCAGAGGCATAGCTTCTTTAAGAGACAGCTTCCTGGTTCATACTCTTAGCACAAATGGCTCTGGATCTCTTGAAAGGTCTTGCTAAGAGCATTTAAATGAGGTTTGTGAGCAGAGTGCTGCAAGTTGCTTAATAGTGACAAAGACCCACTAAGTCACTGGAGTTTGGAGCGTGACCTTGGCTTGCACAGGCAATGAACATACCTCTGCCATGTTGGAAGGGGCAGGGCCAACAAGCAAAGTTGCAGCATTAATCCTAGTCATGCCTACTTAGCATTTTTTTTTTTTAAAAATTCTCCTGGTCAGAAAATTCCTGACTAATGTGGTTTGATGCAACAAGATCCCCCAAAAGGTCTCCATGAACCCTAAAAACACTTTGCCCAACAAACAGCCAGAAGCAGTTTAGAGAAAACAACACCCAAATTCCCAAAATGATTGTTTATAAATGTTTGTTTTCATTTAAAGGAATTATGTAAATTGAGGCTGCACTTTCATTTCCCAGCCACCCAGACCCAAATAATCATACAAAAACCAAATTAATTACAACACTGTTTGGTCAGTGGTTCAGGTACATCTTAAATGAACCCATTTCTATTATTTTACATTTTACCACGAAGCTCCTGGTTTGTTACCTCACATCTTGCTTCTTAGGTGGCTACATGGTATCTGCCTATCTGTGCCTTCTCTCTTCCTGCATTCAGTTTAGTTTTTTTTCACCTAGCTCTATTCTGCCCTGCCATAGGCCAAAGAAACTTCTTTATTAACCAATTGTAATAGAACATATTCATAGCATACAGAGGTATGCGTAGTCTCCTCCAAGAATTTGATCTTAGGAGATGTTTACTCCATTGTTCAATAATCTTAGCCTTTTCTCTGAACCAGATACTCCACTGTAATTAAAGATCAGGCTCTAAAATACTATTAATCGATTCTATCCAGTCTTTAGGGATGATTCTATTATCCCTAAACTGACCACAAATTTAACATTTGCTTCACAAAAAGTGAATTAATGCCATATTATACAATTGCTTCCCTGAATTTCCTTAAATCTAACATTGGCACAGAAGGCCAGTTAGCTGTAACAGAGCCTCTGCCATTTGGCAATTCCTGTAAGGTTACTGAATATATTAATGTTGGTTGTCTGAAAACCTTAGGTTTGTTCCTCTCTATTCTTATACTGCAACGCTGAAATTGACTCTCCATTAAATTCTTCTGTCTGGATTTGAATATCTCTGTGATCTGTTTTATTAGGTTTATATAAAGCCTGTATCTTAGCACTCTGATTAACCAACCTTTTTAGTGATAAGACAAAAATGATAAAGCTAATAATGTTTACAATTGACATTATACAAATCCCATCTAAATTAAATATCCTCAGCCAGGGCGGTGGTGGCACACACCTTTAATCCCAGCACTTGGGAGGCAGAGTCAGGCAGATCTCTGTGAGTTCGAAGCCAGCCTGGTCTATAAGAGCTAGTTCTAGGACAGGCTCTAAAACTACAGCAAATCCTGTCTTGAAAAAAAAAAAAAACAATAAATAAATAAATAAATAAATTAGACATCCTCTCATTTAATTGTTCTACTTTCAAACTGTCTAGCATATTATCATACTGTATGTGCCTTCTTTCCTCACCTCTGACTTTGTGCATCCTTGAGAAGGAAACTAGAGAGGCAGCTGTAGGAACACATTGAGCTAAAGACCTGGCAGTTATTAAATAAAATATCTACTGTCTGCAGATCATGCCTCAGGTCACAGTTATCCTTGGGATCACTTTATTCAAAGCAAAAACAGAAACACCTTTGCTTTTTTGCTTACTTGGTTTCACTGTCACTGGTGAGTTCATCTTTCTTGCTGCCACTTCTGATGCTGATGAAGGTGGTGGTGGTGATGATGATGATGGTGATAATGGTGATGATGGTGATGATGATGATGATGGTGATGATGATGGTGGTTATGATGATGGTGGTGATGGTGATGGTAGTGATGATGATGGTGGTGATGATGATGGTGGTGATGGTGATAATGGTGATGATGATGATGGTGGTGATGGTGATGGTGATGGTGGTGATGATGGTGATGATGATGATGGTGGTGATGGTGGTGGTGATGATGATGATGGTGGTGATGGTGGTGGTGATGATGATGATGGTGGTGATGGTGGTGATGATGATGGTGGTGGTGATGGTGATGATGGTGGTGATGATGATGGTGGTGATGGTGATGGTGGTGATAATGGTGATGATGGTGATGATGATGATGGTGGTGATGATGATGGTGGTGATGGTGATGGTGATGATGATGGTGGTGATGGTGGTGATGATGATGGTGGTGATGGTGA
>NC_022015.1:80905446-80929783 GCF_000317375.1 Microtus ochrogaster | reverse complement strand
CTGGCGCCCTCTTCGGGCCTTCAGGCATACACACAGACAGAAAATTGTACACATAATAAATAAATAAATATTAAAAAAAAAACTTAGAATTGCACTGATTATGACTCAAAAGCTATATTTTGGGTAAAACATACATGTTCCTCATACAAAAGCCCCTTTGATCTATATCTTCTCTGAATGAAATCATCAAACTCCCACAACTTTAGTCTTTATTGTACACTGTTTACAGTGCCCAGTAATTCAAGAAATTCTGTGGTCCCAGATAGTCTTGTGTCCAAAGCCGTGAAATGGATGGAGAACCCCTTCAGAAAAACAACTCTATAAATCATAGAAAACAATCATTGTTATCTACTGTTTTTCTAAGTACCTCCGACAAACAGCTATTACATTCTAATGTTCCCCTAGATACAATGACTCTACTAGATTCCCACTACAAGTTAGTGTTTCTATTGTTGCAATGAGACAATGACCAAGGCAACTCTTACAAGAGAAAGTGTTTATTTGGGGCTTGCTTACAGTTTCAGGGTCTCAGTCTATTATCATCATAGCAAGAGCATGGTAGCACAAAAACAGACATGGTACTGGCAAAGTTCCTTGGAGTTCTACATCCTAATCCTCAGGCAGCAAGGAAAGTGGAAGTGGAGAGAGCTGGACCTGGTACAGGCTTTTTTTTTTATTTTTTTGTTTTGTTTTTCGAGACAGGGTTTCTCTGTGGCTTTGGAACTAGCTCTGTAGACCAGGCTGGTCTCAAACTCACAGAGATCCACCTGCCTCTGCCTCCCGAGTGCTGGGATTAAAGGCGTGCGCCCCCACCGCCCGGCTCTGGTACAGGCTTTTGAAACCTCAAAGCCCACCCCCAGCGACACATTTCTTCCCACAAGGCCACACCTTCTAATCCTTTCAAACAGTTCCACTCTCTGGTGACAAAAGATTCAAATGTATGAGCGATGGGAATCATTCTTGTTCAGACCACCACACAAGTCCTCCACTAAACCTCTCCCTCCTGACAAGGTCTCTCTATGTAGTCCTGGATGTCCTGGAACTCTATGTGTAAACCAGGCTGGCCTCGAACTCACAGAGATCTTCTAGCCGCTGCCTCCTGACTGCTAGGATTAAACGCCTATGCCCCATGACTGGCTTTCCACTAAACTCTGTTTATTTTTTATTTAAATTTTATTTTATATGCATCTGGGTACTTTGCTTGCATGTGTGTCTGTGTAACACATGCCTGGTACCTGCTGAGGTCAGAGGAGAATGGTGGATCATCTGGAACTGGAGTTAGAGAAGGCTGTGAGCCACCATGTGGGTGCTAGAAACTGAACAAGTGCTCTTAACTGCTGAGCAACTGCAACTCCGCAGCCCTCTGCTAAACTCTTGCTCAAACGAAACGGAACAGTTCTGACACCCATTGCACCTTGCAGTGTATCACTGGGGCCCATTCTCCCTGGACTGGAGAGTTTACGCAATCATAAGAATTTTTCCACACTAAAGTCACTGGCTGTTGATAGACATATAATGCTCGTGAAAAGCAGGAAAACACAATTTTACTCAGAATTTTTCATCTAGTTGTGAAAACAGAGCACCATAATATGCAATTCTCTAGAACAATAAAGAACACGCACATTCAATAGAGATGTACCAATTTGGACTCTATTTTCCCAGGGCTAAGTTTGTTCTTGTTGAAATGTACTTTTATCTGCTGAGTCTTATCTTAAAATTTTGGTTTTTATTTTACATGCTTTTGTATCTTGATATAATCTACACAGTAATTCACTTTGATTGTATAACTGAATCGCTTTGCAACCCTAAAAAAAAAAAAAGACAAAAAACACTAGCTCTTCCCAGTACATTTGTAAAACACTGTACTATCTATCGTATCTGTAAAGTGGACATGGATGTTTACCCTTTTGGTTTGTTTTGAGTTGGGTTTTTATTTTTTTATTTTTTTAAATATTTATTTATTTATTATGTATACAATATTCTGTCTGTATGCCTGAAGGCCAGAAGAGGGCACCAGACCTCCTTACAGATGGTTGTGAGCCACCATGTGGTTGCTGGGAATTGAACTCAGGACCTCTGGAAGAGCAGGCAATGCTCTTAACCACTGAGCCATCTCTCCAGCCCTTGGGTTTTTATTTTTAACAAAGGGTTCACTATGTAGCTCCTGCTGGCCTGGAACTTACCATGTACAAACTCAGAGATCTACTTGACTCTGCTTTTGTGCTGGGATTAAAGGCTTGAACCTAGCTGTTTGTGTTTTCTGAAACAGGCTCTCTCTCCCTAGGCAGCATAACCTAGTCTGGAACTCACGACATAGCTCTCATGAATCCTCTTCCTCAGGAATCCTCTTCCTCCACACCCTAAATTCTAAGATTTCAGAACCACTACACTTGACTCAACTTTCAACTGATCACAATGGGAGAGCAATGGAGGTTGCTCTCAGCATCAGTTTTCATCATTTCCACTAGAGGGCACTCTTACACTTATAACTGTGAAGGCACTCCAGAGCTAGGGTGCCCGTAAACCAAGAAGGGGTGGGGACAGGGACACGAAGATCAATGATCATTTCCATCTTGTGCCATTCTAAGACTCAATAAAGGTTTTGCGGTTGGAAAGATGGCTCTGAATAATAGGCGCTTGCCACTGAGCCTGATGACCCGAGTTCAACCCCTAGGACACACACAGACATCGGTATTGGTAGAAGAAAAGGACCTATTCCCGCTGGAGTCATTTGACCTCCGCGCGCACATCCCACGTGCCTTTCCCTGCCCCACAAATAACAAACGAGTGAATGAATATTAAAAGCTCATCGGAGACTTTAAACCCAGTGACTGTGTACTTGTGGCTAAAACCCAACATGGCCGTGGCAAATAGAATGGGTGCAAGGTGAAAGAGGTAGCTTGCAAGCAGAGAGTCCTGGTTATTGGCTGCACAAGAACAGACATGGGATATACATTTAAAATTGCATGATAAGTTGTGTGTTCTTTCTAGTTTATAATGTGGCGAGAGAGAATGGATGAGTGATACACTTGTGCGCCATTCCCAAAGTCCAGAGTAGGCAGGAACTCCTCCATGGGCAGCGGTGGCTCACAGGTGTGGAGATGAGAGGCGGCAGGACATAGGTCAGCATCTCAAGGGTGAGCTAAGCTTCTGCTTTCTACATGCCGACAGGCATGCGTTTGCATAACACACACTCACACACACACACATACACACTTTTATTGCATTTTACTAATGCACGTAGGCATGCATGTGCCAGGCACTCACGTGGAGGTCAGAAGACAGACTGCTCCTGGAGAGGATGAAGAGGTCCGTTCTCTTCCCACCAAGTCATTTCAGGATTGAATTCAGGCAGTCAGGTTTGACGACAAGAATCCCTCCACTGGCTGAGCCGTGTCCCCCACCCCTTTTCACTGGGGGGGGGGTCACCGCTTCTAGCCCTTTTATCACACTAGTCCAGAGACAAGACAGGCGGATCGCTGAGTTCAAGGCTGGCCTTATCTACGTAGTGGGTTCCTTGCTAGATACGGCTACATAGTAGGACTCCTGTCTCAAAAATTATACTTGATTTCCCCCCCCCACCCTTCATCTCCCTCGTGTGTGTGTGGTGTGTGTGTGTGTGTGTGTGTGTGTGTGTGTGTGTGTGTGTGCACGCATGCGTGTTTAGGTACATGTGTCACATGTGGAGGTCACCTTCAGGAATTAGTACAGCTCTCTCTCTCCACCAGCAGGTCCCAGGTTGCCAGGGTGGCGGCAGCATCTTAAGCCACAGCCATCCCACTGGTCTACCACCACAGGCCTTAGCCTGTTACTCTGCCTAGGAAAATGGCAGGCTCCTTCCGTGACTTGTTATTTCTGCATGCATGCTTTCGATATTTTCTGAGTTCTCTCTCTGTTCCAGGCATCTGGCAGGTCCCTGCAGGGCAGCAGTGAAGTGGACAAATGCTTACAAGATTCCTCTTTCTGATTGAGAGCAGGAAAGATCTAGCAACTGTCTGTATCTCCCATCACCACCTTCGATCACTCACCAGTGGGAGAAAACAGTCAGCCCTCGTGGTGCCAGGGCCAGCTCTGAGGCTCAGCTAATCATCCACTCGGGGTCACCTTTCCACTCCAGCAGAAGTGCACTGAGTGAACCTCTGAAATCCAAACGAAGAGGCCCACGCCTTGAGAACGCACCTACAGCCACCCTGCCCTTGTTCCAAAGCTGCCCGTGTACAGATAGACCTCACACCAAAGCTGTTGGACACCGCAGAAGTCGTGTGGGGTCACGAGCAAGGATTTGATTTAAGAAACTAACAAAAAGTAGCTGTGTGATTTTTGGATACTACAAATTTTATGATTTTGAACCTCAGTTTCCCCATTTGTAAAAAGGAAATGGTGGCAGCACTTCAAAGGTGTAAATCCATAGGCAGCTAACAGTCAAGCCGAGCAGGAGCCCAGGGATCCTCTGACTCCTTCATTCTTCAGCGAGAGAGCTGAGGCCCAGCTTCAAAAGGCAATAAACAGCAGTTAGACAGAGCTCGTTTGAAATCTTGGCTCTACCCATGTCTTCAGCAACTTCTTCTAATCTGTGAAATATAGCAAGGTTGTTGCCAGGACTAAAGGAGATACGTTAAACTCTTGGCATCAAATCCTAGTATAGAATTCTTGAACTTAAAATATTTCTTTGTTTCATTCCTTCTTCTCCCAACCCCCAGTCAAACTAGGTCCTAACTTGAACACACAGGCCCCGGGTCAGCAGCTGACCTAAGCAGACGCAGGCTAGGGACCTAGGCAGATTCCCACCACGTGGAGGCCCTGACCAGGGGCAAGCATACTGCAGTCTGCTGGTCTGTAAAAAGTGGGGATAGTAGTAACCACCTCTAAGTGCCAGTGTGAAACCTGCTCCCTTTGAAAATATCTACTAAGTGTTCTCTTCCCCTTGGATTTTTGAGACAGGGTCTTGCTCTGCAGCTCTGACTCTCCTGAAGCCCATGGCATCTTCGAGCCTCATCCTCTGAAATGCTGGAATTATAAGCACATGCCAATACGCCTGGCTTAAGTGTCTGGTTTTTTTTTTTATTATTTTGTTTTCTTTTTTTGTCTTGCAACCATGGCTCTGATCAATGAGACTCTCTCCAGTAGATAAGCGGTAATGCTGGTATTTATTTATCAATTGCTTCATGTTTTTATTTATGTGCCAGGCTGTTATCACAGCTGGCGTTCACAGGATTCAACAAGACTCTTGCTCTCCCATCCCTTACAGTGCAGAAGAAATACGGTGGCTGAGGCTGTGGATCGGTTTGTTAAAGGGCTAGCTTAGCATGGGTTCTGTTCCCAGCACAGCCCGACAACAGGCCATTGTGGCACCTGCCTGCAACCCCCAGCATTTGGGAGGTAGAGGCAGGAGGGCCATAAGTTCAAGGCCATCCTCTGCTGTCTGTGGAATATGATGTCACCCTGTGCTATGTGAGACCTCACTTCAACAAAAGCAAGAGATAGGTTGTGCTCACAGGACTGTGGGCCAGTGACTTCAAGGACAACCTAGCTAGTCAGCTCTTAAAAGTCTAAACTCCGGGACTGGGGAGAGAGTCAATCAAAAAAGTTCTTGCCATGTAAACATGGAGACCAGAGTTTGACCTCCCAGAACTCACCTCTCTCTCTCCCTCTCTCCCAACAGATGCACACACATCCACATAAATATGCATGCATGCATGAGCTTGCATCATGCACACATATGTATAGACACAGAGCTGGACAGTTGAGATTTCTGTAGGCCCTGCTGGTTTGTCATCTTGCATAGTCCTTACTCTTCCTGTGTTCCCACACAACAGTGGCCATCCCGCTTCCCTCATGGGCTACCCTGGATGCTAAATGACTTTGTTCTGGTAATGAGACGAGGCTCATGGGAGGTGCTCTGTACATACTTGTTTAATTAATAAAACCAGGGCAGCATTCAGGCAGGAAAGTGACATTCGAGCAGAGGAAACAGAGAACATGAGCAACCGAGTTCAGTCCCTACACTCGGCTCACCTGCCTGTCACTGAAAGTAGTCCCAACTGTCACACCTGGAAGAACTTTTCATCGAAGACTCTTGGTTTGCAGGTCAAGAAACTCAAGCCAGAGAGAAAGAGTAGTTGCCAAGCTAGGAGGTAGAATGATGATACCCAAACACAGGACTGGGGAGGTGGCTCAGTGGTTCAGAGCACTGGCTGCTCTTCCAGAGGACCTGGGTTCAATTCCCAGCACCTACATGGCAGCTCACAACTGTCTGTAACTACAGTTCCAGGGAATCTGACACCCTTACACAGACAAAACACCAGTGCACATAAAATAATAATAATAATAATACACAAGCATGTGCATATTCCAAGCTCTAGAATCTATGGGTATCTGATGTTATATATCAGAGGGACTTTGCTGAGGTGACACTTAAAGATTTTGAACAAAGCCGGGCGGTGGTGGCGCACGCCTTTAATCCCAGCACTTGGGAGGCAGAGGCAGGCGGATCTCTGTGAGTTCGAGACCAGCCTGGTCTACAAGAGCTAGTTCCAGGACAGGCTCCAAAACCACAGAGAAACCCTGTCTCGAAAAACCAAAAAAAAAAAAAAAAAAAATTTTTGAACAAAGAAGACTATCTCAGCTTATCAGGATGGGTTCAAGGTCATCACAAGTTCCTTCTGAGAGAGAGAAGGAGACAAGAGTGTTGGAGCTGGGGTGGTGTGCACAAGGAGCCAGGGCATGTGTGTGTGTGTGACTAGGACCTCCACTCTCTCTACACACCCTTCTAATCTGAGCCCTTGTTTTCCTGCTCTTTGTCCCAGGCACCAAGTTTGCTAATTCCCTTTGATAAAATGCCCTCCTCCCCCTCCTGCTTTTAGTGACAGGTCAGAGGCCCT
This sequence comes from Microtus ochrogaster, assembly GCF_000317375.1. Lineage (NCBI taxonomy): Eukaryota > Metazoa > Chordata > Mammalia > Rodentia > Cricetidae > Microtus > Microtus ochrogaster. The sequence continues at coordinate 80,922,902 of NC_022015.1, read as the reverse complement.
TGCCTTGGCAGCAGATGTCAGGGTGTAGTCAGAAAGCCAAGTGGAAACCTTTGGCAAGAGGTCACCTTTGGGCAAGGCTGATGAGATCTAGGGAAAGCAGCCCACGGTAGAGGGATACAGCTGGGGTCCTTCAGAAGATAAGCCCTGGTGAGCGAGATGGGGAACTGCAGGATGCCAGTCCTCCGGGGAGCTGTGTGTGCAGATTAGCCTGGCCAAGGAGGCATATTGAGGCTGGCCTTTGAAGGGACTCAGCCCTCTCTTTTGAACACCTCAAATCTATGAAGGCTTGAATCTCTTATAGAAAGTGGAATAGCGTTTGCTTTAGAACTATGTTCATCCTCCTATGGACTTTAAATCATCTCTAGATGCCTATGACAACATAGATATTATATAGTTCTTCGGTATTGTTTAGCAAATGTTCGGGACAGACACAGGTGGCTTTTTGTTTGTTTGTTTGTTTGTTTGTTTGTTATGTTTTGGTTGTTGAGTCAGGGTCTTGCTGTGTAGCTTTGCTTGTTCTGAAACTTGCTATGACCAAGTTAGACTACACTGGCCTCTAACTAAAGGTGATCCTCTTGCTTTGCCCTCATAAGTGCTGGACTTTCAGGAGTCTGTCACAACACCTATCTCAGACACAAGTTGTTGTTGTTTGGGACAGGGTCTCTATGTAGTCCTGCTGTCCTGAACTTGCTGTGTAGACCAGGCTGGCCTTGAACTCATAGAGATCCACCTGCCTCTGCCTCCTGAATGCTGGGATTAAAGGTGTGTGCCACCACACTCTGCTTCAGACACAAGTTTTAAAAATATTCTGATTTGTTTTATATTTTGTTTTTGTTTGTTTGTTTTTATATACCAACCCCAGTTCCCCCACCTTCTCTTAACCACTTAGCCATTTCTTCAGTCCTGAGATTACATTTTTAAGAAAAACAATACATTAAAAAGTCTGAAAAGGCATATCATAAAATACCCCCTGATGATTGTCTCTAGCCATGGGGTTGGAGGAAGCCTCAGTGTTTTTCATTTGGTTTACCAAATATTTTCCAGTTTAATAACTAACATGATAAAAGCAAATCATCTGTAAAAATAATTAAAGGGAAGTGAACACTAGTGACACCCGCTTTGTGACTAGGTCTTTCCAGCTGTCCTCTTTCCAGAGCCCTGTAGGGAGGTTCCCAGCCACACTTCACTATGTGGACACGGACACCGACACCAGGTAGCTCACCTATGACCTCACAGTTCCCAAGGGCCGGAGCCAAACATTCCCAGCTAAGTCCAGCCACTCCGTCCTTCTACAGAATTCCCCAGTGTCCTGGGATTTGATCTAGGCAACTTCGGGGGAGGGGTGTGGAAATGGGAGGGTGGAGGCCATTTGAGGCAGTCTCGCATTAGAGCCCTGGATGTCCTTGAATTGAATACATCATCCAGGCTGGCCTAGAACTCATAGCAAGCCCCCTGCCTCGGCCTCCCGTAGGAGTACAGGTGTGATTCGGCCACCTTCTGTGTGTTCAGTATCCGTGACTTGCCTTCCTACCAGAGAAGGGACAAAGCTATGACAGCCATCATGGGGCCCCTGAACTTGAGGACTGATCTTGGAAATCAGCACATCTATTTCCTGTTCGCTGCTCCCATTCTTGTTGATAAGCCAGAGTAAACTGATCTCGTGATACATGACTAGGAATGGGGGCATTGAGGGAAGCTGGTACCCTAGCATGGCTCCAGGCCCGGGGGCAAAACTCGCAGGCTCTGGCTGGCTGTCCTGACTGCTTTCCTGTGAGCCTCCTTCACCCTGCCTCCTACAAGGTAGGACACTGGAAATAAAGCTTTCCCTTCTGTGAATACCAGTACTTGGGTGACACCACCCCCCCTTTTCCAGCATAGGCCAACCTAGGACCCTGGGATAAACATTGGTTTCCATTGTGAAGTAACCAATGAGAGACATGCTAGCCTAGAGTTGGTACCCATACCACTTTGTACAGTGTTTGGCCTAGAACCATCCAACGTGGAATGAATTCATCCCTGACCACAGAAACACCCAGGTAACAAGCCTTTGCCCCTAAACGTGAGGAACCAGGGAGAGACTGTTTCTACTGTTACTCACCTTTGCCTACTTATGCAAATTTGTCAGAATCCATGGGCATCTTTGTATTATAATCCACAAAGCAGAAAGAGGGACAGTGCCTAGCTTGCCGTGTTGTTGTGAGGATCAGATTAAAGTACGGGGTTCTAAGGGTGATGTGCTCCTTTAATTCCAGTACTCAGGAAGAAGAGGCAGGTGGATCTCTGTAAGTTAGAGCTTGAGCTTAGTCTACATAGTTCCAAGACAATCAGGGCTACATAATGAGGTACACATGCATATACAATACATACACACGAATGTATTTTGTGGATAGTTAGGAATAATATATAAATACACAGTGTATAAATAGATATTACATATATATGTGTATGTGTGTACCTGTATCCTCTGCACTTTAGGCTGGATTCTTGGCTCCAGCAACAAGAAGAGCAAATGTGCACCCAGAGCTAAGGTGTTGAGTTCCAAGTATAACCCTGTGCCCCTGGCCACTTTCCCCTGTACCCTTGACCCAGCTGGGTCTCCATAGACCCCAAAGGTATAGGCCAAGCACTTGAGCATAAGGGACCGGTTTAAGCAGGAGCATCTGCTTTAGCACAAGGACCCCAAACACCGAGCACACAAACTACCTTGATTCGTTGGACCTATGCAAGATCAGCAAATATTTATCCGAATTTTAGACTCACTCCCAAAACTCACTTTTAGGAGCTGAAGCAGCATTTGGGCCCCTCATCTTCTGGTATGTTTTCAAAACAGACAGGGACAGAAAGACTTATCCAGAAAGGAAAACTGGGCTGAACATTTAACGTCTCCTATTAAGTTTGGCAACAATGACTCTATTCTTACATAAATAAAATTTCTATTGATCACTGAAAAGAAAGGGGCTTAACCAGCACCCACCTCAGTTCCCTAATCCACAAAGCAGAAAGAGGGACAGTGCCTAGCTTGCCGTGTTGTTGTGAGGATCAGATTAAAGTACGGGGTTCTAAGGGTGATGTGCTCCTTTAATTCCAGTACTCAGGAAGAAGAGGCAGGTGGATCTCTGTAAGTTAGAGCTTGAGCTTAGTCTACATAGTTCCAAGACAATCAGGGCTACATAATGAGATTCTGTATCAAAAAGAAAGAAAGGCGTGGAGGGGGGGATAGCAGGGAGAGAGAAAGAAAACAAAAGAGAGAGAGGGAGGGAGGGAGGAAGTTGTACGTGTAGTTGTGTGTGTGATGCATGTGTGTTTGTGTGGGCGCACTTGTAGTTGTGTGTGTGTGTGTGATGCATGTGGGGGGGTGTGTGTAGTCGTGTGTGGTGCATGTGTGGTATGGGGGAGGGCTTGTCTAGGGGGTGCATGTGTGTTAGGATTTGGATTGTTTTGTTTTGTCTGTGAGGGTGGCTCGAGGACAGAAATACCTTAACCTTTAAGAGCTCCCAGCTGGGTGCAGCGCCACAGACCCGCAATCCCAGCACTTGGGAGGTGCAGGCAGGAGGATCAGAAGGAATTTAGTGTCACCCACAGCTACAGAGTGAGCGGAAGGCCAGCCTGGGCTACAGAAAACCCTGTCTCAAAACAACAAAAGACTTGGAGGTTTCCGTGCGGCTCAATGGTCTTGGATTCTCCCTGACCCATCTACCCAGTCAGGGAAGTCTCCTTCTCAGCTGACCTTCAGCTCTCATGGCTCCCTTGCCTCTCGGGCTCCATCATCAGGGTGGTTCTCAGCTTCTAGGAAGCCCTTTCTGAGCAACTGGAAGGGAATCGGGGTTTCCCTCAAATCCCTTGGGAAGCCACGTATGTTCTGACACAGATGCTAGAAGCAAGAGGACTCAGTGAGCAGGCACCCGTGGGGAACCCACAGTCAGTGATGACCTCCCTTACTTCATGGCTGAGGTCATCTCCACCACCAGCCTGCTGGGACAGCCAGAGTCCCACCGGGCCCCCTGTTGATTGAGTAGTGGCACTCAGCGTGTGTATGAGATTGTAGAAGGACTGACCAGACCTCCAGAGCCATCCGGAGGCCATAATCACCGTGGTACTTATTACTAAGTGGCAAAATAAGAACGTTCGAGAACAGGAGACCCCAAATGGGACAGGAAGTGGTCACCATGATTCACCACAAGCTTTTCTGGCAGTGTCACTATCAAAAGTGACACAGTCTTTGGAGAAAGTCACTGTGCAGGAACTGGAGAGTGGGTGGATGGGGGAAACTCAGCAGTGGAACCGGGAAGCAGTACAACCTCCTGCTCTGTGGGCATCTCCAGGACCTTGGGACCACCCTCAGCCTCAGTCACGCTGAAAATACCTCCCTAAAGAGAAGGATGATCCCTAAAAGGTGAAAATACCTCTCGAAAGAGAAGGATGATCTCTAAAAGGTAGCTTCTCATTGCTTCCCTGAACTGCAGATCTTATTGACAGAGTTACTGTTTAGCAGGTCACTTTACTTTTCTCTCTCTCTCTCTCTCTCTCTCTCTCTCTCTCTCTCTCTCCATATATATATATGTATATATATGTATATATATAGTGTGTGCCTTATACATATCTAATATGATAAATATATGTTATATATATATTATGTGTATATATTTTAGGGACACCAAATCTGTAGCTACTAGTAGGTTGTTGTGAAAATCAGGTAACACACAGGCATGTACATGCACATACACCCACCCCGAAATAAGGATTTACGGTGGGTGGAAGTAGTAAACAGTGGCAGTCATTGCGTTATTATAATCAGAGACTCTCAGAAGTGGACACCTTGGTCGAAATCACTTGTTTTCAGGGGGAAAACAATCTGAAATATGAAAGGTTTGTGATGTTTCAGGGAGTGAAACAGAAGCACAGCTGGACCTAAGAACACCTCTGGCCCTTTCTGTCTGTCTTTCCCTACTCTGCCCTTGTCTGTCTTACTATAGAGTGGTCATCACCTATGTATGTGATGTCAGCTAATTCCCAGACAAGATTTGCAAAGTGGCTCCGTCTCTAGACTCCCATGCCATTCAAAATGCTTCCATCACTCATTGTCCTGCTGAGAGCTGTTTCCAGCTGGGCACAGCAGCTCATGCCGGTGGTCCAGCTGTTCAGGGGGCTGAGGTCAGTCAGGACAACAAGGGAAGACTTCATCCTAATGGCAGCAAGACTCCACAGTTCCTCATCTCCAGCCCACCTCCGGGGCAGTCCTCTGAGATGCAGTCTCCTCCCAGGACACCGATCCACCGCACAAACACCAGCTCTTTGCACACAGCCTTCTCTAGCAAGTTCAACAACCAGCAACCAATAAACACTTGCGGAAAAAGACAGAAAGACAGTATCCTTCTAGCCCATAGGAGGATCCTTCAAATCATAACCATGTCAAAAATTATAAAGTAATTTAATTCTAAGCAGCCATGGCTTCCTTGATTTATGTCAGGCTCGCCTCTAAGAGTTGTCCATGAAACATCTTTATCTTTTTCTCAGGAGGCATGGAGAATTCCTCCTCAGCTGCCATGCTCCCTGGACTTCCCCTGACTTCAAATAGCTCAGGCAAGGTATGTGCAACTTGGGACAGGATCCCAGGCACAGGCTGAACTTCTCAAATACAGTCATTGTGGGGCTGCCTGGCCAGCCAGTATAGCAGAAACAGTGCCTTTCAGGAACAGTAAGAGACTCACTCTATCTCAAAAAAATAATGTGGAGGGTCCTGGAGAGATGACTCAGAGATTAAGAGCACTGGTTGTTCTTCCAGAGGTCCCGAGTTCAATTCCCAGCAACCACAGGGTGACTTACAACCATGCATAATGCAATCTGATGCCCTCTTCTCACAAGTAGGCATACATGCCAGAAGAATATTATATATATATATGTATATATATACAAATCTTTTAAAAAAATAGTAATAATATGGAAACCCATTGAAAAAGACACCCAATTATGTTGCTCTGGCCTCCACATGTACACACATAAACACACATGTGCCTACATACAAGTGCATACACACATGAATACACACACAAAACTATATCTTGAAGTTAGGCATTGTAATGCCTGCCTGCAACTCTAGTACTTGGGAGGTGGAGGATGATAGAGGATTTAGGCCAGCTGGTCACGTGAGACCCCATCTTAGTTTGCTTACTATTGCTATGATAAACACGAAAAGCAACTCGGAGAGGAAAGGGTTTCTTTCATCTTACAGTCCAGTATGGGGCAGGAGCTGGGGCAGGGCACCCGGAGGCGGGAACTTTGAAGAGACCATGGAGGGGGGTGCCGCCTACTCAGTTGCTCTCCCTGGCTCACTCAGCCTGCTGTTGTCTATCCAGGTGCGGCAGTAGCCACAGTGAGCCGGTTCCTCCCACATCAATCACTGATCAAGAAGACACAACAGACTTGCCTATGGTCCAATCTGAGGGGGCATAGCTTCTCTGTCTTCTCTGATGTCTCTAGTTTGTGTCAAGTTGACAAAAAACTCATCAGCATGCTGGGTGGTGGAGGTGCACACCTTGAACCCCAGCTCTCGGGAGGCAGAGACAGGCGGATCTCTGTGAGTTCGAGACCCACCTGGTCTATAGAACAAGTTCCAGGACGTGCTTCAAAGCTACAGAGAAACCCTGTCTCGAAAAAACCAAAACAAAAAAACAAAAAAACAAACAAAAAAAAAAACCAAAGCTACAGAGAAACCCTGTCTCAAAAAAGCAAACAAAACTTGTCAGCAAAGCCCCCCCATCGTTTGAGCCATCTCTTCAGCAAAAACAAAAACAGGGCTCAAGAGATGGCTCAAACTTTCAGAGAACGGTTCCTCTTTCAGGACCAGGGTTCGAGTCCCAATACTCACAGCGTGGCTCACAATCATCTGTAACTCTAGTTGCAGGGATTCTGATGCTGTGTTCCGGTCTCCACAGGATGTGCACAGACATACAGACAGACAAAGCTCCTGTATAAACAAAAAGAAATAACCAAGTATTACCTACCTTGATTACTGGGGTGGGGGGAGTGCCCTACAAGGAGATTGTGTGCCCTAAGCAAGTGCTCCACTTGCTCCACCTTGGCCCTTGGTTTACTTCTTTGCATCACCAGAGTCCAACGCGTGCTAGGTCTGTTTTCCCAGTTGGACGAATAGATGGAAGTGGAAAAGACTCCAGCCGGGGAATGTGGGGCTCTCTAGTGTTCGCTTGGAACCTCCAGCTCGTCCCTGCGTGATCCAGAAAGCCCCATTCCTGTCTCTCCAAACCCCACCCACTCAGAGAATCTCAGACAAAAAGAAGGCACCAAAAAGCCCAGTTCTGCATTCTTGTTAGCTACAGCAGCTCCTCCCCTGGAGTTGCCAGCAGCCCAAGAACCTACCTAAAGCACTCAGCTTTTGACCATGCTTGGGCACAAACCCCACTTGTGGTGAGCGCACGATCACCCCTTGCCTGCAAGCTATATAATCTCCCTGCTTTAGTTCAGGTGTGTGGCTTCTTCGGCCTGGATCTCTGGGCCTGGAGAATCTACCTGGGAGTTGCTTTGCTCAAATAAACCTGTTCTACTTTTTCAGTTAGGTTTGGTCTGGTTTACTGCATGTCCAGGTACAGAAAACCTATTATCTAGTCTAGGTTCTACCATTATTTATGCTGTCAGCCTCAGTTTTCTTGGATGCAAAATGCATTGGATTATTCTTTTTTTTTTTTTTTTTTGGTTTTTCGAGACAGGGTTTCTCTGTGGTTTTGAAGCCTGTCCTGGAACTAGCTCTTGTAGACCAGACTGGTCTCGAACTCACAGAGATCCGCCTGCCTCTGCCTCCCGAGTGCTGGGATTAAAGGCGTGCGCCACCATCGCCCGGCCCATTGGATTAGTCTTGCTGCATACACTGTAACACCCATAGATACAGTAGTGGATCAAACACGGAGAGATGGACACCAGTTGGCTCCTTGCCCTGGCAGCCACTCACTGTTGTATAAGTCTCCTCTGAGATTAAAACTTTCCATCCTGCAAGGGAGCTCCTTAAACCGGGAGGTAAACAATTAAAAAATAGCTTCAAGAACTCCCTGAAACTGACCAGATTCACTAGGCCACTGCCTACCAGAGTAAACAAAGCCTGGAGTCTGCCTCGGAAGAAGAAGAGCTGAGGCAACAAAGCAGACTCAGGAGAAAACCTGCAGAGAAGACTGGCACTGGATCAGCTGTCGGGGAGACTTACACCAGCTGTCTGCCTCGAGGAGATTTAGACAAACTACAGCATTGGGAAAGGGCACTCTGCAACCTGTTGAGCTGCTGGTAGGTTGTGCAGTGCGCTCCAGGTTTGCTGAGCCTTGGTGATGCAATTGTCTTTGAGTCATTTCTGCTCCCATAAGTAACCCCAGTAAGTCTCATTGATGCTATCTGTACTCTGGTCTCTCATGGGTTCTCTACGTGGAGCCAGTAGACACAGCACACTTGCTTCATCTCCCCAGGAAAATGTTGGCACACAATGCTCACCTTTGAGGGAACTTAGGCATTTCTCCCCCCAACACATTGGGGGTTTGGGCACTGTTGTGACATTTGATGAGAAAAGATAAGTGTTATGCACTGTCTACCCTAAGACCCCCCCCACATTCGAAGACGGAATTGTTTTCTTATTTCTTTTAAACCAGCCACTAAACATATGAATACTAACTACAGCAGGGTGCTAGGATTCCAGGCCTGTGGGGCACTTCCTAGCTAGTTGTATGTCCTCTGAAGGTTACTAAACCTTCTGCTGCCCAGGACCGACACCAATAGCTCCCTGTCATTGCAAGATGGCATATTTCTATGTAATCTTAATCAGCCTTCATGGATGGAGAACTACCACAGGATTCCTGCCAGCCCTGGCTGGGTACATGTTCACACCTTCCCTTCCGGAAACCCCACTTCTAACTGATGTGGAAAGTGGTCCCTGCCAGGAGAAGCTTCCTTCTAATTGGCAGCAAAGCCTTGAAGTTTAGCTGGGGATCGTAGTTTAGCCTGGGTATGGTAGGGTACACCATGCCTGTAATTCTAGCACTAAAAAGACTGAGGCAGGAGGAGTGTGAGTTCAGGGCTAGGATCCAGGCACTGGGGATAATAGACCTTAGGGATGGAGGGCTTTCTACTTCATTGAAAACAACGACTCTTTCAAAACCTCAGCCAGGGGCTGGAGAGATGGCCCAGCAGCTGAACACTTTGTTGCTCTTCCAGAGGACCTGGGTTCTATTCCAGGCACCCACATGGTGGCTCACAGTCATCCATAACTCCAGCTCCAGAGGATCTGAAGGCCTCTTCTGCCTTCTATGGCCACCAGGAACACAGGTGGTGCACAAACATACATACTGGCAAAGCATTCAAACACATTTTATTTTTTAAAAAAAGATATTAAAAAAGCAACTTCAAGTCACTCATTTGGTCATTTCTCATAGAATCCTAAGTAGAACAATCCACTTTTAGGGAGCTTGGTGTCCTCCTCTATAAAAAGAGGATGATGGGGAGTGTGGCCCCTGAGCCCTCCACATGTCTCTAGCTCAGATGTAACTTTGGAAGGTGTGTGTAGGAAGGAATGAGACCTCAACCCTGTCCCCATCTCCCACGAGAGCTCTACTATCGTCACCCCGACGCCTACCCCGGGGGCTACAGGGACAGGTTCCAGTGAATTAGGAGGGAACTCCTCAGAGCACACTCCTGGAGACTGGCGGCTCCAGGAGGTGGATGTTCCACTCTGTTGGGCATCCGAGCCCTGGGGGCAAGGCTAAGGACACCTGCCTGCCTGCCTTCGGGAACCTCAGCACGTGGCACAATCACGGGGCGGGGAATGCAGCCCGGGCAGTTCCCACGGGCTCCCTGCTCAGGGTGGGAGCCCTTGCTTGGCGGGGGCCATTGGAATGACACCTGGCAAAATATTAATTACTGTTGCTTCCAAGGTCCCACCAGTCACAGCGGTGGCGGGCCCTGCCCAGGAAGTTCAAATAATCGGCAGGGCTGGTATTTTAGTCACCCCATGGGGAGCCGGGTCACCTGACTCCACAGCTGTTCCTAGGCAGACTCTGGCAGAGCCACTTCCCGGAACCCAGCCTGCAACCCAGCCTGCAACCCAGCCTGCAACCCAGCCTACAACCGCGAAAACAGGGGGCCTAGGCAGGTCGGGGTGGGTGGGGGTTGAGGGGCGTGTTGGGGAGGAGGAGCCGAGAGTGGAAGACAGCGCAGAAATACTTAGCATCGGGGTGTGGCGTGCTTCTCTTTAATCCCAGCAGAGGTACACTACTCTTCATTTTACCAAAACAGGTTGAGAAATCTAAGAAAATTGCCCGAAGTCCTAACCTGGCAAGAGACAAGGCTGGGACACTTTCCACTGATGGCAGGTAATTTCACAGGCCGGAAAAACCACTCTGGCCTAATCAGTAGCTGAGCATATTGAGAACGTGAGAAAGCAGTGGGCAGACTAATCAAGATGACACTGGGCCCGTGGACACGCCTTCTGTTGGTGGCATCACAAGGACCCCTGGAAGAGGAAGAGAGAGATGGGGAGCCCACTTGCATTCCCCTCCCACCTACTCTGAATTCTGGGAACTGAAGGAAACAACTTCCCCCAAAGCCCCTAGGGATAAAATTCATGAGTCGGGGTCAAATGTCAATTAAGTATCAGTATTTCAAACAATAATTCCTGCATCTGAAATGGGTTTTTTTTGTTAAAGGATATTTGTAATTTACATACATCCCACTCCTTGCCCAGCCAAATCAAGCTGTTAAGGAATGGTGTTAATATAGGGAAGTTCAAACACTACCAGGTAGGGTGCCCGGCTTGTACACAGACCATCCCACCTGCTCAAAGGCTTGGGAATGGAGTGCCCCATCCTCTCCTGCCAAGGAGAAGGGAGTAGAGATGGAGGGAAGGAGGTGCCCGAGGAAGACTAAATCTAATGCCCAGAAACCAGACTTTAGACATCCAGTATTGACGGGTTTACTGCGGGCACAAGTGATGTGTGTTCTTTTTGTTATCTAGAGTGAAAACGATCTGTATTTTACTTTATTTATGTTTTTCTTTAAATCTCTGTGCACCGCTGAGATGCTCACATCTCTGAGGGGGAACAAGATTCAAAGCCCTCTGTCTAGCAGGCTGGCCTTCCCCTTCTACCCCATCTCCTCCTGTCCAAGGCCAAGGGTGGCAGGCCTGGTGCAGACCGCAGTCAGTCAGGTCAGCCTTTGCAGCCCAAGGCCTGGCTCCTGGCCCCCAAGGGCCTTTGTCTGCCACCAGCTTCACTGTGCTCTCCACTGTGGTGACCTCTTCCTGAGCACACTCACTTTTATGGCCTTCTGCTCTGGGCCTACGGATGTTTTAACTTAAGGCTTATCTCCAGGATGGCCAGTTCTAGGCAGCGGACCCTCTTGCTGTTGACGGTTGCCAGGCCGTTCTGGTGGAAGGAGAGAACCTCCTGAGAGATGGCTCTGACCGCCACACGCATTTCATGACACAACACCCCTCCTATGATAAATACGTATAACGTGAAAATTTAAGATAGATACAGGAAAACATCGGCCTCCCTTCCCTCTGTTTATCAATCCTCGATATTTTATTAATGCACCTAATCTACTTAAGACAAATGTAATATGATTTCTGGATTTTGTGGTATTTGTGACAACTGTTAGTTTTTTTCTTTTAAGATTTGTGATATGCTGTTGACATTCTAAAAGATTTATATTTAAAAAAAGATTGCCAGGCTGTGTTTCTATGCCTTGCCAACCTCCTGATCCCTATCTGCCACTTTCCAGTATCCAAGCAGACATACTTACCACACCCTATGCACATAAGCCCCCTGTGCCTCCCACTCCTGTCCTAAGTGTGATGGAAATTTCCTGAATTTCTAGAAAATAAACTGGAATTGTTTTCTTGAAAACATTTCCAGAAGCTGAAAGCCTACCGCGCACTCTCCTGCTGTGGGAACGGGGAAAACCATGTTGTGAAGGGCAGGAGGCTGGGGTAAACCCAGAATGGGGTGGGTTGGGGGAGGGAGCTGATGCAGAGGATGGAGGGGGTGCAGGGTTGGGTCAGCCTCCCTGGCATATCCTGCCTGGCACCAGAGGCCTGACTCAGTATAGGCTTCCTCCCTGCTTTTCTTGACCTTTGGAGTCTGAGAGAGGAAGCCCCGGTGGATTGGGCCCCCACGGCCCCTTGCAAGTCCCTCTCCTATGCTGGATAGAGGCAGCTTGTGTCCATGTCCACCCCCATATGACTGTTAATGTCCACAGGACAAAGACTGGGCCTTTTCTACCCTGAATCCCTGTCACAAATGTTGTCAGAGTGAATGGGAGGTGAGTGACCGAAGGGCTCTCCCCATCTCCAGCCGAGCAGCGTGCCACCATTAAACTAGGGTTTCTCAACAAGTCGCCCTGGCCTTTAGCACTGATAGACTTTGCTTGGAGCCCTGGCCTCTAACCCACAAGCGGACTCTCCTGTGCCTAGTTTCCTCACCTGGAGAGAGGGACAGAAAAGCTGCTGCAGGGCCTGTGTCGGGGGCCCTCAGGCCAGCCTGGTCTGCTTCCTCCTCCCACGCTTCCTTCTGACTCAGTTACTCCTTCCTGTTCCTCACCTGAGTAAAAGTCCAGAAATGAGGAAAAGGTTAGCTACACTAGAGCCACCAGCAAGACAAGAACATATTAGTAGTTGATAAAAAGTTTGATCAGTATGTTTTTCCAATGGCATAGAAAATGCGTATTTCCATGAGATGGAAAAGGAGCTAAATTTACATATGTTATATGTAATTGACAACTTCTGGAGGAGTCTACAAGAAACTCTAAGAGATTTCCTTCTGTGGAAATTGGCGGGGAGAACTTGACTTTTCACTTTCTAGCCTCAGATTATGTAAGACACCACCATGCCTGGTGAGAGCTGAGGATCCCAGCCAGGCTCCTCACGACTGAGCAGCAAAAGCTTTGCTACTGGAGTCTGCTCTCCAGCTCCACTGTGAGTGTATGTTAATATCTCCACGAACACCAAGAAATGGACAGCTCGGTATGGTAGTGTACACTGTAACCCAGCACTCCAGCGGCAAAGGCAGGTGGATCTGTGAGTCTGAGGCCAGCCTGGTCTACATAGTAAGTTCCTTCCAGGATAGCCAGAGTTACATAGAGACCTGCCTCAAACAAAACAAAAAGACAAAAATAGCAACAACAACAAATAGACAAAAATAAAGTAACGATATCTCAGTAGTGGTTCTGCTGGCAATAGTGGAATTATTGAAATACTGTTTATATTGTTCCTGCCTCTCAAGGGCTGGGATTACAGGTGTGCACCACCACATCTGGCCTAATATTTTCCAGTATTTTCTAAGCTTTACACAACCAGAGTGTATTTCCTCTATAATGTGCCATTAAGGACAAAAATCATTTCAAGTAACTTCTCCCCTCCAGGGTAGGGGCAGACAAGCGATTGTGTGCACAGAGTGGACACAAAGGTGGGGCAGGGCAGAGGCTGTCATAGTCCTGGGGCCAGGAGGTTTCTGCTGAGTCACCTGACACCGCTGAGCCTCAGCTGCCCAGTGGAGGCGAGAAATGCTTCCACTGTTGCCTAGGTCGTTCTTAGTTATCCTCCGGACATCAGAGCAGGGGGCAGGGGCAGGAAGCTAGTCGGAAGGAGTCTAAGACCTAGGCCTCCTACCTAAGTGGCACTGTCCCCTTGGGGCGGCCAGCCCACTGGTGCTGAGTGGAAGGCTTGGGAAAGGGTGTGAGAAAATGCCCCTGGCCTTCGGCTGCTCCCATCCTCCCATGGAAGCTGTTGTGAAAATTAATTACCATTTGTCAGGAACTTTGAGATTCCCCAGATGAAAGACCCAGCAGAAGGAGACTCATGATGAATGCATGTTTACGGTACTGACTTTCATCCTAAACATCCGACATAACAATCACGTGTCCCTCCCGTAGCCTCCCACTGCCTGGACATCCTGCCTCAAAGTGTCAAAGTTCAAGCTTCAGAATTGAATCAGCACCGGAGGGGTGGAAGAGTGAGGGGGAGAGATAATGGAGGAGGAAGGGAAGGATTTGCGACAGGTGTCAGGCATCCTGTGTTATCCAGGTGTTCAGTTCTCCCAGATTAAAGGGTAGGACTTCAGCAAGGCTAGGGAACCGAGGCTTGCAGAGAGGGGTTATGGGAAATTCCAAGGTAGTCCTCATTCATGCATGCCTAGAACCCTGAACTTTAACTCTCTTTAGAGTTGAGGAATGGGAGGAATTCTAGAATGTTCTCGCCAGTGCTAGGCAGCTCGCACCCACATGCTGACATCAGATGGAGTCCGTGGCAATGTCTTCCTCCTGCAAACTGCACTGACTCTTTGCTGACGGCTTCTGAATACTGAGAAGACGGGGTCCTGTTACTCCTCCCTGCTGGAGAACTCTGATTTTCTCGCTAAGTCTTTTTTTGCCTTTCCATCTTCATTTCATGCAAGATGACAAACGAGCTGTAAAGCCTTGTGAAGTTCTTCTAGCCAGGTAGACAGAGTGGATCCAATGTCGGGGGAGGTCTTTGGTTTATTTATTAGTTTAGACAGGGTCTCTTTGTGTAGCTCTTGCTTTTGTACCAAGCTGGCTTTGAACTCACAGAGATCTGCTGTCTCCTCCCCAGGACTTGGATTAAAGGCATTCAACACCATGCCTGGCTGAATTTAAATTTTGCTTTGATTTTGGTTTTTTAGAACAAGGGCTCATGAAGCCCCCAGACTATCCTTGAATTTGATAGGTAGCTGGCCAACTGGCCTTGAGTTCCTGACCTTGCCTCCACGCTCCGGGATTACAGGTGTGCACCACCGTACCAGGTTTTTATATACATTTTTAAAAATCGTATTTTAATTAAAATTTCTTTCCTTCTTTTTCAGAGAGGGTCTTGCATTAAAGACCAGGCTGACCTAAACTTTCTGTCCTCTTGCCTCTGTTCGCTGAGTGCTGGAATTATAGGTATAATGCCACCCCTAATAAGAGAGGACCTTGAAGGCTCCAGCCCCTCCCCCAAGAAGACTGACTTAACCACCTAAGGGAACAGTTAGGACTGGCCTGTGCTCTGAACTGGAGAAGTCCGGAAGCTGTCCCAGGCTCCAGGTGTGGAGGCCCAAAGGCATGCAGCTGAAGTGAACCTTAGGAAGACAGCCCATCCGGGTCGGAATGGAAGGTTCCCGAGAGGATGGGGGTGGGGGTGGGACTTGTGAACAGATAGGCAGGGTGTGTGGGACTATAGAAGCCGCCAAGTTAAAGACCTAGGATTTGCCCAGAAGACTCCAGAGACACCCCCACCCCCGTAAAGTCTCTGAGCCATAGGAGGATATGATGCTACGATACAAGCCAGGGGGTGGGGGGAGAAGATGTGCCAGGAGGCGATTCACGTTGCCTTCCCTCTCCAACCCTCCCGACTTCTATTTTAACTGGTGATACATCAGCACCGACGTCACCTCCCCCGGTGCCCTCTGACACACTAGCCAGTTTTATTTTCATGGCCCTTAACACCCTCAGCAAGGATCATTTATACACACGCTGACTTCCTTTGCTCCTGTGTCCCACGGAACATAAACAAAATAGGGTAGGTGAGGGATCATTATCTTGTTTTGTTCACTGTTGCCTCTCCGGCACCTGTGACAAGCTAATGGCAGATGCTGTGAGTGTATTTGTGGAATGAACACATAGATTGATAACTGGAATGATGGCATCACTATTTCTGTCCCAGGGCCCCAGGCCCCATGGTGATGCTTGACTCATGCCCCTGTGTGGGATCTGGCAATCTCTTCGCTTGGATGTGTGGTTTCTCTTTCCCTCCCAGCCCCTGCACAGGCAGCCTCTACCCTCCCCGACAACTGTAAGCGCTTTGGGCATGGTCTTCCCATGGGGTCTCGGAGTCTTGGCTGTGACAATTCCCTCTGATCCGATCTCTATGAGAAATGAATGAACGCTGGTGAACAAGATTGACTACGGGGATGAGGGTGGGGAGGTCCGCAGGGCAGCTGAGGATGATGTTGGTTTTCATGACTGCAAAAGACAGAAAAACAGGGGGCCAAGTGAATGCAGATGAGGGAAAGAGGGTGTCTGGAAAGCCGAGGCTAACTCCCCAGGGATTAGACTGCTTTGTCCATGTGCTATGTGTTCCCTCTGCCGTTGTCTTGCTATTTAAGATTTAAGAAAAAGCACACAGGCAACCTGGGATCAGGGGCACCAAGATTCTGGATCCAGTGAAACAGTACTTATTGGTCTATGTGAGTTTCCCATTTCTAAGAAAACAACCAGTCTCCCTGGACAAAACTTAGTATACAAAGGACAAAAAAAATTGCATAAATAAACAAAGAAACCAAAGTTGGGTATGATGGTATACTTTAATCCCAGCTGCTCAGTAGGCTGAGATGCATGGGTCATTTCAGCTCCCAAGTTCAAACCCAACCTTGGTAGACTGGAGAGATGGCCCAGCAGTTGGGAGCACACTCTAATTCTGTGGAAGTCCTGAGTTCCGTTCCCAGAATCCACCCAGGCTTACCACCACCTGTAATGCTGGATCTGAAGCCTCTGAGGACACCAGCACCCATGTGAACACACCATACACATATACATACATAATAATAAAATAAAACACAAATTTTAAGTCCAACCTTGGCATGATAATGAAACTATTTCAAACACTGACAAAAGAGCTATGTCTGGTGCTACAGACCTATAATCCCAGCTCCTTGGCAAAGGCAAAGGCAGAGAGGCAGGGGCAGAAGCAGAGGAGCAGAGATGGGGGCAGAGGAGCAGAGATGGAGGCAAAAGTAGGGGCAGAAGGGGGGAGGGGCAGAGGATCGGATCACAAGTTCAAGGCCTTCTTTGGCTAGGCTACTTAGTGAATTCAAGGCCAGCCTGAGCAACTTAGTGAGACACTGTTTCACAAAACAAACAAAAACAGACTAAGAGAACATATCTCAGAGACAGAGTGCTTACCCAATCTACATGAGGCCCTAGGATGGATCCCCAGTACCTGGGGTAGGGGTGGGGTGTGGAGGGGAATAAACAGGTATTTCACCATCCAGATAAAGGAACTGGGGTCTAGCTCAGTTGGTAGAGTATTGGCCCAGCCTGTGCAAAGTTCCGGTTCTGCATCCGGGCCCCATTGTGGCCTAGAGCAAGTGAGATTATGTTTGCCTGTAATTCAAGTACTCAGGAGGTAGAGGCAGGAGACCAAGAGTTCAGGGTTGTTCTTGGTTACGTGGTGTGTGTGAGGCCACCCATCTGGGCTACATGAGGGCAGTGAGGGTGGCTGGAAAACTGGGGCCTCTCCAGGGATGAGACTGCTCTGTCCATGTGCTGTGTGTCCTTT
Organism: Microtus ochrogaster; assembly: GCF_000317375.1. Classification (NCBI taxonomy): domain Eukaryota; kingdom Metazoa; phylum Chordata; class Mammalia; order Rodentia; family Cricetidae; genus Microtus; species Microtus ochrogaster. The sequence goes on along the minus strand of NC_022015.1, from coordinate 80,905,588 downwards.
AAAAGACTGTCTCAAAGAGAAAGGAAAAGCTATTTTAATATTCAAGTGTAGAACCTTTCAGATTATATAATTATAATCACACATACTTATATTTATAAACTGTAGTCACATGAAAATAATGTATTCTATACACACACAAATA
>NC_022015.1:80899928-80905346 GCF_000317375.1 Microtus ochrogaster | reverse complement strand
CTAAATTAAAAATACACAAACTGGGTAGTGGTAGTTCACGCCTTTAATCCCAGCAGAGGCAGACAGAGGTCAGTGAGTTCAAGGCCAGTCTGGTCTACAGCGTGAGTTCCAGGATGACTAGGGATACACAGAGAAACCCTGTCTCAAAAAACTAAAAATAAATCAATAAGTAAAGTAAATTTATACAAATATACATATATACTGTTGTTAGTTTGTGGTGGTTTGAATAAAAATGGCTCCCACAAGCTCACAGGGAGTGGCACTATTAGGAGGTATGGCTTTGTCGGAGAAGTGTGTCTCTAAGGAGTGGACTTTGCGGTCCAGTTCTCTACCGTTGCCTGCAGATTCAGATGCAGGACTCTCAACTACCGCTCAGCACTGTGTCCACCTGCACGCCGCCATGTTTCCCACTATGACGAGGATGCACCTAACCTCTGGACTATGAGCCAGCTCCAGTTAAATGTTTCCTTTAGATGAGTTGCCGTGGCCATGGTCTCCTCACGGCCACAGATGCCTTAACTGAGACCTAGTTTTATAGCCGGCTCTTTGTTCACTTAATCGCATGTGAGGAGCACAGAGGTGCTTTTATAAGCCCAAAGGGCGGTTTGAAAAGATAACCCGTGGGGTAAACAGGAAGGCAGGAGTGATGTATGAGTGTGAAGTGAGCTCTGTGGTTTTGATAAATATTATTAAAGTAAATAAATCTTAGCCGTGCTGCCAAGCTCAGGTACTCATTAGGTTTGTGAGCAAGGCCACAGATGAAGTCTCCCGGAACGGTGAGTGGGTCTTGACGGAGCCACTGAGGTCATCTATCTCGTTCAATCCCCTTACCTCCCTACTGAGAAGCCACAAGCCTGAGACCATTAAATAGTATACCTAGACGGATGCCACAGGAGTGGTGGCACAGGCCTGCCTGCAGCTTGCTGTCCCAGCCACTCAGGGGGCTGTGGGAGGAGAGTCACAGCTTCAGGGCCTGTCTAGGCTATGGAGTGAGTTTGAGGCCAGTTGGGGCATTTAGTGAAACCCTGACTCAGAAAGAAAAGGTGGGGCTGGGGTTATGGTATAATGAAAGAGTGTTTGCCTAGCAAGCATGAGGCTTGGATTCAACCCTCGGTGTTAAAAACAGAAGGAGGAGGGGGAAGAGGAAGAGGAGGAAGAAGAGGAGGAAAAGGAGGAAGGAGGAGGCGGAGAAAAAGAAGACAGAAAAGGCAAGATAAAAAAGAGAAGAAGAGATGGGTGCTGGAGAGATGGCACAGAGCACACAATGCTCTTCTAGAGGACCCGAGATCAGTTCCCATCACCCACGTCAAGAGACTCACAACGGCATGTGACTCCAACTCTTGGGTGATCTGTTGTCTCTGGCCTCCACAGGCACCCCACTTGTGTACATCTACGTAGCAGATGTACACATAATCAGAAAGAAATCAAACAGAAAAACAGAATAGAGACTAGGGAGAGTCCCCAGAGAAGCTGGGCTGAGAACCGAAGCCCCGACTCCCCGTCTAGGGCTCTGACGGTATGTACACTTTCGTCACACCAGACTTGCATACAGAACAGAGAGAAACGATGGCACACGCCATTAGTCCCAGCACTCTGGAGGGAGGCAAGGACTAGTGAGTTCTAGGCCACCCTGGTCAATAACAGCAAGTTCCAGCACAGCCAGGCCTATATAGAGAGACCCTGTCTCAAAAACAAACAACCCTCCCCCAAAAAACCACAAAGGAAAAGCAAAGGGGCTGGGGAGATGGCTAAGCAACGAAAGAGCACAGCTGCTCTTCGGAGGGCAGGGGTTCAAATCCTGGCACCCACATTGCCTTAGGGTTTTTATTGCTGTGAAGAGGCATCATGATTGTGATAACTCTTATAAGAGACACCTTTAATTGAGGGGGCTGGCTTACACTTTCAGAGGTTCAGTCCATTATTGTCACGGTGGGGAACATGGCAGTGTGCAGGCAGACTCGGTGCTGGGAGAAGAGCTGAGAGTGCCACCTCTTGCAGGCAACAGGAAGTTGACTGACTCACTGGCAGTATCCTGAGCATAGGAATCCGCAAAGCCCACCCTGACAGTGACACATTCCCTCTAACAAGGTCACACCTCCTAATAGTGACACTTTCTATTACGGGGGCCGATTACATTCAAACTACCACACACATAGAGGCTAACAACTATCTGTAACTCCAGTTCCAGGGTATCTGATGTCCTCATTTGGCCTCTGCAGGCACTGAATGCATATGGTATACATACATACATACATACATACATACATACATACATACACACATACACACATACATACAAAACACCTACACACATAAAATGAAAATATCATTAAAGAGAAAATAAAAAAAGATAAAATCTAAGTTAATACCATGCCAGGTATGGTAGGACATGTCTGTAATCTAACTACTCAGGTTGAGACAGGAGGATTACAAGTTTATCCAGCTTGAACAACATAGCAAGATTCTGTCCCCCAACAAGTCTGTATTTATATGTACATATATTATATGTATATATGTATATAATATTTGTGTATGTGTGTACACCATGAAACACTAATATAAAGAAGCAAGGGGAACAATATTGAGCATGATACACAACATATTAAGAAAGAAACATTGCAGGAACATGTCCTAATAATAAAGGGATGAATTTATCCAGTGAACATACTGATTCTAAGCAGAACTTCAGTATTGATGAAGCAAACACCGATAGAACCAAAAGAGAGGTAAAGTTCCAATTTAGTTGAGCACACTCATGTCTCAATGATTGATAGAACAGCGGACAGAAAGCCAGTGTGGATGAAGAGTTAAGCAGCATTATCGATCAACTGGACCTAACTGACACTTGTCACTCCAGTCTCGAGCAGCAGACTGCACATTTCCCATGTGCATGCAGTGGCTACCGAGACCACATCTGGGGCCACACACACACAACAGTAAAAACAAGTTACGTTTATTTCAGTGTATGTGGCAAGCTCAATCGTAGGTCAGAGAACAATTTTGCAGGAGACCATTCTCTCCTTCCACGAAGTGGGGTCTGGGGATCGAACCTAGGTGTCAGGCTGGGGCAGTACCTCTATCTCACAAGCCATCTCACCAACCCCTCCCTAAGAATTTAGGGAGGGAAGCATCATTTCTGATACCAAAGCAAGACAAATGAATCCCTAGAAAAGATTAGAGATGAATATCCTTCATAACCACAAAATCTTTAACAAAATATTAGCAAATTAAAGGCAGCCATAGGTTTACAAAAATACAACACATTGGAGGTTTTCCCCAGAAATAAGATTTGATCAGTATTTTAAAAGCAGTCTAGCCAGGCGGTGGTGGCGCATGCCTTTAATCCCAGCACTTGGGAGGCAGAGGCAGGCGGGTCTCTGTGAGTTCAAAACCAGCCTGGTCTACAAGAGCTAGTTCCAGGACAGACTCCAAAGCCACAGAGAAACCCTGAATTGAAAAAAAAAAAAAGCAGTCCACAGTTAGACTTGATGACACACACCTTTAATCTCAGCATTACCAAGACAGACAGACAGATCTCTGTGAGGTCTACATAGTGTCTACACAGTGACCAGTCAGAGATGCACAGAGAGACAGTCTCAAAACAACAACAACAATAAATAATAAAACCAACCCATTGCTGAACATAGTGGCACACACCTTTAATCCTAGCACTTGGGAGGCAGAGGCAGAGTCAGGCGAATCTCTGAGTTCGAGGCCAGCCTGGTCTATAGGGTGAGTTCCAGGACAGCCAGGGCTACATAGAAAAACCCTGTCTCAAAACAAAAACAGCAACAAAAATACCGAAACCAAAGCAAAATCCCTTTTGGACTTAGAGAAATGAAACAATTAGTCCATATCCACACAGCTGGGAAGTAACAGAGACAAAACTCAGAACCCATGACACCACAGCACTCATTGGTGTCTTATCAGCCTATGGGTGGGCTGCCTTTGAGTCAGGTGTCCACCTTGGGATCAATCAGTTTCCTTCAGTTCCAAGACCTATCTACTCAGATCCAATGAGCAGGGCTCACAATAAGTGGGTTCCAGCTAGAAGCCGTGAGCAACTTGTCTTCTAGGATGTCCATTTAAATGAGCCATGTTTCCAGGTCTCATAAGAAAACCCAGAAAATGTCCACATAAAATCCACCCTAAACCAGCCCGTGTTGGCGAGTTTTGTGTCAGCTCGACAGAAGCTAGAGTTATCCGATGAGGGGCAGACATCAATTGGCAAAATGCCTCCATTAAGATCCGGCTGTAAGGCATTTTCTTAATTAGTGATTGATGGGGGAGGGTCCAGCCCATTGTGGGTGGGGCCACCCATGTGATGGTGGTCCATAAGAAAGCAGGCTGAGCAAGCCAGTGAGCAGCACCCCTCCATGGCCTCTGCATCCCCTCCTGACTCCAGGTTCCTGCCCTGTTGAGTTTCTGTCCTGACTTCCTTCAGTGATGGGCTACAAAGTGGAAGTGGAAGCTGAAACAAGCCCTTTCTTCTCCAATTTGCTTTGAGTCATGGCGTTTCATCCCAGCAACAGAAACCCTAAGGCAGCCACGATTGGACTACTTCACCCTATCAAGTGAACCCAGCTAATAAGTAGCTTTTGAATAATATAGTTACATCATTTTGATCCCACTCTAGAGAACTTAGCCAAGTCACCAAGGAAGCCAGTCCCATCAATGAGTCCTTCCAAATGAGATGGCGGACAGGGCATCTGTCATTTCTGTATTCTGAACCACAATCCCTGACACACCTTACAGGAGGGAAGATTCACCTTGCTTCACGGCTTAGGTCCACCACAGTAGGGAAGCCAAAACAGAGGAAGGCGTGATGCATCAACTCAGGTCTTGGGAGGAAGTAGGGGGAACCAGGAAGTAGGGAACAGACAGGACGCAGAGGCCCATGCAGCCAAAAGCCCACCCTAGGATCTATTTCAGACAATTAGACCCAATCTCCTAAAGGTTCCACAGCCTCCTAAAGCACGTCCACTGTCTTGGGAATATGCATTTGAAACAGGAGCCTGTGGGGGGGCGGGGAACATTTCAGGTTCAAATGACAAACAGCAACTCACAGGCCACTCTAGGTACATAGTCCCCACCTCATCCCATAGATGGTACATTTAGTCTCTCAAATGGGGTTTAAAGGCTTTGTGGTTACTTTAAGTCTCCGAGAAAATGGAAGTAAAAGAAAAAGAAAATTGCATTTTTTTTATGGACCTGAAGTTGAGTTGATAACAAGGAATATATTCTCCACACTGGGCATGGTGGTGTGCTCCCCGAGCTCAGCACTGGGCACAGTGGTGTGCTCCCCGGTCTCAGCACTGGACATGGTGGTGTGCTCCCCGATCTCCACACTGGACATGGTGGTGTGCTCCCCGATCTCAGCACTGGGCACAGTGGTGTGCTCCCCAATCTCAGCACTGG
>NC_022015.1:80879978-80899275 GCF_000317375.1 Microtus ochrogaster | reverse complement strand
CACTGGGCATGGTGGTGTGCTCCCTGATATCAGTACTGGGCATGGTGGTGTGCTCCCCAATCTCAGCACTGGGCATGGTGGTGTGCTCCCTGACCTCCACACTCAGAAAATCCAGGCAGATGGACTGAGTCTGAGGCCAGTCTGCGTTACATAGCAGGTCCTGTCACCAAAGATAAGACTAAACTAAAGGCACAGCGTGCTATGGGCTCCTGTAGGTTAAAAGTTTAGTTCTGAACTCACATAGCCCAAGCAAAGAGAGAGAGACAGGCAGTCATGAGTTTCAGGTTGTTCAGAAGATGAATCAGCAGGAGTTCTGAGAGGTACCCCTGCTCAGGCTGTTGAAGTTGGGGAGACATTTCCTTAGGGTCCTTGCCATGGGTGCACAGGGCTCCTGACACACTCTGGGTAGTCATGTGACCCCACCCTCCCATCAATTAATCCCAACTCAGAAATTAGGGTGAACCTGAGACAGTTTGTGCATCTATGTAGTTGGGAAAGGAGCTCCTATTCTCTCAGGCTCAGATGCATCTTCACGAGAGACCGATAGAGTGTGATCTCCCAAACCCTGAAGTTCAACTGACAATAACACTAGCTTGACTTCTCCACCTGGTGCTGGACACCCGCATGGTTGATCTCAGCAGAAATGGAGGTGAGATTAACAGACCAGCAAATGGAGCAGTAGTCCCGGAGCCTTCCCCAGCTGTGGGGCTTCACTTCTGCCCCCCTCTGCCCCATGACTCACCGGGCTTATGAGCAATCCTCATATGCCTGATGTAGAGGACTTACTCACCCTTTAGAGACAGACTTTAATGCAATAAAGCGAAAGACAGCAAGTGGGATGCGGCTTAGCACAGCAGTCCAGCCTGCAGCTGGCTGCCTATTCCCCAGTTCTCCCTCCAAGGTCCTCTAGCACCTGCACAGTAAGTTACCAGGTGATACTCCAGACTGAGCAGAGCCTTAAAGGATATGGGACTTGGAAGTGGTCATGAATCAGGCAAGCCAAGCCCCAGGCTGGCTGCAGATTGGCTTCAAAACAGGAGTTAGGGGAAGGTGAGGAATTCTTCGTCCCTGTCCATTGCTCTACACAGAGTAAGACTTGGATGCGTTAAGGGACTGACTCAAAGTGATTAGGTCTTCTTGGTCTGGGTGGCCTTCCCACCTGCAGCCTTTTCCAGGGGCCCCTGGAGCTCGATTTGGGGAAAGGAAAGGAAGATAACAAGGTCCCATGCAGTCTTAGGGCTAGTCAGCGTCTGTCTTGCTCTTTGCCAGCAAAGTGCACATTGGGGTAGCTAGAGACCTTTGGGCCCTTCTGAAGCGAGAGGTTTGGCTGGAGGCATCAGCTGAGCGGGATGGCACAAAAGCCAACATTTTCCTGTTGGTCTGGTTAGGGACCAGGCCCCGAGTCTGGAACTTAGTCTGTACCAGCCACACAGTTGATTCGGCTTCTTCCTTCCTCCACTGACGCAGAGGAAATTACTCAGAAGGCAAGTTAAGCTTCAGTTGGATTTGAAACCCACTCACTAAGGGATTGACCTGGGAACTCCGGAGGGAGTTATCTGAAAGAATTACTTACAAGAGTAAAAAGAGGGGGGCAGGCCATTAAGGGGAACATTTATCCCTCAGCTATCTGAGCCAGCCTTTCCTGAGTCTACCATATGCCAGGCAGGGCAGAGGGGGCTGCCACAAGCCTGGCATCTGGGTTTTCCAGAAAGAAGGGCGTTGTCTTTCCAGGAACTTTGCAGAGCATCAAGCTCCCTTTCAAGCCCACTTCAGGGAAGAAGCGAAAGTTCAAGCAGGCTGTTTAAGGAGAGCCTAGGCGGGAGGTCTGCCCACCTTGAGGACTTTTCTAGCAACATTCTGTGTCCTTGTTAAAACCAGTCAAGAGCAAACACAGAGCGCTTCACATCCACCACCCCACCCTGCCATCTATCTGGAAATAAATGGAGGTGAAGAGAGGCTCAACAGTTGAGAGCACACTGGCTGCTCTTTCAGGACCTGGGTTTGATTTCCAGCACCCACGGAGCAGCTCACCACTGTCTCTAACTCCAGTGTCTCTTCTGGCCTCTGCAGGTAGTGGGTGTGCATGTGATGTATAGGCCAAACACCCACTCATATAAAACAAAAAATTAAAAATAAACACACAAAACAGTAAGGCAGGCTTAAATCTCCGCCTGAAAAGCATTCCCTCCTACTCAAGTTACCACTAACAGGAACAGCACTTTTAAGTTATTTTTATTTTGCACTACGTAAAAAACAACAACCAGCAACACACTGCTTTTCTTCACATTCACATGGATTTTTGGGGACTTATTGCCTTTCCCCCGGAGAAATAACCTATCAAAGAACATAAGTAGTACCACATTGCAAAAAATACAAACCCCAGGATCAGTAGCTTGAAGACAACCCCCCAGGAGCAGGGAGAGAAACAGTCACGAGGGACAACAACTCAGCACACAAAGGACGCTAAACTGAACAAGTCCTGTCACTGCCCCAGAACACAGCGCGTGCCCCCTTTTTCCAGGCACTTACTGCCACCTCCTCAAAGGGGTGATTTTTGGTCTAGGGTCTGCAAACTTTCTGGATGACAGCAGAGTGGCTTTAAAGAGAGATTCAACGGAACAGGTTCAAGTATGCACAGAAACTATGCCGGAGTCCATGGTCACAGAACCCTTGGTGAGAAAGAAACCCTGACTTTCCAGCATCTTCTTCAGCCAACAGCTTTCATGGAACCCAAGACAGAATCTCAACAACACTTCTGGGTTCAGACTGGCAGGTACTTCTGTCTTGACAAATCTAGCAGGGTTAACTTTTGTGACTGGGTGGTGACCTGCTTTATTCCCTGAAGTGACAGACACGGACAAAAAGTTTGCCAAAGTTCAAAAAACAGAGTGAAAATTGTGCTTCCTTCAAAACGAATGGGCCTCGTCACTGCCTTCTCTCCTGGTCCAGCGGTGTCTCGCTCTCACTGGGCTGTGGGGATTTATTGCCTTGCGCTTGAAATGAAAAGGCGAACTTCTGAGATGCATGGACTGGGAGGTCCTGAGTGGGCAGGGGCTCTGGGAGCGCAGCGGTCAGCAAGTGCCCCGCTGGAGGCATGGCTTGGCCTTTCTACAGTCCCGAGAAGCTATGCTCAGGGTCAGTCCGAAGTGCACCTGCAAGCCTGGTGACCACCACTGTCTCAGTGGGGCAGCGGACAGAGAGAGGTCTGCAGTATTGCACAGGTATGAAATGTCCACAAGTTTAAAAAAAACAAAAATCACAGTTGCTCTTGGGGATTCACTGGCAGCCAATCCCAGTCTCAGCAGGACGTGGCCGTGGCCACAGGGCTCCTGTGGAGCTCCGCGACTGTGGAGTGGGTGGGCACCGGTGCCAGCACTGAGGTAGGAAATGTACAGTAGGCACCCTGCATGTCAGGGCTCAGTGTCTGTAAATGGTCTATAAACGAGGAGCTGGCTGCCTCCCCTTGGCAGGAGGGAGGCTGGGGGGTGGGTGTGGAAGGCAGGGTCTCTGACTCATACTGAAGAAGCTGTCCCATGAAGCCAAAGTTGGGAGAGATCACGCTCCTCCTCTGCTTGACGTAGTCGAAGGCCTCCTTCAGGCGAAACTGCTTGGTCTTCATGAGGTACGCCATGCAGATGGTGGGTGACCGGGAGACCCCAGCCTCACAGTGGACGAGGACCTTTCCTCCTTCTTCCCTGACACAGTCTGGAAGGGAGCAAAGAGAAGGGCGGTTGGTCAGAACTAGGATCTAAAGGGAACACCAACTACAGGACACAGGAGAGACAACCTGTGTGACCTGACAGTCCTCCACAGTGCAAGTTCAAGGGCCATGGTCCTCAAGCTGAGCACGGCATGTATCTACAATCCCAGCATCTGAGGGATGGATGGGAGGACCACAAGTTTAAGGCAAGCTTGGGCTACAAAATGGGACTATCCCAACAATATATGTCCCCAGGTAGGACTTTTTTTTTTTTTTTTTTTTTTTTTTGCTTTTTCGAGACAGGGTTTCTCTGTGGTTTTGGAGCCTGTCCTGGAACTAGCTCTGTAGACCAGGCTGGTCTCGAACTCACAAAGATCCGCCTGCCTCTGCCTCCCGAGTGCTGGAATTAAAGGCGTGCGCCACCACCGCTCCCAGGTAGGACTTTTATCCTCATGTGAAACTGTTTCCCAGGGCCCTTGCACAGACCCTTTCACTGGCAGGGTTAGACCCGGAAACATCCTCTCTAGGCACAGCCTCTCAATCTGTGTTCTAGGTTGCGCTCAAAGGCGCATGGGAAAATCCTTAAAATCACATGCAGGTTTCTTTGTTGGGTGTATGTCATTCCCTGAGTGTCTAAGGCTCAGAGACTTAGCCTCTCCAGTTCTGATTCTAATGGTGACAACACAGGCCCATACTGGAAGAGGTCTTCTGGATTCCCTGAGCACCCTGTCTTGCTGTGACAGGGCGGGATGCTTGGTGAGGTTCCAGGGTTCTCACCACCAAACATACAACAAACAGTGCCCGGCCACTAATTACAGTCCTGGCTAAGTGACGCTTACTGGATGGATATAAATGGCTTCTGCAAACCCTACCTTGCTCAACAAAGGGGAGGCACTGCTAGAGTCACCATCAGTTAGCAGTCTCTTGCTTTCTATGACCAAGTGTGCATGTGTGTGCGCGTGCATAAAGGGTCCTTTGTTCTGCCCCCCCCCCCAAAAAAAAACCCTGCTAAAAATAGGGAAGGTGAATATATGTCAAATCAAAATCACACAAGTCTCCCCAGTTCCCTCTCTTGATAGTGAGGAAGTATAATCACCTCACGGGAAGTTAGATGTAGCTGTAACTGGTACTCTGGAAGACCACAGTATTCAAAAAAGAAAGGGGAAAATGTTACTTCCTTTACCACCTTCTACCCATATGCTTAAAGTTCAAGAAGTCTGAAAATGACTCTGTATCTAAAAGATCAAATTTCTAATGGGTCAGGGAGGAACCTTTGAGATTTCCAATCCGAACAACAAACCTCAGATCATGCTCAGAGGAACTCACTGGAGGTACAGCAACACATCAATACAAAGGGAACAATAAAGAGCTGGCCCCCAACAAGAGTCCCTGAAAGTCGGTTCAAAGCCCAGACTCCCAGTCCTTGGGATTATGGGGTCAAGGGCAATTACAGAGTTGTGCCTCACTTCCCCTCCGCTGTCTGTGAGTTTAGTGGACTACTGCCACATTCAAGGACCCAAAGGATAAGGAGTGCATTGTTTCCGGAACTCTTTCCAAACCTCAGGCTCTTGCTACCCACAGCATCATCCTCCCCTGGATGTCAGTGCTTATTTGGGTACAAGGCTTTTGAAACCCTGTGGGACTGTGTCCACAAATATAGACACAACATACACACAGGATGTGGAGGGAGGTTTCTCAGAACTGGACGGGGGCAGGTTGCATGACCTCATTCGGTAGCTATCCAGGTAACTAAGTAACAGGCTGAGAAGGAACCCTCCCAAGGGCATGAAGAAAAGTCAAGAGTTCCCATCTAGAACCCACCACTCTTGGCTGCTTCTCAGGCTGCAAGAGGATTTTCAGCCTAGAGACTTGGGAGACAAGGAAAGCCTCAGTCTGTGCCTTTGACGAGCTTGTCAAGCTTTCTTATGACACCGTGTGTGGTAAGCAGGCCCTTCCACGTGGCTGAAGGGAGCCTTTAATTGCTGCCTGCACTAAGTAATTACCCTTGTGCCTAACACCTGCCTTTAACAAGACATAGGAAAATGATGTCTCAATCCCAGCAACTATGCATGTTAAAGAGAAAGAAGGAAGAGAAAAGGGGGGGCAGGATCCTGGGTGTGTTTGTACATCGGAGACAGAGAAGTCAGGCTAAACACAATGGGGGAAGCGATCTGGAATGTGAGGGCAATCAAGGCAACATGAGAGCCCAAGCTGTCTGGGCAGAGGGGCTAGAGGCCAAGGTTCCAACCTCCAGGCTTGTACGATGGGAAGACAATAACTGCTTCGCAGGATACAGGGATGCAAAAGATGCCAAGTTTTCTGTGCACAAGGCACGGGGTTTTGAGTCAAGTGCTATCTTTAATCCAGAGTTAGCTGAAAATGCAAAATCAATTGCCTCCAAAGCTGTTTGCCAGAGCTATGCAAAGCTGCTGGGGCCTTCAAGGCTTGGTGCGTAAGGAGTGCTCCCTCCATCCTTCTGTTGCTTTAAAAATAGCCTAACCTACGTAGAAGGAGGCTCCCCGCCCTGTAGAACATTACACATGGCTGCACTCTGCTCCTAACTGCTGAAACAATAACAAGAGCAGGAAAGTACTGCCATAAAATGATATTAATTCATTTATCTTGTAAACTAAAACTTCTAACAAGAGTAAGTCGGCTCCTCCCCTCGCCTTTGTGATGGCTAAAACGCCTACTCTTTGTCCCAACTCTTCGGGCTGCATAGACAAGACTCTTCTTAAACTGGGCATGGTGGTGGGTTCCTGATCCCACCACTTGAGAGCTGGGAGAAGATCAGTGATTCAAAGCCAGTCTTGGTTGCATAGCACATTTGAGGCCACCTAGGGCTACAGAAGTTGCTGTTTAAAAAAGACTCCTTTCTTTCCAAGAAGGTAACCATACCAAGATATCAAAAGAAAAGAATACATATTCCACTCCAAGGAGACTCCCAAAACAATGGAGGGGGGGCTGAACTTACCAATAAAATCTATTGCTTCTTGGAAGTGGGAGCTGATGTCAGCTGTGTGGCTGTCCTCCACAGGGATCCATTTGTAGTGCAGGTGGGTGGTGCAGGCCTCGGAGGTCCGGCGGGAAACATTCAGCAGGGCGGTGATGTGCAGGTTGGCGAGGAACTCGCACTTGGATGCATGGTAGGCACTTCCAAGGTAGAGGAAGGGAAGGATTTCAACTGGGCCACCCTGGAAGCAGGGACAGAGGACAACCAGGAGACATTAGATTAGCTCATTCATTTGGGAGAAGGCAAACAAAAGCCCTGACCTATTTGTTGAAGTGGGAGGTTCCCTTTCTGGTTCCCAGGTAGAGAGTTCAGAGCCAGGGCAAGTCAGCCAAGAGTGGGTGGCACCTCCATCTTGGCAAGCCCTCTACCCTTGTGACTCAGTGACAGCAAAATTCTCAGAGACCAGGAGCTTAGAAGTCACACAGCAGCCTTCCGAGGCTAACTTCTGGGGTGGGAAGTGGTCGGAACGGAAAGGGCTCTTGTTTAAGTTCAAACTCCCCTGAAACAACCAGGGAAAGCCAGTGGGCCCCGCAGGGCAGCTTCCTAAGCCATAGTGAACATGGAAAATGGTTTGGCAAAGTATCCTCCCTTTACAGCGTTTTATATCACGTACTGCATAAACCCTGACACACGGCCATCTTCATCTTAGGAATGGCAAAGGTGCCGTTCCCCCTCTCTCCGAAAAAAGTATGTTTCTTAGAATTAAAAATAACCCCTACCTACCCAGAATCTAGATTCAGGAAAGTTGTTAGACCACAGCAGAGGGGCTTCCCCACCCCCGACCTTCACATGGAGTGTAGGAGTTAGACAGGGTGAGGTCATCGCCCACACCCCAGGCTTCTAGTTCAGAAGCTCCTACAGAGGCAGAGCCAAAGACCATCTACCCCCAGGTGAAACAGAGCTCTAGGCTAGACAGGCTCAGTAATCTGCGTGAATATACAGGGTTCTAAGCTGCCAAGCAAAGGCCACTGACTGTTGCAGACACCACCACCCACCCCCCATTTCCTGCCCCAGAAACGATAGAATGGAAATTCTTAGCCAGACCCATAGTAAGGAGAAAGGTAAGGGACCAAGAGATGGGGATCAGCAGCAGGCAACCTACCCAGCACTTGAGGTGTTTAAGCAAAAGCCAATTCAACTACACAGAGGAAAGTAACAGAATTTATCGAAGGGGTAAAGCGCACATACACACACTTTTTGAGTTGGGGTCTCATGTAACTCAGGCTTGTCTCAAACTCTACACATAGCTGGGCTGGGCACAGGGTGTCTCCCAAATACTGGCATTATAGGCATGTGCCTCCGCACCCAGTTTCTGTGGTATTAAACTGAAGGCCGGGTCCAGTGTGTAAGCAAGCACTCTACCAACCGAGTTCACACATATCTACACCAGCATTTTTATTCACACCCGCATTTTGGGGGCTTCAGATACCTATAGGTACTAATCTTAAAACAGACCTGTAAGATAGGTAATAATGCCTTTTACAGACACTTTCTTTCGCTTTTTTTTGGTTTGTTTGTCTTGTTTTGAGAGAGAGAGAGAGAGAGAGAGAGAGAGAGTGTGTAACAGTCCTAGCTGCTTGTAAACCAGGCTGGCCTTGAACTCACAGAGACCCACCTACCTCTGCCTCCCTAGAATTGGGATTCCCTAGAATTGGGATTAAAGGCGCGCGCCACTACTGCCCAGCCCACAGACCATTTCCTAAGGCTCAGATGGGATTAAATAATGCCAGAGACAGTCAGAGGTAGAGTGGGACCTATTTCAGGTAAAAATGAGAAGTAAATATTTTCCTTCTTTCTCGCATTTCTCTAGAAATTCTCTAGGAATAAGTCCACTTGCACCCCTACACACAGACACACTCACACACGCGCGCACACACACACACACACACACACACACACACACACACACACAGCAGCCTTCTAGAGGCAGTGTGGTGCAGGTTAGGGACATGGACTCGACATCTGTGAGAGAAGAGCTCGGGCGGAGGGCTAGCTCCTCACTGATCAGAGCTCCAGCAGCTTCTCTAATCCCTGAATGAAGACTGGGGACAATATCTATCCTCTGAGGATAACTGGTAAGACAGAAAAGGAATAATGGCTGCATTATTAACTTGTATATTATGCAACTACCATCTTTAGAATCCTGGGGAAGACACAGGGCAGATTCTGAAGCCCAGCAATCCCAACAGCTCTGGTCTTGGCCTGAGAGCAGACTGTCCCCTGCACCCAGCCCAGTGCAAGCACCCCACTGGTTAGAAACTAGAAAAATGGTAGAGATGGTAGACTCTGCTTGGGAAAGAGGCCCGAGACTCAAGTCTAATTCCATTCTACCTTTGATCAGATATAGACCCACCCCATCCCCACAGCACCAATAGCCACCCCCTCAAAAAAGCAGGCTGGACACTACCAAAAACTCCCTTGAGTGCCTAGAAAATGCTGATACACCAGCCTGGGATACCATCCAACGTTCCCTGCAGCTGGTCCATCACACCCCTGAAATTCTATTTCTCTCCTTTTCTGAATCTTCTGTTCAACTCAAGAGGAAGACACCAAAGCTGTCAGAAAACCCGGAGACTATGACAGCTTGCCTGGCCTCTCTCAGTGTACGGGGGTTTCCCAGATGAGGGCTGAGGACACATCAGAGCACCCCACCCTCAGTGGGCCAAAGGTCTACAGCGCTTTCACAACCTGTTGTCAATTCCTACTTCTCTTTCACTTTCTGAGAAAGGCAGAACACAACACCACACACACAGACCACACACACACACACACCCCGCATCCAGCTTAGATACGGTGCTGGGGCTTCAGGCTCACCCCACATGATGATATTTCTTGAAAGAACACAAACATAACCTATGACTGGCATTTGGCCAGGCTAAGGCTTCCAGTGACCAAGAAGAGTCCCATTAGAAGCAAGGTCACCCATTCGTATTTAGAATTCCAGGGCCTGAGTTTTGCCCATGGCAGGGAGCTGGCATTTTTTCAGCCATATCTTTATTAGGCTTTGCTATGTTGTTTGTTTTGAGCAAAGGCTGAAAAACTTCCATGTCAGATGTGTAGGCCAAAGGGCAGATGAGATGGATACAGAGATCCTGAAGGAACCAGAACAGGGGATTGAAGAGGGGCCACCTAAGTCTGGGGCTGCTGTGGACCAGTGGCTGGAGTCTTTGCAAATGTCAGACATTCCATTGGCCTCTGTGAGATGGCAAGGTGGCGCCTGAACTCTAGTTTCTGTCAGGCCTGGACTTTCGCCTGCTTTTTCCCCACCCTCCCCCATCATTTTATAGGTTCCTAGCCTCTTGTCAGTGAGGTGTATAAAGTATACCTTTTTAAAGCAAAAACAAAACCAAACAAACAAACAAAAAAAACAACCAACAAAACCCCATATGCTTACAGAAACATCTAGCCTTCTAGAATCTCCATTTCCTCTGGCACCAGAATGTATGAAAATAAGTACCAGAAACCTTCAGGAGTCGGCCAAGGATAGGACACAAGCCTACAAACTCAGCCTTTGCAGGGCTCAAGGAGTTAAGTCAAGGCTGCCCTGGGCTATACATACTCAGCAAGCCTGTCCTCCCAAAACAAAAGAGAATGGGGCTAGGGAGTTGGCTCTGCAGCTAAGAGCACTTGTTCTTGCAAAGGACCTGGGTTTGATTCCCAGAACCACACGGTGACTCACAAGCCTCTGTAACTCTAGTTTCTGACCTCTGCTGTATGCACGTCGTACAAATGCACACATGCAAGCAAAACACTCATACACATAAAATAAAACAAATCTAAAAAGCAAAACGAAACAAAACAACACAGGAAGCCTCAGAGTCAGCTCTGAAATGTCTTCAGGGAAACCTAAACCAGTATTTTCAAGCTTCCCCAAACTGCCCAAGCCAGCTAATAACAATGTTCTCTCTCACTTCCTCTCTTCTTCAGAAGCTGCCCAGCATCCTGTGGCCCAGGGACCCTAGTGAGCCGTGTGTGCTGGGAGACTGCCCACTTGCTCTGCGATGGGAACCCGTGTGCACAAGCCACAGCTGCTCTGTCAGCACAGCGTCAGTTCCCCGGTATAAAGCAGCAGCCCGAGTCAGGAGTCGGAAGTCACATACCTGGTCATAAGCTGGCCTGAGGGTGACACTGAGGATGGGCTTTCCACACTGGCTGAGGAGGCCCCTCTCACTCTCCGTCTTCTCTTGGGAAACGGGCTTCACATCCACACAGCACTCGGGATAGTGTGAGTAGAAGGTCTCGTACCCCCCTTCAGAAGCAAACAAACAAACGAAAGTGAGACAGGCAAAGGCACTGGGTTCTCAGACTGTCAGAAAACATCCATCACGACTACGTGAGAGCTACAAGCCTGCTAAGGCAAAGCAACTTCCGAGCACCTAAAACCAGCTCCGTGGGTAGAGCCACCTGCCCCCAAACCTGACGACTGATACCACCCAAGAGCCACAGAACAGAGGGAGAGAAAGAATCAATTCCTGCAAGTTGTTCTCCGGCCCCCACATGTGTGCTATGACACAAGCATGCTCAATAAAAACATAATTAAATAAATGTATTTTAAGAAAACTGAACAAAACCACCACTTCTAGAATAAAAGAGTGGACTTCCCTCACGTGTATACATACACACCCCTTACACACACACACTCCTAAAAGCCTGTCATCTGGGGCTAGAGGGATGGATAGCAGTTAAGAGCACTTACTGCTCTTGCAGAGAACCTGGGGTTCAGCTTGGAGCACTCACATGACATCTCACAACATCTGTAATGCAAGTTCCAGGAGGAGTCTAACACCTTATTCTTCCCTCCTCGGGATCCTGTACACACATGGTGCACATATACCCACACACACACACACACACATAAATAAATACGTCAAGTTTTTAAAGGTCTCTCAAAGAGAGGCAATGATTAACTTTCTGTGTCTATCAGAAGCAGCTTATCGGGCATTTGGTAAATATTAACCATATCCTCTCAGAAAACAAAAGCAATTTTCTTCTCTTGTTTACCTAAAACAAAGGCATGATTATGTGAAGTTTCATTGATTTCTAAGAAGACTCCTAAACTGGCTTTTTCCCTAGCCCATTTGCTCTAGGCAAAAATCATAGCTGTACCTGCCTCCATTCATAGAAGTTTGCCCTTTCTCACTCCTAAGGTCACTGACAACCCCTTCTATAGGTCCAATTTAGTCACACATCAAGTTAATACACTCTAAACCAAATGGAAAGACGCAGACTTCTGTGCATGGGAGGATGCTGGTATTACATTTCAGTTCCTCCAGAAGGCTCCCGTGAGGTCAAAGGGCATCCTGTAGAGCCGAGCGTGGCAGCACATGCCTTCAATCTGAGCAGGTGGTCAGGAGGGTCATGAGTTCGAAGGTCAGCCTGAGCTATATGCAAGACTCTGCCCCCACCCCAAGGTATAAAAATGACCAGTAACAGAAGCGTATCCAAATCAATAGTCTCAAGACCAGTGGGGAAGAACGAGTAAATCTGGCCTGGAGGCCCACAGAAAGCCAATGCATTGTAGGTAGACAGAACATCTTGCTTAGGAACCCTTCCGTTTCACCAACAGCAACCCGAGGCACTTCTGAGAGCCTCTGGAAAAAACACCTATCTTTCACTAGCCTCAAGGGTTCAAGCCACCAGTAACACAAGCACACTGCGACAAGGCCTTTCCCAAGGAGCTCCCTTTGTGCTCGGTCTCTGGGTGCTAGATGGGCAGCCCAGTAAGAGGGCTCCCTCCTGCAGTCAGCAAAGGGTTAATGGATTAGATGGCAGTCTCCTACACCCTCCTGGGAGCTGCAGCCCATTCCTAGAATGAGTCATCCAGTCATTCTGGCTACCTCTCAGCTTCTGCCCCTGCCCCCATTTAGTACCCCCAAACCTCCCCTGTGATCACTCAAAGAGCTCACTAGCGCCCTGGAGAAACTGCTGGTCCTCCACAAATGGTCATGTTCTCTGCCATGGAAACAGGGGGCTTGGCTAGAAGGGGAAGGGAGTAGGTGAAGGCTTTGGTAGCTTAGCTTCCCCTGGCAGCCCCTTCCTTCTAGGAGGCAGAGTGAATGTTATACCAACCCACACAGCCTTGGGGGCGGTGGAGGAGGGGGTTGCATTTCATAGTCAATAAATCACGGGGCGGTGGGCCTGGCTTCTACAGCTTGGGTTCCAGGAAACAAAATGACAGGTTTGTGGGCATCTGGACAAAGAATAGCCCAGGCACTCCCAAAGTTGAGGACAAGACTTCGGGGAAGAGAAGCCTTCCGGCCACCTCATCTCTAGGCCTTGAATAGGCCATTTAAGAGCTGGTAGGCAAGAAAGTAGAGAGAAGTGCTGGTTAGGGCGGGAGACCTAACCCCCTTGCCAGTTAACAAAATAAAACAGGCAAAGTGTCTCCGTGTAGCTGAAGGACAGATAAACAACAGGGCTTGTCTCTTCAAACTGGGGTCAGGAGATTAGGTCTCTGCCCTCCACCCACTCCCACCGGAGGTGTGGAGACAACATTCCTCTGTGCTGTCTCACTCGCGCATCACTGCAATTGCAAGAGTGCTAGCAATTCCTCCAGCTGCTTCGACCTCCTTCAGACATCCCTGCACTGCAGGGAACAGCACACACTACAGACGCTGCATGTGAGCTCCAACTACCCAACTGGTCTTCATCGCCTCATCAGCGCGAGAGGCGGACTGGAGGAAGTGTGGCAGGCCTGGCGCCAACATCTGGATGCCATCAGGTCAAACCCCGAATGCCCATTTGGACACGTGCTATGTAAGAGAAAGGCATTCTCCCCTGCAACAGTTTGAATTCAGCAGTTATAAGGGTAGCAATTTCCACTGAAATCCCAAATGCACACCACTTTTGATCTTAGCGTTTTTATGGTCTGAATGAAAGACAAGACTGCACAAGCCAGAGCACCTTACGACGACATCTCCCCTCTCCCTCACACGCAACCCAGCTGCCCGGATCATCCCCGGGCACTGTCTATCACCAAGCAGCATGGATGTGTCCCGAACTAGCTGGGTAAAAGAGGCCGACTGGGGAAATGGATGGTTCCAGTTGGTTTAAAAGCTATCCACGAGGGAACTTGTTTTAGGGTGTGAGGGAGCCATGCATCTCTTTATACACACTTTGTGCTGCTCATGTTCACCTGAGTACACATTACTTCATTTTTAAAAAGTGAGAGACCTCTGCAGAGCCTAGAGAAGGCCACCCTTCCACACCCTGCAGAGCCAAGAGAAGACCACTCTTCCACACCCTGCAGCTCTTATCTCCCAATGGGATCAACAAAGGACAGTTAGAAAGAGGTGTTAATAGATAAGGAGCTCTGGAATCCTCCTGGCCTGCAGTGTGTGAAATTTCAGGTTGCATGGCTTTGAAACATGCACCCAAATTCTGAAGCACATCAGGCTTCCCGCGCCAGGTACTCAGTCAACAGAGCTGTGGGGCCCTATCAGATCTGCTATCACTTCTGCACCATGGCCAGGGTTCCCACACGTTTGAGGTTAGAAGGCAAGAGCAGTCACAGGAAATGACCCAGAAATCAATGATGTGGGGTTTGAGAATAAATCACCCACCCACAACCGGAAGCCAAAGTTATCTCGCCAGCAGGTGAAATGGTCGGGCCTGGAGGCAGCCCTTGAAGGCCTAAAATCAAAGGCCACAGAATCTCCACCACATCTCACAGCCCCTGCGGCACCTCTCCTAACCAGGCTGGCCGGTTGGCAGTCTCTGAGATGGTCCCAGGGTTAATCCCTGCCGGGGAAGAGAGGATAAAAGGGGTGGGAAAGCTGTCAGCTCCAAATTAAGCTCGAGAAAGGCCTAGGGTGGGAGAAAGAGGCTGGAGGAAAACAATAAAAAGCAATAGAGGGAGAGGAAGGGGAGGGACTTGCCAGGGTCAAAAAGGCGAGAGGCCCACCAAGACACAGCAGAACGTACAGTAATTGTCTAGGCGGGAAGAAAGGGGACACCGCGGCGCCACTCTCCCGGGGGAGGGTCTCGACTTGCTTGTTCGCGCCAGGTCTGTTAGAAACATTCCGACCCCCGTGGTCTGCAAACGGCGCCAGAGGCCAGCACGAGCCCTCGGCCCCCGGAACTAAGGAGCACGGCCCGCCGCACCTTCCCAGCCCACCCAGCCCAGGGGACAGACAGGTTGCCAGACGCTTTCGAGGAAAACGGGGGTGGGGAGAAGGAAGCCCCGGACGCTGACGTTCGCAAGGACCTCCCAAGCGCACGCGAAACCCCGGGGAGCACATTCCCTCGAGTTGTGACTTTCCCCTGGCCAGAGTTCGCACGCAGCGAGGGAACCTGGGGCCCCAGTGTCCCGGCCCAGGGTTCAGGGGAAGGAGGGCGGACGGCAAGGGTCCCGCGGCTCCCCGCACGAGCTCACCTTTAAGGAAGTAGACCCGCGGGCCGGCGGGCAGGCAGGCCAGCAGCGAGGTGAGCACGACGCGCGCGGCGCTCTCCTTCCGCAGCTTCTGCCAGTGGCGGCTGCCCTGGTCCAGCACGACCACCGCGGCCACGCCGCCGCCGCCCTCCTGCAGCAGCCGAGCGCGCGCCGCCTCGTCGGGCAACACGTAGCGCGCCGACACCGCGCCGCCCCGGGCCCGCCGCAGCACCACCGAGTTGAGGTTGACGTTGAGCGAGCCGCGCACGCTCGACGCGGCGAAGTCCAGGTAGGGCCGGCAGTCGAGCACCACGCAGCGCGCCTCGGCCTCCTGCCGGAGCATCTTGCGCAGCTGGCGCCCGTCGAGCGACGTGACCTTCATGCCGCTGCCACCCAGCGGCCCAAGGCCGGCGTGGAAGAGCGGAGCACCCCCGGCGGGACTTGTGGCCTTGCAAAGACCGAGCCCGGCGGGCGCGAGGGGCCGCGCGACGTTGTTCTTCACGCCCCGCGAGCTCCACACCAGGCCCCGCCGCTCGCTGCCCAGAAAGCCGGGGATTCCGCCGGCAGCGCAGCGCTTTATGTGAATGAGTGCGCGTCCTGTGACGTGGCTGCCCATATAAGGCCAAATATGGGTGTTTCTCCGCCCCTCGGCGTTGGCCACGCCTTCTGGGCGGGCTTGCGGGCACCCGCCTCCATTCCGAAAGCGGGATGGAGGGAGGGTGTCTTAGTCAGAGCAAGAAAGAGGAAGTGGCGGGCGCCTGCTCCCTCTCTGGGGGGAGGGGGGGGGCCCAGCGCGGAGAGACTCACTCACACATCACCCGGCATTGCCGGTGGGCTGTCAGGAATGCCAGCCGGCCGAGGTGACCCACGCTGTGCGGGAAGAGGAGGAAGAAAATTCGGTCGGAACCCGAGGGCCGCGCTCTGGAACCTCTGGGGCCTCCGGGTGGATCCCGAGCGGACTCCAGTCTAAGGAGGTGGCATCTGAGATGAGCCGCGGTGGGGCATGGCTTGATCCTCTTAATCGAGGCTTCTAACACGCATTCCCCACTTCTGTTACGTTTTCGTTTTCCTTAATAAAAAAGTTCCGGAAAGTAAACAAACAAACCAACCCAAAGGGGGAAGTTGTCAGAATCAGACAGATTCGGTCTCATAAGGATTGACCGCCCTCTTCTGTTGTCTCTCTCCATAGCTAAAAACAATCTACCGTCAGAGCTAACAAACAAGAACAACGCACCAATTTAGGAGCTGTTCTGGGAAACCTGTCTTGAACCCAGTAGCAACACTGTCCACAGGGATCCAACAGAGGGGATCAGTCCCGTAAACTTGTCCAGGTGGCTTCTGGATTTGGGGGATTATGGTGGATCAGTGTAATCCCAGGCTATCTACCCCTGCCCTTCTCTCTGGAGCTTCCTGCCCGCCTCCATGGGGGGGGGGGAGGCTAGGTGTGATTCCCCCCTCCCCTCTGCAAGTGTTTATTGAGGACTCTGCTAGATCCCAGGACACGTGGGTTGCAAATGCATCTCCAAGCCCTTTGCCAACCATTTTACTGTTATCTTTTGATGAGAAAACGTCTGTCCATTAAAGAGGGGTTTATTTACAACGGACATAAGAGAACGAGATTTTTTAAGAGAAAGCAGAAATCAATTTCTGAGATCAAATCAATCCATCCCAACAACAGGAATAGCTGACATTGTTTCTGGGTCATAGCTGCATTCAACCAAAAGCCCTGTCCTGAAAATGATAAATGAGACCCTGCCTGAGATCCCAGCATTTGGGGGTGGGTCAAGAATAAAAGTATCACAGAACTAAGGCCAGTCTAAATGACATAGACCCTGTCTAATAAAACCAAAGCAAGCAAACAAAAGATGGCTGGCCTAACCCTGGTAGTGGGGTCACACTGATGCCATAGGATGGCTTTTGTCTGGGGTTATCTACAACAGCTTTCCCCCATAACCTGCTCTTCTTCCAGAGGGTTCTGTCTGTGTAACCAGCATCTCCACCCCCAGGCATTTCATTCTAGGGCCTCACAGATAATGTGGAGCAGCCACAGGGCCCAGACTCTGTGAGGAGCTTGATAACACCACTGTAGGCAGGACTCACTCCAAGAGCCCCAGAGAGGCCTGGCCTAGTCTCAGGTCCCTAGGTGTCTGTGTCTGTTTACCCACGGTGGGTGGGCTAGGGTGGAGGCTAAAGAAAGTTTCTCAGAGACTACAGCTAAGACAAACTTCCAAGAATGAATAGAAACCACTTGACGTTAAGGAAACAACAAAATAACCAAGCAGACAAAAAAAAAAAAAAAAAAAAGGAAAAAGCTGGAATTGCTTGGTTGATGGCAGGAATCCTGTTTTTTCCTTCTCTTTGATTCATTTCCTTTCCCTGATTTTTGTTTACATTGTTTATGATTTACTAATTGTGTTTATTATTATTATAATTTGTGTTGTTGAGGCAGGGTCTCATTTATCCTTTGATTGGCAGTTCTGTTCCTGTCCTCCCCCCCCCCCCACTCCCACTTCCCAACAGCGAGGAAAGATCAAGCTGCCTCTTTCCAGCTTCCCTGGATTTCAGGATCCTCCAGGCCCCACCCAACACTGACTCTGTAAATGAATGCTTTCGTTTGTATTTTATTCTACTTCTTTACTTGGTTGCTTTGTATGTGTGTCACGGTGCCTGTGTGGAGGTCAGAGGACAACTTACATGATAACCTTTCTTCCCTTCCACCTAGAGATCAGACTCTGCCTCTAAGCCTTCACCCCCCATCTCCTCAGCCCATGAAAACAGATTTTAGGTGGCGCTTCTCCTTACAAAGTTCAGGGTACCCTGGAGATCATGATGAAGGCCAGGCCAGGTTGGACTGGCCCCACAGAGCTGCAGCCTGGAGCCCTGAGCCCCTCACTCATTGCTGCTCAGATTTGTACAGCAGAGATGGCTCAGCTGAAAGTTAAATTCCTGGTGGCTCACACTAAGATCTAGAATTCACACCAGCCAATCTGGACTGCCCTCCTTCAAGAGGCATGAATTACATACCTGAAACCATACCTCCTGATGTAAAAAGGCATCCACAGGCCTCTTGACATAAGCTTCGGGTATTGACTTCATTGGCTGTAGTGAGCTGAGTGGGTTAGCATTTGGGGTTAGCAGTGAAGCAGCGCTGGAGGGTGGAGGGTTTATCTGAGAAAGGGAACTGGGATCCAGACTGAGGTCAGGGAGAGGGACGGGGGTTTCTATAGGTAGTTGATTGAGTTGGTAAGGACTTTCTTGAACTTGGCCATGATCATAGCTGTGAAGAAGCCACACAGAAGCAGGGCGGTGGTGGCACACGCCTTTAATCCCAGCACTCAGGAGGCAGAGGCAGGTGGATCTCTGTGAGTTCGAGAGCTAGTTCAAGGACAGGCTCCAAAGCTACAAAGAAACCCTGTCTCGAAAAAAAAAAAAGAAAAAAAGAAAAGAAAAAGAAAAAAGAAGTCACACAGATGAGAGAGTAAAACGTAAATGGCCCAAGGGAGTGTGATCTTCATCATCTTTATCACAAGGGGTGGGTGACACACCTGGGACGGTGACATCAGAGTTTAATAAAATGACTGGATGGATGGTGGTACCATTAGACAGAGACCTACAGCACAGACTGAGGGATTGGAGGGAAAGGGGGGGGGGCTGCCATGTAGACATAGTTACAAGTTAGAGCTTGTCACAGCTACTGTAGGGGTGTCTGGTAAGCAGTAGGGTGGCCTGGGAAACAAGGTACAAAGGTCTGTCAGCTGCCTTGCTACATTGTTTCTTCTCCTCCGGGTCCTGGAACTGCTGTGCAGGTCTGTCTTTAGACTGTCCTCTTCTGTCGTGTCACTGAGGCTGGCTTCTCCAGCACAGCTTGTTTGCCATACAGTCTTGTATCTAAAAGCTTGCCCCAGAGTTTTAACCCTTGGCTGTCATTCTGAAATGTTTAAGATTTGTACAAGGAACCCCATATTTTTCTTTTGCAGTTGAATCCCATAAGTTACGTGGCTGATGCTGCTCAGAGCTGGGCCACTACTGTCCTCCCCCCACCCCACAGGACTAGCATTCGGTGGCTCACTTTCCAAGCCTTTTGGATGCTTATTCTCTGGCAGGGTTTTAAGAATGAATTTGAGCCGGGCGGTGGTGGCGCACGCCTTTAATCCCAGCACTCGGGAGGCAGAGGCAGGCGGATCTCTATGAGTTCGAGACCAGCCTGGTCTAC
>NC_022015.1:80875950-80879878 GCF_000317375.1 Microtus ochrogaster | reverse complement strand
CAGCCTGGTCTACAAGAGCTAGTTCCAGGACAGGCTCCAAAACCACAGAGAAAGCCTGTCTCGAAAAACCAAAAAAATAAATAAAGAAATAAATAAAGAAAGAAAGAAATAAAGAAAGAAATAAAGAAAGAAAGAATGAATTTGAACGGGGGCGGGGAGCCCACCTACTGTGCCTCACAACCTTCCGTGGCGTGCAGATAAAAATCCAATTCCACTGGGCAGGGTGGGATGCAGAGGAAGACAAGTGTCTGTGAGTTTGCAGTGAGGCTGGTCTCAAATAAACAAGTCCAGATGCCACGTAACCTCCTTTCTCCTCCTGTCCCTGTGCAAGGATGCTTCCCCTCCACACAGCTGCAGCCACAGCTCAGCTCTCCCCTCTCCCGGCCTGATTGAGTGTTATTTCTCCTGCCACACTCAGGGCCTGTCTGACATCTGAGTGTCTCTCCCATGGTGCCGGCCAGCCAGTGCTGATGGAATGGAATTCACTGCTTGCTGAGAGACGTGGAACAGCTGGCCCTGTGGGAGGCACCCGGAGAGCAAGTTGGCAGCAACAGGAATCAGAGCCGGAGACGCTGGGAAGGAAGCAAGGTGGAAGACCCATAGTCCACAGCCACAAGTCTCAGTGGAAGAGGAAGAGGTGTCTCAGTCAGGCGACACTTAACGGCATAATAATCATGCCCCCCCCCATTTGGAACGGGATGAAGGTGGACTAAAGACAAAAGTGGAATTTACTATGACGAAGCCACAAGGCAGGATCTTGTCCCATTTGTTATATTTTCTCCCCTCGGCCAGTTATCTCCAGAGCAAGCTCCTATTTTCTGAGGGTTTCCGACTTGTGTTTGAGCCTCATGCTTTGTTCATGGGTGTCTTGCACTTGGAAGGCGCCCGTCAACCCTGGGTCTCTCTCTGGAACACAGCACACACTGTATTTAGCTAACACTTCCAGAGAGCTCATGGACTGTGGTGAGTATGGGCTCGTGGCATCCTCCGCAGGAGCCCCTGGGGCTCTTGCCTGTCCCTCTGTGGGCCAGGCAGATGGAGGGGGTGGATTAACGAGTGTCCACAGTGCAGAGCTCAGAGCAAACCCATGATGAGCCCAGGCCCCAGTCCTCCTGGAAGGATGCATCTTGCCCCACTCCCCCACGATTCACTGGTTTGCTCTGCACTGTAAGAGAAATGTGTGTTTGCCAACGACAGCATTTTCAGTGATGAGGTAGAAAATGCAAAGAAGTGAAAAATGGGGTGGGATTTTTAAGAACTCTTTATTACATTCATGTGTTTACCAGTGGGGATGGGCACAAGCATGTCACAGCATGCATGTGGAGTTCTTGGGGGCAGAGCTCAGGTTGTCAGGGTTGCTGGCAAGCACCTTGACCAGCTGTGCCATCTCTCCAGTCTTTGTTTTGTTTTTTTAGGGTGCAGCTTCTTTCAGCTGACAGATCCAGAGCTGACCTTGCTTTGACCTTAGAGGAAGGAAAGGGAACTGTTAGGAGTCAAAGGTCTGGATAGCTGCTATGGAGTCTCTGCTGCCCAGCATCATATCAGTACTATTTATAGCGAATATGCCTTTCTCTCCCTGTGGCCACTCCCACCTCTCCTTCCCAGGATCTTAGAACCCAACAAAGCTAATACTCAATCCAGGAAAGAGACAGCAGTGTCACCACTGTGAAACGGTTCATTTTCTTAGAGCCAGAGTGACCTGCTCACTGTCTCACAGAACGTTGGACAAGTGTAACCCCGAGAACTAACACCAGCCAGTTGAGTGCCTTCTCGCTCCTGTCAGGAAATTGTGCCAAAGGCCCTGTCCTTCACAGTCACCATGAGACTCCACTCTCCCACTGCCCAAGGAGTCAGCTGATAAGCTTCTTTGCCACAGCTCACATAGTCTATTTTGGCCCCGAGAAGACAGTTTACCCAAGAAAAACGCTGCCTGAGGACTGAGTCTTGGCACCCTGTGCTGAGTGGGACCAGTATACTTCCGTCCTGACCTGGGAAGGCTGGAAGAAGGGTTGGATGGGGAGGATTTGCTCATGCAGAAAGAGGGGAAAGGCTGTAACTGAAGGAGATACTGTCCCACAGGGAGTGGGAGGAAGGAAGCAGTCCTGTGTCATTTCCTGGGAGGATGAAACCTCCTTGGTGGGGGGCAGGGAGGTTCCAGAATGCTGAGAAGGTGGGGGAGGTGAGACAGAAGACATAGCACCTGATGTGTGACACCAAGCATCACGCATACCAGGGCTAAAAATGTTTATTCTCTTTTCACCTAGTAATTCCACTTCTGGGAACTAATCTTAAAATCTAAATCCGGGGGAGGGGGAAGTAAGTATATCCACAAGAGTGTTTATCAGAGAGCTATTTATAAGAATAAAATTGGAAGCAGCCAACACATCTCAAAGAAAGGCAAATAGTATATTCAGAAGCCACCTTCAGAAACGGCACCACACTCCCGATCAATCACGCTAACATGGTAAGGGAACTGACAGCCTGCAAAACAGTAGTGGCCCTTTGTTGGCTGCTGCTGTCTACTGCACTGACGGGGGCTTTCCATCGACTGTCCACTCACACCCCAGAGAGGGTGGGACCTTTCGTATGTCACGGATTTAGAGACGGAGGCTCACCCAGGTAGGGGGTGCACACAGTGGATTGAGCCTGAATTTCCAACAGTGTGTTCCCACCGTTACCTTCTGTGTTAGGTCCAGAGGCGGCAAGACCACCCCCCGCACTCACGGGGGAGGGGAAGGGATCAACTATAGCAATGGTTCTTTCTTAGATAAAGGAAGTACAGTTCCCCCCACACACCCGAATTTTCTTCATTTTCTAAATTAGTTTCTTTAAAGCTTTATTTCTTATTATTCAGAGAGGAAGGCAGATGGTGCAGTGTGTGTGTGGAGGTCAGAGGAGAGCTCAGTGACTTGGTTCCCCCATCTTTATCTAGGTTCAGGGGAATCGAACTCATGTCCTCAGACTTCTACAGCAGCTGCTTTTAACCCCCTAAGCCATCTCGCTGGCCCAATTTTTCTAAAATTTTCCTAATGGAACTGTGATATCTTCTGTGTCTTTTCCCGATTTTCAGTTGTCCACAGTGCTTGTCAGTCTGCAGTTAGCTTTACTTTTCCTTTCCTGCAGGTCTTGGTGAAGTTACCATCTTCCAATGCTTTTGACCTTTTTTGTGGGAGGAGTTTAGGGGAAACGCGGGCTGTTTCAAGTGTGGATTTGGCAGAATTTATTTACCTTGAAGGACATTGAGGTTTCTAACTTTTTAATTGGTTTATTTTGGGTTTTTGAAACAAGGTCTCAAGTAGTCCAGGCTAGCCTCCTTTAGAAACAAAGTATTCGCTTTTCAGAGAAAAGACGGGCTTTCACAGATTGAGGGTGCAGAAAGTTCACTGCTGGACCCACATGGGAAAAGATGATTGCCATTGTTAAAATGGTGGTCTGGGGTGCATCAGTGCTACATGAAGGCCCTGGAGTTACTGCCAGGATCCAACAAAGGTGAGGATGTGGTTAAGGCAGCAGCTTCTCAGCATATCCCCCTCCCACCTATTCCCACCTTTCCCCTCAGAACACACCTACAGGTGAACTCACCAGGGCATGTCTAGGGCTTTTCTCCTTGAGGGAAGTTAGAGATTGGATACCCCCATCCCATATCTGACAGCCACCCCTTGACTGATATTAGCATGTGGTTCTGGTGTGTATGTGCGTGTGTGTGTGGTATGTGTACACTCCTGGGCGAGCATACATGTGTGTGTATATACTTGTGGGTATGCATATGTGTGTGTGTACACTCGTGGACATACATACATGTGTGTGTACACTCGTGGGCATGCATACATGTGTGTATATATACTTGTGGGTATACATACGTGTGTGTGTACACTCGTGGGCATGCATACATGTATGTATATATACTTGTGGGTATACATACGTGTGT
>NC_022015.1:80875055-80875850 GCF_000317375.1 Microtus ochrogaster | reverse complement strand
TGTGTGTGTACACTCGTGGGCATGCATACATGTATGTATATATACTTGTGGGTATACATACGTGTGTGTGTACACTCGTGGGCATGCATACATGTGTGTGTATATACTTGTGGGTATACATACTTGTGTGTGTACACTTGTGGCTATGCATACATGTGTGTGTACACTCATGAATATCCATACATGTGTGTATACATTTGTGGGTATGCATATGTGTGTATGTACACTAATGGGCATGCATACGTGTGTGTATACATTTGTGGGTATGCAATGTGTGTGTATACTTGTGAGCATGCATAATGTATGTATACACTTGTGGCTATGCATACATATGTGTGTACACTCATGGGCATGCATACATGTGTTTATACACTTGTGGCTATGCATATATGTGTGTACATTTGTGGGCATGCATACATGTGTGTATACACTTGTGAGTATGCATGTGTGTGTGTGAGCCCTCGCGGATATGTATACCTGTGTGCATACACTTGTGGGTATGCATGCGTGCATGTGTGTAATGGTAACACCAAGTATCACACAAACTAGAGTATGCTAGATAAACTACCATTGATCTACACCCCTAGCCCTTTTTTCTTGACCTTCAAGGTTTGATGCTCCAAACACAACCCAGGCTGGTTGGAACTCCTGGCAGTCCTCCTCGGCCTCCTTAGCACTGGGATTAGCGTGGTACCTCCACGCCTGGCTGATGTGGGAATGATTTCTTATTAATAAAGAAACTGCCTAGGCCCATTTCATAGGCCAACCCTTAGGTAGGCGGAGAAAACAGAACAG
>NC_022015.1:80867689-80871905 GCF_000317375.1 Microtus ochrogaster | reverse complement strand
GTAAGAGCTAGCCAATAAGAGGCTGGAACTAATGGGTCAGGCAGTGATTAAAAGAATACAGTTTCCGTGTAATTATTTCGGGTAAAGCTAGCCGGAGGCAGCCGGGGTTCTGGGGGCGCAACACCTGGCTAAGCAGCTTGATTCTGTTTAGCTTTGGGCAAATCCTCTCCAGAAAGACAGTTACTCTGCTGCCCACAGGGCACCAGGATGCAAATGTGATCCCACTTCTTTCACTTCCTCTCTTTCCCTGGAGATGTTTCAAAAGCAAATGTCATTTGAAAACCCGGGAACCTCAGCCAATTCCTTACACCTGCCCTGTGGCCTGCAGCCAGCTTTGTTGGAGGCCATGCGCTGCTGTTTCAATTATGTGAAACTGGAGTTAGGGGTCCGACTGGCTGCGTGATCTTGGGCAAGCCAGTTTCTCGTCTATGGGCAGGGCTCGTGGAAGCTACCTGATAAGGTTGTATGGAGTAAATGCACTGCCATTGGGTGTCCAGTCAACCCTGTCTACATCGGAGACTAATGATGAGTCATGGGTTCAATCCATGTGTCCTAGGAAGGAAGCCTTGTTGCCTTCCTTTATCCCTGCGGAGAGCTCTGTCTGAGAACCTCTGGTCCAGGCTGGAAAGCCTTCTCATTTCTCAGTCTATGAGATGGCAGCTTGAAGCCACGTAAGCAAAAAGACAAAACCGACCATAAGCAAACACTTTTTTGAAGGCAGTTCCTAAACAAACGAAAGTCCAAACCTGTCCTGCTTCTGTGCTGGCCAGGACATTGTGTCCCATCTCCTTTTCATTTTTATCTTACTCCGATCTCTTCCGCTTAGCATCAGCAGCCAGAACACCAATCTGTCCCCAAGAGGAAAGGCATCAACTCAGTGAACCTTAAAGACTATGTTTAAGATGTGTTATTGGAATCAAAAGCTGGGTGTCGCACACCTGTATTCCCTTGGGAGGGTGAGGCAGGAGGATTGCCTGGAGTGTGAGGCCAGCTGAGTTTCATATTGAAAATTTTATCTTAAAGACAAAAAAGGGGAGGCTGGAGTGATGGTTCATTGGATGAGAGCACTGGCTGATCTTCCATAGGACCCAGGTTCAATTCCCAGCACCTACCTGACAGTTCACAATTTTACCTTTAAACTTAAGTTCTAGGGAATTTGACGCCTCTGGCCTCTGAGGGTCACACACCACCGCCCACACACATACACATGATTAAAAAAATAAAGGTAAATTTTTAACAGCAACAAAAAAGAAATTAAAAAGAAAACCCACACTGCATTCATGAAAACAGCCAGAAGGTAAATCCCTTGCAGCAGATGTGACTGTTGTTTATCCCATGTTGTACAAGTGCCTGTAGCAAGAAAGCAAAGCCAGAAGTTCAGGCACAGGAGCAGAGCCGTGCAGAGCAAACCCAGTGGGAAGCCCAGTAGACT
This sequence comes from Microtus ochrogaster, assembly GCF_000317375.1. Classification (NCBI taxonomy): domain Eukaryota; kingdom Metazoa; phylum Chordata; class Mammalia; order Rodentia; family Cricetidae; genus Microtus; species Microtus ochrogaster. The sequence continues at coordinate 80,870,473 of NC_022015.1, read as the reverse complement.
GCCTCAGCTTCCCCAGTCAGTCTGCTGGGTATTATGAGTACCTGATTTGATGATAACATCTCTATCTGTCCCTTTTTGTTCTTGCTCATGGAGACCTCACCAGACGGGACAATTCCCTCTGCTCTGGATCTCGGGGGCGGGGGGGGGGGGGCCTCCAGTTTTCCCACTCGATACCTGCAGATGTTTTGCTATCTATCCACCCGTCCATCTATCCCTTTTTATTTGTTCTTTTATTCTGGCTGGCTGTATACTTAATAAACTCACTCATTCACAACCTAAAGTGTAGCTGTCCTATCATTGCCTGGACTGTACGGAACAAAGGAAGATGACATCAATGATAAAACTGACCCCATGAGGTTGTTTGTCAGGCCGACGAGGAGAATCTGGAGCTGGACACCCAGCACACTGTTTGCCACTCAGTAAACACTCATAAGTGGACTGAATATTACTTGTATAGCCAGGCTGTATAGCATGGCAGCATATGCCTGTAATCCTAGCGTGTGGGAGGAAGAGACAGGAGGATGAACAGTGAGGGGTCAACTTGGACTACACAGTGAGACCAGATATCAAAAGCTATAGGAGGAGGGAGATGGTTTAATGGACAATGTGCTTGCCATACAAGCTCAAGGACTGCAGTAAGGATCCCCAGCACCCAGGTATTGCTGGGTGGGTCGAGTGCCTGCCTGCAATCCTAGGTCTGGGGAAGCAGACAGGAGATTCTCAGGGCAAGCTGCTAGCTAATCAGCTAGCTATGGATCCAGGGAAAAGCTCTACCTCAGTACGTAAAGTGGAGAGCAATTGCAGAAGACCCCAGGCATCAACATCTGGCACCTGCAAATGTGTGTCTGATACGTGGGTAGGAGTTTGAATGAGAACAGCCCCCAAAGGCTGATAGGCTTGAATGCCTGGTCCTAGGATAGTGGAACTGTTGGGGAAGGATTAGGAGGTGTGGTCTTGCTGGTGTAGGTATGTCCTTGTTAGAGGAGTTTTCAAAAGCCCATACAAAGCCCAGTGTCTCTCTCTCTGCCTGCTGCCCAAGAATCAGGATGTAAAACACTCAGCAACTCCATGCTCCAGCACCATGCCTTTGGGCTTTCTGCAGTGATGATCATGGGCTAGTCCTTGAAAACTGTAAGCAAGCCCCCAATTCAATGTGTGCTTGCCTGCTTTCTTTTTTTCAGTGCATTTTGTTTTTCTTACTTACTTATTATTTTAGGTTCATTTATGCATTTTATGCACATGGGTACTTTGTCTGCATGTACATCTGCACACCAGAAGACGGTATCAGACAGTTGTGAGCTGCCACATGGGTGCTTGCCATGCGCGCTGGAAATGGAACTCAGGACCTGTGCAAAAGCAATGATGCTCTTAACCACTGAATTGTCTCTCCAGCCCAAAATGCTCTCTTTTTAAGTAGTTGCCTTGGTCAGGTGTCTCTTTACAGCAGTAGAATAGTGACTAAGACATACACACTCAGTTTCTACAAATCAATATTCCCCAGGTTCAATGAAAGAATCTGTCTCAAAAAATGAGGTGAAGAGCCATTGAGGAAGATAGCCATCACTGACTTCTGACCTCTACATCCTCACGTATGTGTGTGTGTGTGTGTGTGTGTGTGTGCGCGTGTGTGTGCTCTCACCTTCATACATGCACACACAGAAAAATAGACAAGGGGTGTGATGTAGACCAGTGGAGCGCTTGTCTCGTGTGCACAAGGCAATAGCTTTGCTCCTTAGTACTATACTAAAAAGAGGGAAAAAGAAAGAGCTGGAAAGAAGGACCGCACAGGAGCTGTGAAAACCACTCTACTCTCCAGAAAGACAATTAAGAGAAACACTGCTGTTCCAGGCGATAAAGAGCCAGCAGGAAGACGGAAGAATGGACAGGAGTTTGTTTTCTCTCTTGCCCAGGAGCATCAGAAGTGGGGGGGCTGTCAGTCACATGGAGGGGGGAGCTGTCAGTCACATCTGTCCACCTATGGCGGGGACTGCATATTGGGTGCCTGTCCAGCATCAGCACTGAAATAGCTGGGTGTGCAGGACTGTAATCCCAAATCTTGGGAGGTCTCTGGAGGCGGAAGGATCAGAAACGCAAAGTCATCCTTGGCTGCACAATAAGTTCCGAGTCATTTCGGACTACATGAGACCTTGCCTCAAACAAATAAATAAACAAAACTGTTTTGTTAGCAAATTGTCACGTTTATGCGGAAGGCCTAGATCTAGTGCTAACAGGGCATGCTTCACAGCCTCGAGACTTGCAAAGCCCGGTGCTCTGGTCACACATTACAAAGCCCAGGCCTAGGACATTGCAGGTGGCTTCATGCACCCAGCCTTGCATGGCCCTTCCAAGAGAAAGAAATCCCAGAGCCGAAAGGCAAACCCCAGAAGAAGCTGCCTTGCTAAGCACGACCACATCACTCAGGTGTGACTCAGGTATGACTGGGGGAGCCTCTTACAGTACCACTCCCCTTGGATTCACAGCTTCCTGGATGGGGGCTGGGCTGTGGACTGCACTGGGACTTCTGATAGTCCTGGTCCGCGACGGAGTCACCCACCTTTGGCCGCACTGCCCCAGCCTCAAGCCCCTAGATTTATAGAAATATTAGGTGTTCAGTCTAGTGTCACATCTGTGCATTTTAGTCATATGCTGGAATGTTCCAGGTTGATAATTTTACCTTTATTGCTTTTCCTTAAGTTTTAAAATAAGCTGATGAGCCAGGCGGTGGTGGCGCACGCCTTTAATCCCAGCACTTGGGAGGCAGAGGCAGGCGGATCTCTGTGAGTT
>NC_022015.1:80862645-80867589 GCF_000317375.1 Microtus ochrogaster | reverse complement strand
AGAGCTAGTTCCAGGACAGGCTCCAAAACCACAGAGAAACCCTGTCTCGAAAAAACAAAAAACAAAACAAAACAAAAAAAATAAGCTGATGAAGAAATTAAAGTTCCTGTAAGGAAATCGGGCCTGTGGAGTGGGAGAGACAGGTTCATCTGACCCCAACCCCAAGCTCTCTGGCCCTTCCCTGAGTTACTTTGATCTTGTTGAACTAACTGTTCACTTTCTGTTGCTTATACTAGCCTTTATATTCAAACTACTTTGGCAAACGTAGGGTTCGTGGTTGTATTCTTCAGATCAAAGCTTCTTGAATGGGCTGGGATCGTCGCCCAGAAAGACAACTGGACTGAGAGCCCCTAAGTCCTCTGCCCTGTGGAGCTTCTATGAAACTTTCTGGGGTTCTGGCATGTGAACGCCCAGGTCTCCCTTCCTTTTGACAAGTCCTTCCCATCCAAGCTGTCTCCCCCAGAGCACACTGTAGGCTCACGGCGCGCCGACTCCTAAGTATTAAGACTTGGGAGCTGCAGAGATGGCTCGGTAAGTAAAGCCCTTTCTGTGCAAACACGGGCACCTGAGTTCAGATCCCACAGAGAAAGTCAGGTGTGGTGACGCATGACTGCAATCCCAGCCCTGACTGAGGAGGTGGGAGCAGGCAGACTCTCAGGGCACACTGGCCAGGCTAGTCAAGTTGGTGAGCCCAGATTCAGAAGAAGACAAAAACTGAGGAATTGACCTCTGACCTCCACGCATGCATACATAGGCCCAAACTTTTGTAAACACACATAAACCCACCACCCTTCAAAAAGTACTCCAGACTTTTGTGAACATAAATCAATGAATATACAAACATGCACACACACACACACACACACACACACACACACACACATATTCTTTCTCTGACTTAAATTTATTTGTATTTAATTTGTTAAGAGCTAAGTGTCTTGGTGCTTCTGTGTGGTGGGAAAGACAGAGGAACATACTCAGCAAAACCTGCTTCTGGGTTTGGGTCCAGAAGGTGCATTAGAACTGGAGGCCACAGAGACCTTTCTAAGGAGTCAGCTTCTGAGATGGCCATGTGTAGAAGGGGACGGCTTGTTCGTTTTCAGGCCTGAATAATAGCACAGAAACTATATTAATTACAACACTGCTTGGCCAATAGTTTAGGCTTATTCTTGGCTAACTCTTATAACTGTGTGTCGGCATGAGCTGTGGCTTACTGGTAAGGATCCGGTGTCTGTCTCCTCCACTCCACTTACTTTCTCTCTATATCTCTTTTCAGATTTCCCACCTGGCTTTGCTTTGCTAAGCCATTGGCTGAAACAGCTTTATTCATTAACCAATAGTAATAAAACATATTCACAGCATACAGAGAAGAATGCCATATCAGCCATGGGTTGACCAAGATGAGCTAGTAGGTCCTTAGGTCTGGACCATGCTTAGGATTTATGGATGTTGATATGGCTACAGCTCAGGAATTAAGGGATGGGGAGGAGGAACCAGGAGATGTTTGCCAGGTAGGATTGTATGGGGTCTTCCTTGAAGGACATAGCAAAGAGACCAGACTTCCTGACCAAGCCGGGAAGTCGTTAGAGAAGTTTGAAAGGCAGAGCCATGAGCTAGGGGTGCAGTCCTGTCCATAGAACACCTGCCTAGCACGCCTGAAGGTGGGGATCAGTCTCAGCAAGGCATAAGACTGGTACGGTGGCCCAGCATTTGGGAAGTAGTCGGGGAGGGAGGAACAATGAGCCCAAAGTAATTTTTGTGTTAATATAGAGAGTTTGGGGTCAGCTTGGGCTACATGAAAGCAAACAAACAAAGCAAAGCAAAGGAAAACAGAAAGAATGATGGTGGGACCTCACAAGCTGCTCGGGATAGCGGCAGGAGGGAGGATGGTGTGGAAGCAGAGAACAGGCAGGCGGCCACTGTCACCGTCTGGATGAAGCCTGATGGTGGTTTGGAGAGAAATAGTGGAAGAATTTGAGAGCGGCAGCCTGCAAGCCTTTCAGGCCGCAATGACAGGCAGGGGCACTCAGGAGGGGAGAATCAAGCAAATCTCCAAGATCAAGGGCTTCGTGGGAGTAAAATTTCCTGAGACTGCGAAAATAAGGCAAGAGCAGAATGAAGGGGAGAAAGGTCAAGAGTTCCAGTGTGCTCATGTTGACAGTGACAGGCTGCACAAGGGCCCAACGGTGCCTCTCTCTAGCATGTGGCCTTACCTAGAGAAAGGGACTTTGCAGATGCGATTAAGCCAAGAATTTTGAGAGCAGGAAATTATCTTGGATTATCTCAGTGAGTCACTGTAAACACAAGGGACTTTAAAAACCAGAGAGGGAGGGACAGAGTCAGAGGGGTTTGATGAGAGAAGGATTGCTCTTGGCTTGGTTTTGCGTTTACTTAAGATAGAAGGAGGAAAGCCAGGTGTGGCGGAGCACAGCTGTAATCTCAGCACTTTGGAGACTTAGGTGGGAGGATCCATAGTCTGAGGCCTGCCAGCCAGCCTGCTTGATGAGCCCATGTCTAAAAACAAGGTAAAGGAAAGGAGCCATAGGCAGGGAAGCAAACATCCAAGAGCTGGCAAGAACCTGCAGAAGGATACTCCTTCTGGCCCCTTCCCTTTTAATCCAGTACAATCTATTCTGGACTTCCAGGACTGTAAGATACTGTGTTGATGTTGTTTTAAGACAGTAAGTTCCTGGCCTTATTACAGTAGATAGGAAACAGGTACCCACGTGGAGAGTTGTTGGCCTAAGCCCCAGGGACACTGTGAGGCTGGAACTCTAGACTCATGTGCATACAATGGGAACTGGCTTGAAATGGGCTGCCAATCACTCTCGGGATTCTGTGTTCTCCCGAGTTGGCGTGAGCTGAATAGCCTTCTACGGGATCAGGCCCTGGGGCAGAGGTGAAAGTGAAATATCAGGTGGGCTCCAGTCTTTGAGCATAGGAGACCCCACCACTGGGGAAGGTGAAACCAGAGAAACAGAAATGTTTACTTACTATCTGCTAAGTGCCAAGGTTCTGGTCTGGCAAGTCAGGGCTGGTTAAGTTTTGGCATTTTTACAAGAATCTTAAGGGTTACTTGCTTAAGGTCTGTAGAGGACATGTTGAAAACCAATGGCCACCAGGCAGAGATGGTCAAACTGGGCTATCACACTGCCTGTGAAATCAGAAGGTGTTCCTGGAGGTGTCTTAGTTCCTTTCTAGCGCTGTGACAAAACACCATGACCTAGGAACTCACACAAGAAAGCATTTCTTTTGGGGCTCATGGTTCCAGAGGGTAGGAGAGTCCATGACCATCATGACAGGGAGCATGGCAGCAGAGAGGCAAGCAGGCATGTTGAGATGGCAACTCTGATGCAGACAGAAAGACAGAGAGCTATCTGTGAATGACACTGCGGGCTTCTGAAACCTCCAAGTCTGCCCCCAGTGATACAGCTCCTCCAACAAGGCCGCACCCCCTAGTTCTTCCCCCAAAGTTCTATCAACTAGGGAACCAAGCCTTCAAATATATGAACCAGTGGGATCCATTCTCATTCTAACGACCATGGGAGGTTAGACACTGAGACATCAAGCCACTGTGTAAGTGCTATGAAGAAGACAGCACAACCGAAGGGGGCGTCCATCCTACAGGCCATGTCTCTGCCAGGCCATACCAGATATTCTCCAACCACCAATGCCAAGCACCCTCTCTTCATCTTTAGGCCTGGGGTGAACCTGGAAGAGGCTCCCTATAACAAATGTCCTGATGTACAGGAGGATTTTTCCAGCCAACCCCTGCAGCTGGCTAGACTGAACCCCACAGAAAGGGTAATAATTGTCCACACGAACCAGAGTACTGCGTAGAATGGGAGGCTAGGAGATGGTTCCCAGCTCTGATTTCTCCGTGGCTTGACTGGAATAGGGAATTCATAACCCGGAGCCTAGAGAATTCAGATGCAAAGGAGGCCATGGGAAATGTGCGTGTGTGTGTGTGTGTGTGTGTGTGTGTGTGTCTGCGTGCACGTGTGTGTGTGTGTGTGTGTTGGGGATGAGGGGTGGTTCTACAGCCTGAATAGACTTCCCCTCTGTCCCTGGCTTGAAATGCAGGGCCTGCACGTTACAGGCCAATGCTGTTTACTCAGTAAGTACTTATATATGCCCTGACAGCAAGGAGTTTCAGCTTTGTGGTCACAGCTTTGTAGAGACAAACAAAACAAGTAATTAAGCAACTACCATGGGCCCAGCCAGGCAAAGGCTGCAATGGGAAGTCTGTATTGGGGAGGTCAGACAATAGGCAAAATACAGAATTAGTTTCAGAGATGATGAAAGAGACAGAACTGAGTAATAGGGCGGGGGCAGGGAGCACTGGGGACCACACCTTTTCTTTTTCCTTTTTCGCTTTAAAACTTTTATTATCATTCTTCTTTTTTTTTTGAGACAAGATCTCTCCAAATAGTTCTGGCTGTCCTCGAACTCACTTTGTACTTTGTAGATCAGGCTGGCCTTGAATTCACAGAGATCCACCTACTTCTGCCCTTGCCTCTGGGATTAAAGGCGTGCTGGGATTAAAGGCATGCACCACCACACCTGGTTTAAGATTTTTTATTCTTACACAATGCTGCTTATTTGAATTTCTTTTACTAATAGTATATATATATATATATATATATATACACACACATATATATATATGGCGTGTATTCTCCTTTTCTTTTGAGACAGCGTCTCACAGATCTCAGGTAGCTAAAGGTAATCTCCATCTCTCTGGTCTCCCCATTTTGCCCCTGGATATTTTTAGCATAATTATTAATATGGAATTATGGATTTTGTCATATTATCGCACATGTATAAATTGTACTCTGATCATACCACCCATCCCCTTCTCAGCTCCATCCCAATCCCACTAGGTCCCTTCTCGTCGCCCCCAGTAGGGCCTTTTCTACTTTCTGGTTTTTTTTTTTTTTTTTT
>NC_022015.1:80841533-80862545 GCF_000317375.1 Microtus ochrogaster | reverse complement strand
TGTAGACCAGGCTGGTCTCGAACTCACAGAGATCCGCCTGCCTCTGCCTCCCGAGTGCTAGGATTAAAGGCGTGCGCCACCACCGCCCGGCTTTTTTCTACTTTCTTGTTTCTCTTTTTTAATCTCTTTAAGCTAAGCCTGAGTTTGAGGATCCAGCCACAGAGATGCTGAAGTAGGAAAATACTCCTAAGCAAGAGGTAACTGTATCCTTTTGTATCTGTGTGCATCGCCTAAGGGCCCGCAGCTCTAACTCAGAGGCTCTGTAATCATGAAATAGTGCTTGTGAGTGTGGCAAGCTTCAGTGGAACCACACACCAACACCCAACTCTGTCTCGCTGGAGTATCACAGTGTTCTGTTCTTTCTTTTGTCTTTAGATGTAGCCTAGGCTAGCCCCAGACTTGCTACAGCTAGCTATGTAGCCAAGAATAACCTGAACATCAGAGCCTCCTGCCTGTGCCTACCTCTGCAGAGCGGGTATTGCTGAAGTGTGCGGTTCTGTGTGGTGCTGGGGATCCAATCCAAGGACCAGTGCATGCTGGTGACCCCAGCGGAGCCACACTCCAGCCCCCCACTTCCTTTATTCAGACTGGAACCCCAGCCACAGGGGTCATAGCTGTTCACACCGAGACCAGTTCTTCCCACCGCAATTAAATCTCTCTGGAAACGCTCACACAGACGCCCCACAGGCCGCTTCCTCAGAGATTCTAAACCTTGTCAGATTGACAGTAAAGATTAACCCTCACAGAATTTTACTGACTGGGACCGTGCTGACTCTGAGTAATGCAAATTTGAGTTCAGGGCAAACCACCTCCTCCCAATAGTCAGTTGATACACGATAGGCTTGGTTTGATATAATTTGCCATCCCTTACCCATTCTCCCACGCCACTGCACGAACTATTGGGTCTGGAGGTCAGAGCGTACCCTTAGGCCATGAGATGCCCGCTAGGCCTTCTGGCTGCTGGTTCCCACCGTGAGCGGCCCCTACTAGCCTGTCTGACTGCTGAGTGTGGACTGCCGAGGGTGGTGAGCCACAGCAGCTCAGCTGGGCAATTTGTGCCAGAAGGAAGAGTTCCTGGCCCAGAGCTGTGTTCTGTTCCCATGCTGCCTCCAGTCTGCCCCCTCCACAGCCCAGACTTCCGCCTGAGTCAGCCCAAGGCCTGCGTGGGGGCGTCCGCTGGTCTTCGGGAACATCCTGTGTTCTGCCTTCTGCATACCTATTTTCCATTCCCAGGAATTCCTCCCATCAAGGATCGTTTTTCTTTTCTTTCCTTTTTTTTTTTCACCCGGGAGCCAAACAGCGCACAGAACAATTAAAATGGCTCCCCTGAGGTACCCAGAGCCATCTCTGCATCACTCATTCTCCTGCCTCCAGTGTCTGACAAGGACCTCCTTCTTTATTCCCAAAGGCTTCAAGCCCTCCTTCGGCTTTGCTCTTAAGATCTTTTCTTCCACAGAAGACACCATCCAGACTCCACCGAGCTGTCTGAACTACTAGGGAACACACGCGCCATAACGCTGGCCCAGCATCCCTGCCACCTTCTCTGAAGGCTGCACTTAGTGGCCCTGAGACCCTGCTCAGCCTTAACTTCCTGAGATTAGGTGGGGCCACCAATCACACAACGCATTTTCTTTCAGCCATCGTGATTGGCCCAGAAAGAGACACGTGACTCATACTGGCCAATCAGAACTGGCCTGGGGTTTGTATAAAGGACCCTAAGGACAAAAATAGGTCTATGTCACTCCTTTGGATTTGATAAATTACAGGATACAGGCTGCTCGTCCTTTCTCCTTGCCAGGGAGGGACTGCTATCATCCTGGGAAAAACTGAAGCAGACACAAAAAGACAGAAAGAGTGAAAATGTAAGGAACTCATTTTAGAGTTTGTTTTTTTTCATCCATGATGCCGTTCCTCTTAGTCACTCGCCGACTTGTTACTGTCGCTTGGACTAGTCCTTGGTGCCTGTCACTTGCAGTCACCAGTCCCAACATGCCCCGTCATGGGCAGGGATCTTGTGTGAAGACACACCGAATGCGTTTGAGGCAGCAGTTTTCTCCTCCCCTTCAGAGCAGGAGTCGTGAAGCAAGTCTTTAAGATCGTCCTTTTGTTGTTTTCATAGGTCTGTGTTAAATTTCTTTTGTTTTTTTCAGTCTGTTTTGAGACAGGGTCTCACTTTGAAGCCCCTCCTGCCTCTACCTCCTAAGCATGGGCATTACAGGTCAGTGCCGCTATGCCTAGAAATTGTGGTTTTGGGTATGAAATAGGTAATTGTCTTGGCGTTTTATTGCTGTGAAGAGACACCATGACAGTGGTAACAAAACGTTTAAGTGGGGCTGGTTTACTGTGGTGGTTTGAAAGAAAATGGCCCCAAAGGGAATGGCACTATTAGGAGGTGTGACCTTGTTAGAAGAAGTGTCTCCCTGTGGGGGTGGCCTTTGAGGTCTCTTTTGTTTGAACTTCCCTCACTGTGACAACCAAGCAACTTCCTGTTGCCTTCTGGTCAAGATGTAGCCAGCACCATGCCTACCTGTACACCGTCATGCTCCCATTTATGGTGCTGATGAGCTGAACCTCTGAAACCGGGAGCCATCACCTCAAATGAATGTTTTCTTTATAAGGGTTGCTGTGGTCATGGTGTCTCTTCACAACAATAAAAAGCCCTAACTAAGACACTTACTGTTCAGAAGTCCCTTGTTGTCATGGTAGGCAGCACAGTGCATGCAAGCAGACATGGTGCATGCAGGCAGACATGGTGCTGGAGAAGGAACCGAAAGTTCTGCATCTGGATCAGCAAGCAGCAGAAACTGAGCCACACTATTGGCTTGAGCTCTGAAACTTCAAAGCCCACCCCCAGTGACACACTTCCTCCAACAAGGCCACACCTCCTAATAAAGCCACTTCCCATGAGCCTATGGGGACCACTTTATTCAAACCACCACAGTGACCAATAAGAAAAAATCAGCCATTGTTGCTCAAACTTTTCATCTCAGCAGTTGGACAGTTAAGGCAGGAGGACTGCCAATATTTTGGGCTACAAAGTAAGACCCTGTCTGAGGGGTTGGAGGTGGGATGTTTAACACACTATGCAGCCCAAGATCTAGATGTACCAGACCATTGTCTAAGTGTTTTTCATACATTATTTCTTCGTGTAAAAAGTTTTAAAACCATTTGTATGATTTCCTTAGAAAATGTCCGTATTAGCTGGGCAGCCGTGCACACCTTTAATCCCAGCACTCAGGAGGCAAGATGCTGGTGGAACTCTTTGAGCTCAAGACCAACATGGTCTACAAGAGCTAGTTCCAGTACAGGCACCAAAAGCTACAGAAAAACCCTGCCTCGAAAAACCAAAAAGAAAAAAAAAAAGAAACTGTTCGTATTTCCTTGTCCCCTAACCCCAGACAGTCTCCCTGTTTAGTCTAGGTTGGTCTCAAACTCTTGATCCTCCAGCCTCAGCCTCCTGGGTGCTATGAGTATTCGCATGTGGTACCAAATCCTTTTAGTAGCTGTGTTTTAAAGGAGCAGCTCTTAGTTGTGTGGTATGAGTTTCTCACTGTTAACACTCATGCCTTAGACACACACACACATGCACACACACATGCACACGCACACGCGTGCGTGCACACACGCACACACAAAGAGAGAAGAACAAGCATGTTCCCTCCACCCCTCTCAAGACTCACATTCTTCCCATCCTTTCTCTCCGGCCTGTAAGAATTTTCTGTGTAAGGTCAGCAGCTTTGATTGAGTGTCTTTATTTAGAACATTCTTTTGGCTGATGCCCCTTCCATTACCTTCGAGTGTGCGGAAGTGAAGCCCCATTAGAAGAATGGGCAGTCAGGAGATTTCCAACCGACTCAGAGTGCTGCTGAACCTGGTCTCATTAGCCACCGCAGTTTATCTTATCCTCCCTCCCTCCATCTCTCCCTCTCTCTGTCTGTCTCTCTCCTGCATTCTCTTGCTTATGGGGAATGGAAACTTGGCTTTGGATGCTAATACCAGCATCCATTCTTATCTCTGTTCCTGCTCCTCCAGTGCGTGGCTGACTTCCCGTGACCCTAATCTGACTCTTGGGCACTCACATCCAGACCTCTGGCTGGCCCAGGCAGAAGAATGAACAGACAGGCAGCACCTTGTCAGTTGGCCTGGTGTGGTGGTTTCACAGACCTGCCCTGACTCTTGGTTTGTGGCTTGTGTACCCTTGGCTCATCTGGGCAGCCAGGGTCTGAGAGTCTGAGACAGCCACTCCTTCCTGCATTGCCTGTTTGTTCTGTTCCACCTTGTCCTGTAGTCTTCCAGCTTGTGGCTTCGGTCTTCTCTCTGTCGCTTCAAGTCCTGCTGTTTCTGAGTGGCAGTGTTGAGGTGGGGATACTCACAGCGCTGATGTATGCGTGCTTACATTAAGAAGTGCCAGTGTAAGGTTATGGGAGCGGCACAGGTAAAATAGAAATTCAGGGCTCCTACCGACACAGCAAAGGCTTCTGTCAGTGAGCTGGGGCAGGGAAGGGAGAAAACAGACTCCAGGCCTCCCAGGCAATGGATCCACACTTATCAAAGCAGAAAGTACAGTATAATTATCCCGGAGCAGGGAATTCTACTTCTAGGAACTTAGCCAGGAGGGAGAACAAAGTCCCAGGTATCTTTGTTGCTACAGTGTTAATGGCGTAGCAGAAACTGTTCTGCCCCTTCTGATAGGATGAGCAAATCGCTGTCCCAACAGTGGAGAGCACAGGTTGTGATGCCTGCACAGCTACTGACTCACACACACCCTGAGATTATTTCTGGAAACAACTGAAAAATCAACAGAAATCAGAGAATGTTTCCTAGGGAGAGGACACAGGGTAGAAGAGTGTTCAACTGTGTGCCCTTGTACCTTGAAACTTTTATCATGCAGATATACGCAGTGTAAGCAAAATTTTGAAATGAAGAAAGAGGGTAAACAGGCCTGGTGTGCTGGTGTATGCCTGTAATCATACCCATGTAATCATACCAACACCCATGAGGTGGAGGAGGCCAGAGGAGGAGAGTTCAAGGCCCGCCTGGGCTACATTTTGGAGAACCCATCTCACAAACAAACCAATATTTCAAAAAGGGAAGGAAGAAGACGTATGTTATTTTTGTTCTGACTCCCCCCGGTTTATTTCTAGAACACTCGTGTGGTAGAGATAGCGGCTCTGACAGTGACCTATGAAGAATGGAAATTTACCACACACTTCTGGGAACCAAGCAAGGATGTGTACTCACAGATGGTGCCGGTGAGTGTGCCTCCAAAAGAAGTTTCCCGTGACTTTAAGGCAGGAAAGCCAGTCACTGAAACTCACTGTGGCCGCATACAGCCCCCAGCCCCCTCCTCAGGCTCCAGCTCTGCTAACTCTCCTCAGGCCGTGCGTGTGCTGCGGCATTTTCATACACCGGCCTCTGGCTTTGCCTTCTTACTTCCTCACAGCCACCAGAGCGGCCTAACAAATGTTTGTCGCTTCTGTCCGTTCTTCACACAGATGCCAGAGCGAGCTATCTCAGTTGTAAGTAGTTAAGGGTCAGTGCTTAATTCCCGATCAAACTGGGCATAGTAGCACATACCTATAATCCTAGGACTGGGAAGATGGAGGCGGGGGTGATCTTCAGGTCGAAGGTCATTCTGGGCTACAAAGGAAACCCTGTCTCAAAACAAACAAATAAGCAATCAGACAAAAAAAAAAAGTGGCAATTCAGGTGGGGAATACCTGTAATGCCAGGACTTGCTTGGGAGATGGCGACGGGAAGACCAAGAGTCCAAAGTCATCTTTGAGTTAGGGAATAGCCTGGACTACATGAGCAATTATATAGAAGAAATGGAAGGAGGAAAGAGGGAGGAAGGGAAGGAAAGAAAGTACCACCCATAGGTCACTGCTCTTAAACTAAAATCCAAACTTAGCACCCTGACAAAGACGCCTGGTCTGACCCTGATCCACTTCTTCAGCCCCTGCTCCCTGTCATCTGTCTGCTCTAACCACCTTTGCCTTGTCCCTGCCCCAGAGAAGCCAAGCCCATTCCCTCCCCTGGAGTCTTTGCATCTCCTGCTCCCTGGAGTTGGATGCCTCTCTGCTCTTCTCCTTATAAGTGTACCTCACCATCTTGCTCCCAGATGAAAGTCACCTTTCAGAGAAACCTCCCTGGTGATGCTGGTGTAGAGAATGCTCCTTCCCAAAATCCAGCTGCCACTCAGAGCCCCTTGGTTGTCTTATTGGAATTCTCATCTCTTCCTTTAGAATGTCAATGCTGGAGGCACTGGGGCACTGTTAGCTTTAATCTCTCTGGTGTTCCAGGCCCTGACCCGTGCCTGGACAGAATGTCACTGGCATGGGTGGTGAGCCTGTACAGCACTCAGCAGGTGCCCCATGTCGGCAGAATCTCAGCCACTTACTTGTGTGCCTCTGGGGGAGAAATCACATGCTCTGAAGCAGGGAAACAGGGCAAGCTGTGGGTAGCAGTAGCGATTTTGCTACCAACTCTGTTATTCTAAAGCGGTGCAGAAGCACGTTCTCTGGCTTTCCAGCGGGGGCTGTCTCCTGCCCACCTTCCTGTTCTGGGAAGCAACACTTGTTCTTGGGAATGGCTTTCCTTGGAGAGAGGGTTGGCCAGGAAAATAGCCCAGTGCCTGGGAAGGGGGAAGTGGGAGATGGAGAGGAAGGAGAGGGATGTTTTTGGGAGAGATGACCTAGAAGAAGGTGAAAGACTGGGCCAGGGAAGACAAACATCAGGGAAGTTGGTACAGGTGGAAGCCTCAGCCTCATGCTCAAACTCACTGTGTGCACACAGAGGGCGTAGGTGAATGATCGCCAAGATCATACCATAGAGGGTATACATAGGATTTGTTCCAATGGAACAAGCCAGACTACCTTAGACTGAATTCTCTGCCTCATTTACCTTCTATAACAACCCTTTGGGCTGATTCACTGACCCCCGCCTCCCTGCCTGTGACAAGGTCTAGCTGTGTTACCAAGATGGTCTTAATGAACCCTTGGGCTCAGGCAATGCTTTCACGTCAGCTTCAGAAGTAGCTGAGACTACAGGTATGTGCCAGCTCTGCCCGCTGGGCAAATATTCCTGCCATGCCCCTCCTCTGGTTGAGGGAACCTGGGTACAGAAAGGGATCTTGCCGAGGTCTCACTCAGCTGCAGGGCTCAGATGCAAGTGTAGCTAGGTTTGCTGGCTACAGTTCTGAGGCTTCTAGGACCCTCCTAGGGTTCTTATTTTTGGTTAGCCCTGCCCCGTTTCTTTGTGGTTGCCAAAAATAAAACAACCACAAAGAAAAGAGATGGTGTTGAGGGTTGGTTTGAGGACAGTGGGGTTAGGGAGAAGCAGGGCCACTAATGTCATGAAGGAATCTAAAATGGACTCCATAAGGGTCACCCAGGAAGGGAGGGAGACAAGCAGGACCAATCTTGAACTATTCTGAAGCCAGACAGTGGAGGGACTGGGTCTCTGTCTGGATTGAGAGGCCTCGGCAGGAGCAAAATGGAGCCATCGTCTCAGAGAGGTTCCTGCAGGGCAGGGACTGTCCTCACCCTGGGCTTGGGGCCTGACCTCAATTCCTGATCTTCCAACTGTAGGACAAACCCAGCCTGTGGGGTTTCCTGGAAAGGCAAACACCCTGACTAGGAGCAACGGACAGATGCAAGGCACTTCTGACTCAGGACAGACCAGGAGCCACTTCCCCATGATGCCAGGTTGGGGGACCAGACCCTTGCGCTTCCTCTAGGGTGGTGGTGGCACGCTCTCCTTTTCCCAGAAGGCTGCCTGAAACCTCATCACTCCCCCCGAATCCACTGAAGTGAGCCCTGGGGGTGAAGTATCTCATTAGAGGTAACGCGGAATCTCTATGTCCTCTCGAAACACATGTGGGTGATCTGAATATTGTGGTGGGCAGCTTTCGCCCTAGTAGATCTCTGTAAGTTTGAGGCCAGTTGGAGCTACTCAGTGAGACTCAGTCAGGGCGGGGGTGGGGATGGGGTGGCTATGCTCAGGACCTGAGGACACAGGAAGAAACCCAAATTGAATCCCTGGAGAGAAGCACGGTCTAGCCTGGGGTCAGGTGGGCTGGGGTAGAGAAATGGGGAGGCGAGAATTGAGTGCACCTCCTTAGGTTCTAGCATTTGAGGCGAGGCTACGTGATGTGCCTTAAAAACTGGATGAAGCCAGTACTGTCAGGGCCTGGCGCTCTGGGAAAGGCCACCTGGGGTCTGCACGTGCCTTCTCCCTTTGCCCACTCCCAGCTCACCCCCCTTCCTAACCCGCCACCCCCACCCCCGTTCAAAGTTCCAGAGTGGCCACCCACAGAGCAGCTCAGGCTGGGTGCTGAGTCATAAGGCCATGGTGCCTGCCAGGGGGTGAGAGTGACAGATGGCTCTCTGAGGGCATGAGTGGAGTGGGGGGTGGGAGAGAGGCAGATGGAGGGGGCAGTGGCCTTGGACCCAGCAGGGATTCAGAAGTGACAGGAAGTGGGCCAAGTCCCACTAAGACCAGCTCTTTTTTTCTCTTGTCTGACCCCCATTCCCAAGGAAGCCTGGCGCTGCTGCAGCAACCAGCCGTGGCTGGATTGGAGTGGAAAGTGATGGAGAGGGCGTGGAGCCCGCAGCCCGAGGCCCAGGGCTTCCGCCCCGCCAAGCTGGGGTGGCTGTGGGAGGCAGAACACGCTCTGTTTATCCAGGGCACGCTCTTCCGGAGCAGATGGGCGCCTGTCAGTGCTGCCAGCCAGGAACTGGACTGAGGTCCTCTCACTGCCAAGTGGCAGGTGACTTGAGGCCTAGGAGGGGAGCATGTTTGGTTTGGCTCTTCATGAGGGGAAGTCTCTCCAGCTGGGAGCTGTCTGCACACCTGAGTGAGCACAGCCTCCAAGGAGCGCGGGACATAGGACACAGTACTGGACTCTGACCCAAAGAGGCCCAGCCTTTGCAGTGGCCGGGATCTGGTGACAGAGGGGACTTCAGACTCTCAGAAGCACTGTTGACTTCTGCTCTTTGCCACCACAAGTGGCAAACTACCGTAACCAGCTGCCGCAAGCTAGGTGGCTTACAATAGAGATACTCTTCCAATTCTGGAGGCCAGCCTTTAAAAGGGTGCATGCTTCCCTGGTTCCTCAGGAAGGCCCAGGAAAAGTATTGTGATACTACGCCGGCTATGGTGCCTGCCAGTGATCTATGTGTTATCTTGGGTGGAAATCCAGGCACACCAACCCCATCTTCCCGTAGCCGCCTTACCTCAGCAACGCCTTTTCTTTTCACCACATTCTTTTGTTTGCCTATTTAGGGTGTAGGGAGGATGTGCCTGCCACAGCAGCGTGTGTGTGAAGGTCAGAGGACAGCTTGCTGAAGTCAGTTCTCGCCTTCCACAGTGTTGGTCATGGGGACTGAGCTCAGGTCATCAGGCTGGGCAGCAAGCGACTTTGCCACTGAGCCAGCTCAGCAGTCCAGCATCTCCTTTTTTTAAGATAAGGATGCCAGTCTTATGGAGCTAAGGGCCCACCGTGCTCCTGTGTAGCTTCATCTTAATCACACTGGCAACAACCCTACTTCACAAATGAAGCCAAGTTCTAAGGTCTTGGAAGGACATGAGTTTGGGGTGCTACTGAGCCAAGAACACAGCATTGCTACCTGCCCTTCTCAACCCTCTCTGCCTAGGCCTTCCTCTAGTCTGCTGTCTAGACAGGTGGCATTCTGTGTTCAGCATCACTTCCAGGGGAGGGCGTGAGGCACCCGTATTTCCCAGAGCCAACTGACTCCCAAGTCGTCCCATGCAAATAAGAAAACCATTAGAAGACTGTGATGCCAGCTACTTGGGGCTCGAGGCAGGAGGGTTGGAAGTTCAACTTAGTCAACTTACTGAGACATCATAACCATGGCAACTCTTACCAAGGAAACATTTCACTGAGGGTGTCTCTCTTATAGTTTCAATCCATTCTTATCATGATGGGGCTTACGGCGGTGTGCAGGCAGACATGGTGTTGGAGGAACTGAGAGTCTTACATCTTGCCCGCAACAGGAAGTCGCCTGACTCATTGGGAAGTTTCCTGAGCATAGGAAGCCTCAAAGCCCACTCCCACAGTGACACACTCCTCCAACAAGGCCGTACCCACTCCAACAAACCCACATCTCCGAATAGTACCACTCCCTGAGATGATGGGGGCCGATTCAATCTACTACAGAGTGAGACCTGAGAATTGTAACTCAAGTAAACCTTTTCCTCCCTGAGTTGCTTTCGGTCATGGTGTTTTATCACAGCCATAGAAACCCTGACTGGGTTAGGCCCCTGCTCATCTTTCTACCAGGCCCTCACTGTGTTGAGAATTCTTGCTGTAAGTAAAGATTCTTCACTGTCTTCTCTGGAGTCAGAGAAGGAACATAAACAGGAACAAAGGCACACCCCTCTGCCCTGTGCACGGGCCTTAGAGGAGTAAATACTGTGGACCATCTGGGCAGGGAGAAGGGGTTTGCACCCCCCTATAGGGGCTGGCAGAAGAGATGTAGTACAGTGGGGGAATTGAGATCGGCTCAACTAGAAGGAGCCCCCCCCCCCCAACTCCAGGGCTTGGTGGGTCAAGGGAGCTAGTTCTTCAATCCCCATCTAGCTGTTGACTTGCCTGGGACTTGAATCCCACTCATCCTGGGCTGAGACCAACAATTCCCTTCTTCATCAGGGGTGAGCACATCGCTGTCCTGACGGCCTGGAGGTGGGAAGCAGGGAAAGGGCTGAGGTCTCACCAGCCCCTCCATTCCCTATTCCTGCCTCTGGGCTCTGTGGTTCTTAGAGGGAGAGAGGGAGGGAGAGAAGGAGGGAGAGAGAGAGAATAAGAATAGGGGACTGGATGAACAAACCGGTGTCCCTGGCCTGGGACGGTTAGTGGCAGCAAACACTTACTGAAGAACGGTGAAGGCAGGGGAGGCCTGGGGGTATCTCTGCATTGCCCTTCCGCTCTACAGCATCCCCTCTACCGGGCAGAAGCCAGTCCTCTTCAGTCCAACGGCACTCAACGGTGGGGTTTTCCTTCTGCTCACTAGAGAGCATGCCTCCTGCCCTGGGCATTTTCTTCTTAACTGAACTCTCAAACCTGCAGCTGAGTTAAAACCCAAGCACAGAATGGAGCCTCTGGGCAGGTGGAAGGTGCAAGGCGGGCCCCTGTGTGACTCTCCTCCAGATCACCCCCAGATTAGCCCTCTTACCTCTGAGACCGCCACAGCTGTTGCACAGGTACAGGTTAGAGCGTGCTGGGGCCACCTTGGGAAGGCACCGTGGGAGACCCATGCGGCCCCTACCCATGTTTTGCTGCTATCATAAGCTTGGCTGTGCTAGTCAGTCTTGTCAGTGATGGAAGAGGTTCAGAGACACCACACACTTCTAGTAGCTTCTGAGACAACAGCTCCCTCCAAATGCTGGGTCCAACTTTGGTGAACTTGGGCCTGAGAAACAGAGATTCTGTCCCTTGGGGGGACTCGGTGAGGGGTCTGGGAGGGTGACCAAGCCCTCTTCCTTCACTTCCTTTCACCTGCTGGTAAGAGATAGGGACACCCATGGATTCTGGGTGAACCCCAGAAACTCAACAGTCATCAGGATTCCCCTTTCCTTCCCACCCCCTCCTTTTTTTTTGAGACAGAATTTCCCTACATAGCCCTGGCTGTTCTGGAACTCACAGAGATCTGCCTGCCTCTGCCTGCTGAGCGCTGGAGTTAAAGGCGTGCGCCACTACCATGCCCAGCACCCCCCACACAACACACTTGTAGAGACAGGGTCTCAAGTAGCCCAGGCTGGCCCCAAGTTCACTATGCAATTAAGGATGACTTTGAAACTCTCGATTCTTCTGCCTTATACTAGGACTCTCTGTGTGCTCCACCACACCCAAGTTCTGTTAAATGAAGCAACACTCCCTCTCCTTAGGTTCTCCTCTTCTCCTTCCTCCTCCTCCTTTCTCCTTTTCCTTCCTCCCCATCATGAGCAGCTTAAGGGGGCCTCTTCTTTCTAAATGATCCCCCTGAAATATGAATGAAGAGGGCAAACATCACTAAAGGACACCGTGGAGCTGTAATTTTGACTGGGTCCTTTCATATCCCAAATTCAGCTCCATCGCCCACTAAAACAGCTTCTGGCTTACACTTTAGGGCTCTAGAGTACTAGAGCCGGGGGGATGGTTGTCAAGGGTCTTATGTCTGCATTGAACTCGTTTTTGCCAGCTAAATAGGTAAGAAAGACTTAGAGTCGTAAAGATTGTGTTGATATTAAAGCTAGAGTTTTTTTGTTTTTTTCATTTCAGCTCTACTCAGGAACTCCAAGGACCAACACCACACTCACTGCCCTTGACCCTGTTTCCTGACTCTCCAGCTCTGCCTGCATGGTTTCTTTGGCATCTTGACAAAGGCATTGGCTGAAAAGGGTCCTTGGTGTCAGTGGCCTGCGGTCACAGATGGTCCTTCCCAGCCTGGGGGATGGGAGCAGAACAGATCCATGGACAATTGCACAATCAAACAAGAGTCATTCGCTGGGTCCTTTATCCGTGCTGGTTTTTGCTGTGACTTTTGTTTTTGTTCTTCTGAGAAAGGTCTGTGACATTCAGCTAAGGCTGCCCTTGGACTTGCTATCCTGTCATTGTCTCTGACTGTAAGCAGCAAGCCCAGCCTTTTCTGTATCCTTTCATGCAACAAACTGATGAGTTTGGTAAATTTAACTGGATTCCGACATCTTATAAAACTTGTATCTAGGCGGAGTGGTGAGGCAACAGCAAAGCAAGGTAAAGATAATTGTACTGGATAGTTTTATGTTAACTTGTCACAAGCTAGAGTCATCAGAGGAGGGAGCCTCAGTTGAGAAAAATGCCTTTGGGAAATCTGGCTGTAGGCAGGCTTGTAGGGCATTTTCTGCTTAGTGATTGATGGGGGGAGGGCCCAGCCATTGTGGGTGGTGCCTTCCCTGGGCTGGTGGTCCTGGTTCTAAGAAGAAAGCAGGCTGAGCAAGTCATGGAGAGCAAGCCAGTAAGCAGCATCCTCCATGGCTTCTGCATTGGCTCCTGCCTCCAGAAAACTGCCCTGCTTGAGTTCCTGTCCTGACTTTCTTCAGTGATGCACTGTAATGTGGAAGCAGAAGCCAAATAAACCCTTTCCTCCTGGAGTTTCTTTGCAGTGGTGTTTCGTCATCTCAGTGATGATCCTGAACCGAACAATGGAAGGCACATAAAGCAGAAAAGCAAACGCCAGGAGAGGAAGGAATGCCCTGACTAGAGAGAATCAGGAGAGGCTCAAATAGAAAGTGGCTCCTTCCCTGGCCGAGGACTATCATCTGGTCCTGTACCTTGGAACAAAAGCATCCCAAGGCTCCAGTGCCCTAGGTCAGGATGAGTCAGCTAGAGTATCAGCAGCTTCCCAGGGAGCAGAGGTGGAGAGGGCCTCCCCTGTCCTGCCCCAGAAAACCCAAACCCTACCCTAGCTGACTCTTGTCCCCACTTGGGGCCTCTACTCAGGCCCTCCAACTCCCTCTGCCAGTGGCTATTTGGGGGGGAAGATGAAGGAATTGCAACTGCTCTTTCTTTGGCCTCAGGGGAGGTAGTGTCTCAAGACCACAAGCACCATTTCACAACACTGAGTGTAGACCCAGCCTTAGGCCAGGGCGTGGGAGTATGTGGAGGGCACAGGGTGGAGGAGAGGAATTTAGCCTTGATAGAGGCTGGGGATTAGCGGGAGTTGGGGGTGACGTTCTCTATGTAGAACCCAGGAACTCATGATCTGGAAGGGACCAGAGAACTTGCTCAGCCCACTCTATAAACTTTCACTAGAACCAGGGTGTAAACCACCAGGACTAGCCACCAGTAATGGGGAGACGTCTGGACAGATAAAGGAGGTGTGAACTTCACGTGTTTGTTTGTTTAGGTGGGGTCTCCTAACTGAGGATGACCTTGAACTTCTGATCTTAACCTTCTGCTTCCTAAGTGTGGGGTTTACTTGGTTGTGTTACCGTGACTGTCTTTGTGTGTGTGTGTGCCTGTGTGTGACTGTCTTATGATTAGCATTAGGAGTGAGTGGTTAAATTAAGCAAACACTGGTGAACATGTAAAACTCCATCCTAAAGGCGCAGGAAGCTACCAGATGTTCCAGACCATGTGGGAAGGAAAGGGCTAACGAAGTGAACGGATCGCAAACAGAAACAAGGATGACTCATGTTTGAGACCGTGCTCAGCGCCTTTAGCGTTCATCCCAGTCAGAACGGATGTCACTAAGACATTAGACAACAGTAAATGCTGGTGAGGAAAGAGGAGCAGACCCCCGTCCCCCCCCCCCGCCCCATCCCCCCCAGGTATTTTTTTGTTTTTGTTTTTAAAGACAGGTTTTCTCTACGTAGCTGTCCTTGAGCTTGCCTTGTAGCCCAGGCTGGCCTGGAACCCACAGAGGTCCGCCTCCTGAGTCACGCACCCGTTTTTTATTTGTTTTCCCCTTTTGTTTGCTTGTTTGTTTATTTGAGACAAAGTCTAATTCTGTAGGCCAAACTGGCCTAAAACTCCTAGAAATCCTCCTACCTTACTCTTCCAAGTGCTAGGATTACTGGCATGAGCCACCACACTCTGAATGGGTGCAGTCACTGTGGGAATCAGTATGGATGGATGTCCTTTTAAGAAGATAAAAATGGAACTATCATTTGGCCCAGCTATGGCTCCTGGATAACCAGAAGGGTTCTAGGCCAGCATACCTGCCCAGCCATGCTCCCTGCCAATGGAGATAAACAGCCAGCTTAGATGAGCATCAGCAGACGAATGGACAAAAAACATGGGACATGAATACAATGGATTTTTATTCAGTAAAGGAAGAAATGATGACATGTGCAGGAAAATGGCTAAAACTGGAGATGTTTGTTTAGCAAATAATCCACCCAGAAAGACAGATAACATGTGCTTTCCCTCATATGAAAAAGCTAGGGTGTGTGTGTGTGTGTGTGTGTGTGTGTGTGTGTGTAGAGCACGAAAGTAGAACTAAAAAGAGAGAAAGAGGCCTAAAGAGATGGACAAGAGAGGTTAAATAAAATTACAAGTCATGAAATGAGAAGGGGGCCTTTTAAGGAGGAAGGGGGACAGACAAGAGGGAACTGGAAATGAGCAAGAACAGAGTATAATTATATATCTCATATATTCATATATATTGTGAAACTTTATATAATATATAAAATAATAATATATCTCACATATGAGAAAATGTCACAGTGAATCTCATTTCTTTGTATGATAATTAAACAGTTTTGAGAGAGAGAGAGAGCATAGGGTCAAGAAGCAGCTGGAAGTCACCTGGTTTATAGGAAAATGTCACTGCTCTGTGGAGACACATCACCTATGAGTCAAAGGGGTGAACACTTGTAGTGTTCTGGGCAGTGTCTCATATCCTAGGTCTGAGGAAAGAAATTCTCTGGGGGTGGATTCTGGCAGCTCCGTCCCTGGCTTGCCTTGCTTCTGCACCTAGAGGGCAGGAAGTCCAGGGTGACCTCTGTCCCCGCTCACCACTTCCTGACCCTCTGCGGCAGCAGGCTGGTCCTCAGTCACCCTTGCCCTGGTGTGGGGGACAGGAGCCCTGGGTCTCACAAAGCAGTCTTGCTCCTGCCTGGACTAGCAACTGTGTCCGGGGATGGTGTCATTTGATTACCGATTTTGGTTATGTAGCATTGACAGGCACCTGCTTCAGGATCCAGGAGAGCAAAACCGAATCATCCATTAGCTCAGGACCATTTGGAGCATTTACTGTGGCCAAAGCTCCATATAAGACACAGAGTGCAAAGCCAGATTAGATACTCCCTTCCAGAAACCACGCTAACGGAGGCCTTCGGTTTTCTTTTTTAAATTACTGACAGCAGCGTCTCAACGTAGGCATCAGAACTGTCATTCAGCTCTTACTCGACCTTGGCGTCCCTTGAAGATTTCTTGTTTATGTAAACAATGTATTTCTGAAAAGCTATTGGGATTAGTCCACAGTGGTGTGTGTGTGTGTGTGTGTGTGTGTGTGTGTGTGTGTGTGTGTGTAGTGAAAGTCAGCCCCAGACACCGTGACACTGTTCCTTAGGCCACCATCTACCCTGTGTTTTGAGGCAGTGTCTCGCTAGGACCTGGAACTTGCAGGTTAGACCAAGCTTGGCTGGCCGGAGCATTCCAGGGCTTCTCCTGCCTTGCCCTGCCTTTCCCTACCCAGTGCTAGGGTTCCAGATCACCACACCTCTTTTATATGGCTCCTGGGAATGGAACTCAGGTCCCCACACTGTGCGGCAAGCACCCCATTGATTGAACTATCTCCTCTGCCCTGCAGAAGGCTTTTGTTGTTGTTTTAAATGTCATTTTTTTAGGGCTGGGATTTGGCTTGGTTGATAAATTTCTTACCTCTCAAGCCTGAGGATCCCAGTTTAGATCCCCAGCACCCCTGTAAAACTGGCTGTGGTACCTGATGCCTGCAGTCCCAGCCTAACCAGATGGTTGAGCAGCAGGGTCAATGAAAGAGCTAGATGTGTGGTCTGTGCTTGCAGTCTGGAGAAGGGAATCAAGTAAGCCTCCTACCCATCAGGTGAGCCCCCATTTTCACTTTTTTTTTTTTTTTTTTTGGTTTTTCGAGACAGGGTTTCTCTGTGGTTTTGGAGCCTGTCCTGGCACTAGCTCTGTAGACCAGGCTGGTCTCGAACTCACAGAGATCCGCCTGCCTCTGCCTCCCGAGTGCTGGGATTAAAGGCGTGCGCCACCACCGCCCGGCTCCATTTTCACTTTTTTCAGATGCATCCGGAAAGCAGTTTAGGTGGTGTGGAAAGAGCAGGATTGGAAGTAAGCACCTCTCATGGCTTCCCCTCCCTCCCATCCCCCTTCTGCCAGGCTCCTGCTGTTAGTGGTTTCCTAGACAGCGCCCTCCAGAAGATACTTTATGCGTTTATCAGCATTATAAATGTATGAGGCTCTTCCTGATGGCACTCTACGCGTTGATAATGCGTCTTTACTCTTTTTCATCCTGTCATGGCCAACGGTGCGGACAGCAGTAGGAAGAACCCACTTCCTGCTGCCTTTGACTAGTGTGTGCGATTCACCAGTAGGCTTCTTCACCTCCTTCTGGCCTCAGTTTTTTTCACTGTGGAAGTTGTCATTTTCAGGGGCTCACTGATGGGGACCTGAAAAGGCCTGGCTTCCCGTCAGCTCTGATGCTTCCGCACTGTCCTTCTCCCCTGCGTGTGGGGGAAGGGCTGCCAGCTCTAAGTAGAAGTCACGGACCGGCTTGCCCATAGCTGCCCCTCAGAGGGACATGCCACCTGTAGTTTTCCAGCGATAGAAAGGGGAGTATAGAGCCCCTAACGGGAGATGACAGGGTCACATGAGTTCCTCACTTGTGGCTCCCACCCCAGACACTCTAGCATTCCAGATTCCCTCTGTCCCTGGCTTAGAGGGGTCCCTGATGATATGTAGGACCAGTTACCCTCCCCCTTTTGTCTCTGGTCTCAGCTTTTAACACTTGTGTGACCCCAGCATCAGGGTGTGTGGTCATAGCAAAGGTCCTCAGCATTTTCTGGGTCGAGAAGGTAGCCAGGGCAGGCTGACCAAGACCTTCAGCCCACGCTTCCCTCCTGCTCCAGTTCTGAGCCACAGTCAGTCAGCAGTCCCGAGGCCTTTGGGCCTCCACGGTCCAGTGCATGTGGAGAACCTGAAAGGCAGCAGGTCAGAGATGCAGAGGAGATGTGGAAGGAAGAGGCTGGCCTGGGCCTGGCCTCATCTCTAGTCGGAGACCTCTCTCTCTCTCTCTCTCTCTCTCTCTCTCTCTCTCTCTCTCTCCTCCCATTTCTTTCTTTCCCAGTAAGTCTAATGTTAATAAAGTGGATCCAGCAACTGTTTCCAAAGTCTAGCAGAACTTGCCATGGAGCCCTGAGGATGCATCCCCTTTAGGGAGGTTCATCCTCCCCTATAGGGTAGGGCAGCCAACCTTCCTATTGTTCGCGGCAAGCTGGCTCACCACTGCACCAGTCTGCTCCAGCCAAGGTCTGCTTCCTCGCTCCGACTTCAGACTGTCTGGGGGGTGGGGGGTCTTAGAGGCTCTGCCTGTGTGCTCTGCAGTGGGTCCTGTTCTGCCCTGTCCTGGAAGAGTTGCTATGAACTCCCAGAGACTTTGTTACCAGCTGAGTGTCAAGTAAATGCCTCTCCATCATTGATAGTCTCTCCAGTAGACCTGGAGAAACCAAACTCAATTTATAATTCAGTTCTAGAGTCACCTCAGGCACACTTCATGTATGTTGTCCCTGCGTGTGGCTGATGGCTACCACACAGACAGACTGAATGTGTCCATCATCACAGAAAGGTCCAGGAGCAGCAGCATTGCACCAGAGTTTTTCCGGTGGGAAATGGAAGGGGGGGATGCAGGCAGAAGAACCCTGAACAGAGAAGGGTGGGTGGTGTGGACTGTCTTGCTTGCTTTTGCAGATCTTGCTTAGAAGACTAGACTCGGGGGGCCACCACCTTGGGCCCCTTTCCAGTTTGCAGTCATCCCACGCAGGTTCTTAGAAATTCCTCAGATCAGGGAGTCTCAGGCTGGCTCCAACAGAAAGGAGCACAGCAGCTGGTGGACAGGCTGAGCACAGCATACTGCTTCTTTGACCTGAGTGCTGGGAGACAGGGCGGCCCCTAGAATCAAAAGAGCACTCCTGTACCCATTGCAACATAAGCTGAGAAGGCATGGCAGGGGACAGTCACCACAGTGCCAAGGTGATGGTGCCCCAGAGTGGTGCCAAGGGACCAATTAGCTAGTCATGAGTTACCTCCTGCTGTGGCTCCCTGAGCTCCAGATCCTCTCTAGACTCCAGGCCAAGGCACCAAGAAACCAGCTCTCTCAGAGTCCCCAGGATCAGCTAATACAGCCTGCCCATCAGACTGTGAAGCAGGGGTCACAGAGCAAAGAGAGCCCTCTCCAAGAAGCCTATGGAGATCAGCCCAGATAATTCACAATTTCTCGCTCCCCCCATGCCTACCCCAACAGACATACAAGTCACATTCATATATGTGCGGATATGTGACACACATAGAGCACACACACATAGACATGCATGCCAAGACAGACACAGACACGTGCACTGGAGTCAAGGCAGATGACACTTCTGGGGCTGGATCAGAATTCATCCCATACCCTGACCCAAAGACCCTGAAGGTTGAATGTGTTTCCCTGGATATAAGCAATCCCCAGGAGACTACCTGGATCCCAGTGATTAAAAGTAAATACCTGGAAGTCAGAACTAGGAGACCCTAAACTTGGACCCATCCATTGTTGGGGGGGGTGGCCCTGTTAGACACTTGACTCCTCTTACATTCAGCTATTGCTGGTTTTCCATGGGACAGTGAGATCATTAGAGTCCTGCAATTGCTCCTGTGCCTTCCATACTTCCTGGGATGACACTTGCTCCTTTCTCTCTGTTCCCTTCAACATTGCAACAGCACCATTTTTTTCTTTTCTTTCTTTCTTTTCTTTTTTCTTTCTTTCTTTCTTTTTTTTTTTTTTTTGGATTTTCGGGACAGGGTTTCTCTGTAGCTTTTTTTGTTTCCTGTCTTGGAACTAGCTCTTGTAGACCAGGCTGGCCTCGAACTCACAGAGATCCGCCTGCCTTTGCCTCCCCAGTGCTGGGATTAACGGTGTGTGCCACCACCGCCCGGCTCAGCACCATATTTTTCATGGGCCGTCCAGGTCTCTCCCCATTCCCTGCTGTGGGTAGGCAGCATTGCAAATGACAAATCAAAAGTCAGGGTTCAGCAGTTGGTAGAATGCTTTCCTAGGATGCATGGCAGCCTGCATTTGATTCCCAGCACAGAATAAATTGGGCGTGGTGGTACACACCTGCAATCGCCATACTTGAAAAGGCAGAAGGACCAACAGTTCCGAGTCACCCTCAGCTACCGGTTTGAGGTCAGCCTGGGTTACGTGAGAGCCTATCTCAAAACACCAAACTAAAACAGCAAAAGTTATTCTTTCTTGAACTAGTGTGTCCCATTGCCTGGAGCAGGACAAGGCTAAGGCTTGGTGGAGTTCCTAACAGGACCTTGAGATGTTACAGATCTGTGGCTGGCTGGCTTCCCTTCCAGCCCCTGCCCCAGGGTCAGGTCTGTGTTCCGTTTTGCTCTTGTAACCTTCAGCTGGGTACTCAAGGCCAGGCATTTTCCTAGACCAGATTTTTAGAGGAATCTCAATAAATGACATCTCACAAGGTCTGAAGATGACACAGACTACGGCCATGCCGCCTTAGTCAATTTCTGTTATCCCAAGCTGGCATGAGCATCAAAAGCCACCCCTAAACCCAGTGTGCCCTTAAAGTCACTCATCTCCAAAACTACAGCAAATATCTGTGGGTCCATTTCAAGTTAAATACTCCCTGCTTTGTGCCTCCTTTAGATCAAGAAGATGATTTAGTAAGCGATGGCTGATCATTTGTAATCGTATTGTTTGTTATCTATCTGTCTGTCTATCTATCTATCTATCTATCTATCTATCTATCTATCTATCATCTATCTATTGAGACGGGGTCTTACTCTGTCGATCAGGCAGGCCAACTGTAATTCTAAAACACCAGCAGCTAACATTACTTATGTAATAGTAGTTTCCTTAAAATAATTGCTATCATTAGACTATAAGCCACAGCACAAATGATACAAGGGCAGGTATTTTTGTCAATTTTTAAAACCAATATAATCCCAGTAGCCTGGATCAGTGATTGGCACATTGCTGGCAGTTGCTAAGTATTTGTTAGATAAAATATTTACTATGTATGCTTTTCAAGTGTTTTAAAATTTAATGTGCGTGTATGTGTGTTTGTGTATGTACGTGCGTGCGTCTGTATGTATGCTTGTATATGCATGCATTTGTGTTTGTGTGTAGGTGTGCCCGTGTTTTTGTGTGTATGTATGTATGTATGTGTTTGTGTGTGTATGTGTGTGTGGTTTGCATTTGCCTCAACATGATCGCAGAAGTCATAGGATAATCTTACAGAGGCAGTTTTCTTTTTCCATGGGTTCCAGTG
>NC_022015.1:80839966-80841407 GCF_000317375.1 Microtus ochrogaster | reverse complement strand
TCTGTAGACCAGGCTGGTCTCGAACTCACAGAGATCCGCCTGCCTCTGCCTCCCGAGTGCTGGGATTAAAGGCGTGCGCCACCATCGCCCAGCTGCTACTGTGCTTTTGAAGTATTAATTCATTTAATCCTTGCAATGTTATGAAATGTGTAATAGTCTCACTTTGTGGACTGAAAAACAGCAGCATGAAGAAACAAAGTAATCCACCTCAAATCTAGTACCCACTACAGGAAGGCTGGGGAAGCCAGCATTTGATCGGCGAGCTCTATTGTCTCATCAGCAATATCATGCCATAGCTGTCACTGTGCTTTGGGACAGAGGAGGAGGGATTTGTTGGTGATGTAACCCAGAGTCTGGACGTGCAGCTAAGAGTTCTGTCACTGAGTTATATCAGTCCTTCGTCGGAGTTCTTTAGCAATAATTTATTGATACCAATTTCTCTCCCCAGGTCATAATGTCTCTAAGATCAAGGCCTGTGGGGGACGGGTGTATGTGCCAAATACAGAAAACACTTGATAAAGTTCATGGAATGCGTGAAGCCTCCTTCCATCTCCTGAATCTATGTCGTTCAGCAGAATGAGGTGACGTGGAGTGAGAGGCAGGGACCAGGGGTTTTCAGCAGAAAGCACAGCTTCCAGAGTGCAGAAGACTGAATCCTCATCTCTGACCTTCTCTAGCTGTGTGACCTTAGGCAGCTTCTCCAGCCTCCTAGGCCTCAGTGTTGCTGTGTGTTAAATGGAGATAATAGCAGCTTCTGCCAGCTGGCGTTGTAATAGGGGTTAAGTGAGATAGTGCTTGCTCAGTGCGTGGTGTATGGTAAGGGCGCCATAAACCGCAGCTCTTCCCCTGCTAATATGATGTTGCCGTGACTTCTGTTTGTCATGTATCTGATGTGGAGCCAAAGCACCCTATTAGCGCTCCACAGGCTGCAGCCAGCGGCTTGTTGGCAGGTGCCTGAAGCAGGTGTGGCCCACTCCTGCCCATCTGGCAGGGTGAATCCTCTGCAGCTTCCGGTCAGAGCCAACAACCTACTTATTAGATTAAATAGATGCAGCGCGTTCCCAAAGATCCTGTGGCTCCAGCGCCAGCACCAGTGTCTGACGAGGCTGCGGTTGGCCAGGGAATTGGGCAGGGCAGGTTCTCTTCAGCCTCTGGTGGGAGCACACAGAGCAGTGTGGGTGGAAGAACCAGTTGTGCCTTCTTTTGGGAGAGCTGGCTGGTTCCTGGGGTCTCAGACAAAATACAGAATTCCCTGATACGTTTGGATTTCAGACAAATACTGAATAATTACAAGTGTGCTCTAAATATTATGTGGAGCATACTTACCTTAAAAATATTCAATGTCTGCCGGGCGGTGGTGGCGCACGCCTTTAATCCCAGCACTCGGGAGGCAGAGGCAGGCGGATCTCTGTGAGTTCGAGACCAGCCTGGTCTACAAGAG
>NC_022015.1:80825672-80839606 GCF_000317375.1 Microtus ochrogaster | reverse complement strand
TTTTTTTGAGACAGGGTTTCTCTGGTTTTTCTGGAACTCCCTTTGTAGACCAGGCTGGCCTGAACTCAACAGAGATCCTCCTGCCTATGCTTCTAGTGCTGGGATTAAAGGATGGAGTTGCCACCACCCAGCTTGTTTTCCTCTTAAATCTGGTATTCCTGTTTCGGCTCTGTAGGAAAGAAAGATGGGGTGGGCGTGGGGAAGGAGAAAGCCCAACCATGACCAGGAACTGATGTTACCGAGGTTGGACATCCTTTCTAGGCCCTGGCACTGGGCTCTCAGGACCTCTTGGGTCTGAGGCGAGGCTGTGTAGGGCCCTGTTGGAGCCTGACTCTCAGAGGGAGGCCCTCCAGGAGGAGCAAGGCCCTACTGCCAACTCTGTGTTGTTTGCACTTCATGAACTCCCTGTGGCCCAGGCCCCCTTCCTGGTTAACATCCTGGACGGGAGGCCCAAGAACAACAGTGCTTTCCCCTAGGCACAGAGGCACAGTCCCAAGAGCACCCTGGTAGGACTCAACCTCTGAGGTAAACCGCCCCTGGGACTTGGAAGGCCAGCCCCGTGTTCCAGAGGGACCTTGTGAAGGTACAGGGCAGATCCAAGGCCACACAGTGCTGGAGGAAGGACCATCACATCCCAACATCTCATTTGGATTCCTCCTCCCTGCCTGCCCCTGTTAGGTGGGACACAGCTACAGCCTGTGCAACTGGCAAACCTCTCCAATTCAACAAGTCTCAAACTCTGCCCATCTTTTTCTTCCTCCAACATATTTTCATGGCGTAATACCTGGCCCCCACCCAACTGGCTGTGCAAACAGACACTCAGGCTGCATGCAGGGAATAGGCTGGTAACATAGCCTTGATGAGACCACAGACTGGTTGGCTTAAACAACAGAAGCCTGTGTCATCTTTTGGAGACGGGAAGTCCCAGGTCCAGGTACTAGCGAGTACGTTTCTCCAAAGTCCTCCTTTCTCAGCTTTTGACAACCTCTTTCTTGCTGCATTCTTGTGGCTTTCTCTCTGCACACGTCTATGCCTGGTGTCTCTCCGCATCCAAACTTCTACCTAGAAGAACATCAGTTGGATTGGGTTAGAGCCCAGTAACAGCCTCGTTTTAATTGACCTATCTCTTTAAAGCGCTGTTCGCAAATACAGTGGTATTTGGGGGTACTCCAATTAGAACCTCAGTTTGTGAATTTGGGGGTGAAGCACCCCATCATAAAGGCTCCTGTTTTGAAGCTTAGTTTAGGGGTAATGCTTTGGATCAGGCTTGACCTTCATCAGTGAATCCAAAATGGATTCAAAACTTCAGTGGACTGCTAGGGGGTGGGGATGGGGGAAGTAGGTCACGGGGGCATGCTGTGGAAAGATGTACCCCACCTTCAGTCCTTTCTGATATTCTTTCACCTGTCCGCCGAGCTTTCCTGCTGCTACCACGATGGTCTGCCCCATCGCAGTCCCACAGCAACAGGCTAGGATCTCTAAAACTCTGGACCAAACAGATCCCTCCCTTTAAGCTGGCACTCAGGCATTTGTCATAGCAATCAGAAGCCTGACTAACAATGGGCAGCCCAGCCAGCTCTCCTCCTTATCCTGTGAATCACCAAGTCCTGTGCTCACCACTTCCTGTGTCCTTCCAGTGTCACACGAGTTCAGGTGACCCTCACCTCCCATCTAGAGGCTTTCTGCAGAGCCCTGACTAGATTCTGCCTCTGCTCTCATCCCTGTTACTCACCTGACAGCAGATGAACCTAGAGGCCCACTCAAGCAATCTATCCCTGGATGTTTCTACGTGTTAAGATCAAAACAGGTCTCCTTTACATGGATTGCAAATACCTCTTCCATCATGAAGGTTTTTCATGCCATCTTCCCTACTCCCCTGGCAAGTAGCCCTAAGCTTTTTCGTGCGATCCCCCGACTCCCTAAGCTTTTTCACCCCTTCCACAAATCCAACTCTTTCTTCTTTGCTTTGCTTTTCTTTTTTTCTAAACAATATATTTTGATCATATTCTTTCCTTTCCCCTAAATCTTCCCAGATCCTTCCTACCTCCTCTGCCCATCCAAATTCATGTTCTCTCTCTATCTCTCTCTCAAACAACAAGGAAAACAAAACAAATTTAAAAAACAAATAGGCCAAGAAGACAAAAAAAAAAAAAACCAAAATCGAAACAAAAAGTGTACAAAAAATATGGAGTCCATATTTGTGTTGGTTTGATACTCCTGGGTGTGGGGCCTGCACTGGTTTGGGGTTCATAGACCCCGTGACATTCCATTGGAGAAGACAGATTTCCCCTTTCTTGGCAGGTGTCAGTTGCAAAAGAGCTTTTTGGTTAGGGATGGGTCTCTGTGTTCACTTCCCCTCTCTGTGCTAGGACTGCTTACTCTCTTCTGTCCTCCTCCCCCTCCCCCCTCCTCTCCCCATCCTCCCCTCCTCCCTGCCTCCTATGACTCCTCAGGCTCACTCCTACTACTCTTCCGTCTGTCCATCTGCCCTCCGTTCAGACTCCCCATCTCCAGAGGCCTCTTCCCTTTCCTGCTGACCCGCAGGGTCTGGGGTGGGGGCTGTTCCCAGGCACTCCCCTGCCCTGTATTATAATTACTTGTTTCCTAGTCTGTCTTCCCTGGTAGCCTGTGGCTTTGGTGAAGTCAGGGCACTCACTGCCAGATGTGTAGGCCTCACTAATTATTAGCTGTGATCGTGGAGATTAAATTTCTGGGATCATCGGACTGCAAGCATTAGGAGGCAAAAGAAAATGAAAAATGGGGCCAACCAGGCAAGGTTTCCACTACAGTTACACATCAGAGTCTCTGTGCTGCTTTAAGCAAATGCTGATGTCTTGCTGTCACCCGAAATCTGAACTCTGTTGCTCGGGGTGGGGGTGCGTGGCCTGAGCATGGACCCTTCCAAACCTGAGATATTCAGCTATGAGAGGCTGGGGTTGAGCTGCTATCACAGAGCCCAGAAAGAGACTGTCTGCTCTCAGTTCAGTGAACCCTTGATGGCTGGTGTCCAGCTCTGTTCAGGAGAGGAGGGTCTCTCAGATATTTTCCTGTCCACGGCTTTCTTTCTTCATAACATGGCTCCCGGGGCTGAGGACCAAAGTATTTTCCTGTACATTCTTTCTGCTCCCCCATGAATAGTCAAGTAAATCCCATTGGCTCTGTGTGACCAGACCCAGAGAGAAGAGCAGGTATTGGAACCCAGGACATCTGGCTGGGTTCTCTGTCTTCTGTCAGAGCTGGCCCCTTGGGAGTTCAGTTAGTTCAACAAATATTTACTAAGTACCAATGACTGGAGAGAGAGAGCCGGGAGTGAATCTGGTAGCCAGTCTGGCTACTGATTGGCTCTGTATCCACTCATAGGCCAAGACTCAGCGTTAGGGAGCAAGCAGAGCAGAAGTGGAACTCTGTTGATAGGTTGTCATCTCCAAGGTCACCTCCAGCAAGCTCACGCAAAGGGGAAGGCGTGGCCCTCCTATTCCCCTCCCAGCTGTCTTCCACGGTTTTGACTGCCCAGTGTGGCTAGAGCTGTTGCCTCGGCTCCCTCCTTCCAGACTTGTTTAAAATTGAAGGTTCCTGTGCTGGTCCAGCAAACACAAGCACTTACTTTCACAAAGGACCAGAGTTCAGTTCCCAGCACCCACATGATGGCTCACAACGTCCTGTAACTCCAGCTTCAGGAGATCTAATGCCCTCCTCTGACCTAAGACACCAGACATGTGCACGGTGAACATATATACTTGCAGGCAAAATACTCATACACATAAACTACAATAAATAAGACTCATTTTTAAATGCAGCTCCCTTGGCCTCGTTGCTGGAAGCCTGATTCAGAAGGTCTAGGGTGGAGCTCAGCAAACTGCATTTCAGCAAGCTGCCCAAGGGAACCTGATGCAACAGGTTACCTGTGACTCCAAGGCTTAGCTGACTTAAAGCTCCATAGCAAGCTGGGCATGGTGGCACAAACCTGCAATCTCCACCTCTGAAGGCAGAGGCAGAACAGAAGCTTCAGACAGGCAAGGACACATACCCACGCACACACACACAACAATAATCTTATTTCTCTAAGTGGGTGTTAGGAATTTGGGGAGGAGGTGAAATGAGGAGCATTGATTTTCCTGGATTCAATAGACCCAGCCACACCTGGTCCCGAGCAGCTCCGCTCACGCTCAGGGCTTCATTATTCTCCCAGTGTGGAGTTGAGCATAGGGTTAGGTGTTCTGCTTAATCCTTATCCAGCCAGGTAGCAGGTGCCAACTCAGCTCTATAGCCAGCAAAGGTCAAGTTGTTCCCCAAGGTCACAGGGAAAAGTGACCAAGTTGACATTCCACTGGTTTGGGTTTCTGGAAGTGTTCATAGAGCCTGAGGAGACTAACTAGTGTGGGGACACAGAGTTAGGGGAGTCACTGAAGTGGGGGGAATGTGGTAGGGACAGCGGGTGGCCTCATGTGGTTATGCCGTGGGGTGTGTTGGGGCACATGAAAGGTTGGCTCCTTTACTCAGTGGCCATTGAAAATGGCCAGGAAAATCCAGCATGGAAACAAGAAGGCTGACCTGCGTTTAGGGACAGGAGGCTGTGGCTACATCCGGCGGAAGCTGAGTTAGGAGGTGAGTAGACCTGGAGACAGCCGTGAGTCACCCCACTCTGGGTCAGTTTGCTCATTTTAAAATGGTGACCATTCATTCTCCCCAGCATCATCTGCCCCAGGTGGCTGTAAAGACAAAACCAAAAGAAGGATGGAAAAACAGTTGGTGAGCTCCAGGCCGCAGAATCAGAGTGGGGGTAGGTGGGTGCTGCCTACCATGTGACCACAGGCACACCAGCTGGAGATCTCAGCGGCGTGGCTACCAGACACAGGAGCGCCACAGAAAGTATATGCCCTGGGTATGAGGAGTTTCAGTTCCCCAAAGGCATCTGCATTTGAACTGAGGGAGGAGGCAGGGGGATGGATGCCTTCCAGGGCTTCCAGAGACATGGACGCATCTGCTTCTCTACCTGAAAGGGTCCAGTGAATGGGATTCTGGTTCCTTTCCATCTTCAAGGTACCGACCCTGAATCAGCATCTCGTGTGTGTCTTGTCCAACCCATCCCAGCCTCCTCTCCAGAGCAGAGATGATTAAGGGAGAAATTGTGACCGGAAGAACTCAGGCACCCTGGATAACACTCCTGTATTATCTTCCTAGAGGGTCTCTAGACTGGGTGTGCTCCTTAGACCTGTGAGGACCAAACAGCCAGCCACACACCAGGACAGAGCCCTGGGCCTCCCCTGACTCTCTTGCTACTCAATACCCAGGCATTGTCCTCTCTCCTCACAAGGCCAAGTTAAATCCAGAGCTGCCAAGGAAGGAATTTGTGTAGGAGGAAAGAAATGGACTCTCTCTCTCTCTCTCTCTCTCTCTCTCTCTCTCTCTCTCTCTCTCTCTCTCTCTCTGCCTGGGGCCTGGACAGCCTGCCCCTCCGACAGCGTGACACTCTCTCCTCTGCCGGAAACACTTCCTGGTGAGCTCACCTGCATACACCTTGCCCTTACATAAACGAGTCTGCTAATGTGCTGAGCTCCGGAAGCTCTGTCTTGACCACTTCAGCCCCTGTCTGAGGGACAGGACATGGTGAGGACAGGGACAACCCTTCACACCTCAGGCCTGCATCTAAAGCCCAACTTCTCTACATGCTGCTGTCAAAGGACAAAACTGCGGTAACTTTAAAGACCTTTGCTGGCTTGCCTTGGGGATTCCAGAATTAGGCGACACCTGATTCCAGAGACTAGAGTAAGGGTTCTGTCGGGACTGGCAGGCTGACCTCAGAACGGCTGAAGAAGCAGAAACAAAGAACAAATGCCTGCTTGATCATCTGCACGACATCTTCCTTGTAGGGCTGGGACAGAAGGACGGAGAACTGGACGGTTGGCATCTGGCTGCATCTTGTAAAGATCCAAGGGTGAAAAGGTCACAGCAGTGGGGGCTCCTTGGCCATGCCAGCCAGCCCCTGGGAGAATCTGGCTTTCCCATTCCCTTGCTTTCTTGGGAGGTTGGACAACAGTTGGGTTTAGTGGGACACGGAAGTTTATTCAGCCGGCATGATTCAGTTTTTATTTTACTCAGGTCTGTTGGGCCCAATGCAGAAGTCTAGTATAAAACCAGGGCCTACAGGGCTAGCAAGATGGCCCAGGGGGCAGTGTGCAAAACTGTCGACCTGAGTTTAATCCTCAGAACCAATAGCAAAAGGAGAAGACCGACTCCTGAAAGTCACCGTGGCATGTGTGTGCACACACTCCCTCCTCAATACATACACACTCACCAGAACAGACAGAGGCCACGCTCTTGCCCCTCCCCTCCAGCCGGCTATGTCCAAGGTATCCAAAGTGTGGGTCTGACCTTGCTCAACAATAGCGCAGTTTTATGGTGGAAACTGCCCCTTGGAGAGGAGAGCACACTTTTCTTTTACATCTGTGTGTGCAAGGGCCCACTTGGCTATTCAGAACTCAAGGAAGCGTGTCCTTGCCTCTGGAATGAGCAGGCCTTCTCTTCAGCTTTCCAATTGGTTCTACTAGTTGGCTCCCCACTCCCTATTTCAATACTCCTCATCAGTACCAAGGGAAGCCCGTGTGTGTGTGTGTGTGTGTGTGTGTGTGTGTGTGTGTGTGTGCGCGCACGCACGCGTGCACAAGTGTACATATTCATTCGCAGAGGTTAGACATTGATGTTGGGTGTTTTCCCCAGTTACTCTTTGTCTTATTTTTCTTATTTTTTGAGAAATAGTTTCTCACTGAGCTCACTGGTTTGGTTGTTTAGCCCCAGGGATCTCTGATTTTCACCTCCCCATCTCTGAGATCCTAGGAGCGTGTTGCTGAGTCTAGCTTCTCATATGGGTACTGTGGATCAGAATTCAGGTCCTCGTGTCTGGGCAACAAGCTATCTACTGAGCCGTCTCCCTAGATCTCCTTCCTCTATTCTTTTGAATTAGTCTCATGTAGCCCAGGCTGGCCTCAAACTTATTATGTATCCACCTTACACCCTGAGCCCCTTTCCTCTACACTCCGAATGCTGGCATTAAAGGCATTTGCTATTGTGCCTAGTGTTATGCCATGCTAGGGACTGACCCAGGAGGATCTTGTAAATACCAGGCAGATCTCTACCCTTCGAGCTACATCCTCAGCCCAAGAACTCACCACCAATGTCAATTCCTGGTTCAGGTCCTGATGACTTTTCTTTGTGTGGCAAACAAGGAAGCCCGACCTCTTCCTAGGTCTCCTTTCTTTCCACCATAATCATTTCCCTTTCTCTCTGACTGGAGCCAGAATTCTTTTGATTTTCACTTTGGATTTTGTTGAATTTCCAATGTAAATCAAAGTTACTTATGAGCATAGATCAAAGTCATTCATGAATGACTGATCCTTTTCCAGAAATAACTACTTTCAACTCTTTGGGCTGTTTGTTGTTTTAGAGAAGGTCTTTGTAGGTAACTTAGAGTGGCCTTGACCTTCAAATTTGACCACCCCTCTCCAGCTCATTGAGGAACAGGACGACAGGCGTGCACTGGCATGTTTGGCTAGTGCTGACATTTTAGAACCACACAAACCATGGTGAAGGGATCTTTTTTCACCTTTCCTTTTTATTTAGGCAGTTGTGAGGCCCATGACATGACTCAGTGGAGTAAAGGTACTTGCTATCAAGCCTGAGTTCAGTGTCTGAAACCCACATAGTCGAAGGAAAGGGCTGACTCCCGCAAGTTGTCTCTGAACTCCACATGTGTGTTATGGCATGGACATTCACACACGCACATACACACACACACACATACACACACACACACACACACACACACACACGCACACCATTTAAAAATTGATTAAATGTTTTTAGTCAGTTGCCACTCTGGTCAGTGTATCCCCAAATGGCTCACCAATCCTTACTCCTTCCTCGGATTCTCTCCCTTTCTCCTCTCCTATCTTTCCCTCCCACCTTTCTCAGTACCAAGAATGGAACCTAGGGACCTCTGCTCGCTGCCGGCCCTTTACCACTGACCTCACCTCCAACTCCTTGGCCTCTTCCTGAGAAGCATTTGTGGTCAGGCTAATGGTAACCCAGCGAGCAGTTACGGTCTAAAAGCATTGCTAGCATATCCTTACTGTACGTATCCCAGGAGACCACTAAATGGTGGCTCTGAGGGGGGGGGGATTTCAGAATCAGGGGGAGTCGTGTGAGCCCAGCCTCTGCCCTCTGTGGCTGTGTGACCTTCAGCAAGTTGCACATCCCAGTGGCGTGGCGTCTCAGCTTCCTTATTTACAAAGCAGAATCAAAGGTCAGAGCCACTTACGAGGTAAAAACAAGAGGCCACAGGTAATATAGGATGTGTGAAATATGGCAGTCTGAGCATCAGCATAGTGTAGGATTCTTTATTCATAGGAGTTTCGTTAGTGACTATCCCAGAATGCATGAAGAGAATGCCTCAAAGTGTTCAGGACTTCCAAAAAAGTCATCCGTTTGTATCTGAGGGTCCAACGCATCTGGGCCATCTTCTCCAGGTACAGAAGATGCTCAGGTTCCAGCCAGGCGCAGGAGGGTATGGGTGTGGATGAGGGTAGTCTCTGAACACCAGGGAGAGGGGCTGGTGATCATGGTCACATCCCTGTCTTCACGGTTATACGTCTGGGCCACGTCCCACACCTTGGATTTTTGTCATTGCCAGTTTCACCTTCTTCCTGTTTCTCTGAGGAGAAAGTTGACCATTTGCCTCCTTTAATTCAGGTAAAATATGTACAACATCTAAGAAAGCCAAGGGGTGCAGAAATGTAAAAAATAAAATTTCACATATGTTTTCCACCTTAGAGGAAATTACTTTTATCAAGGGCTATGTACCTTTCCAGGATCTCATTTTTCTTTAAGTAAAAAATAAAGATTTGCTGCGTGGTGGTGGCACACTCTTAATCCCAGCACTCGGGAGGCAGAGGCAGGAGAATGTCTGTGAGTTCAAGGACAATCTAGTCTTCGTAGTGACTTCCAGGTCACCCAGGTTGCATAATGAGGCTCTCAAAACGTGTATTGACATGTATTGATTAGGCACAATAGTGGGTTTATTAGAACACTTTCAGACATGTATATGGTGCATCTTGATAATATTCACTGTATTTCCCTCTTTCTCCCTCCTATTCAACAGTTCTCTCTTTCCTTTCCTGTCTTCTTCATGTGTGTACATGTGTGTATGCATGTATGTGTGCGTGTAGGTGCAGGTCTGAGTGAAGGTCAAAGGTTACACCATGATGCCTTCCTCAGTTTCTCTCACTCTTATTTTTCCAATGTCTCTTACTGAATCTGGAGTTCCCTGCTTGGGCTAGACTGTCCATCCAGAGACCCCTTGGGATCTGCCTGTCTTGTCCACAAGCACTGTGTGATGGACACAGGTGCCATGCCTGGTTTTCACACAGGTGCTAGGGTTCTGAACTTTGAACCCTATACATCAAGTATTTGACTAGCTGAGCTATCTTCCCGGCCCTCCCTATTCTAGCTTCTTGTCTACTTGTTTTGGTGACCCAGTAAGTTTGACTAGACTTGCTTACATGGGCATGGGTAAGGGGTTGTTTACACTAGCGTAGGCAATTCAGGATTTTCACGTCTATGCTTCAAACTGTGTGTATGTGTGCAGATGTTACATTTGCTTGTAGAGCATGTATGTAGAGCGTGTACATGAGAACGTGTATAGTAACACATGAGATCACAGAGGACCTTCAACACCGTGCTTGCGCTTCTGCAGTCAACGGTTCCACAGACAGACTTGTCTCAACTCTTCTGTAGCATGCTGTGTTTGGTTCTGCCTGAGCTTTCCATTTTAACCAAGGGCCCTTGTCTTGGGGTGCCTATGTTCTGGGGTGTATACCTGCATGCTGGTGCTGGTGTTTTTGAACAGCGACCTAGAAAGATTTCTGTAGCATAAAAATAGGAGGGGCAGTTCAGAAGTTACCTCTGACAGAGCTCTCCCACTGGTTCCTAACCTGTGAGCCATGGGGGCTCTGCCAAACCTCTATCTCTAGAAATATTTACATTACAATTCATAGCAGCAGCAAGATTGCAGTTATGAAGTAACAATGAATGTAACCTTATAG
Organism: Microtus ochrogaster; assembly: GCF_000317375.1. Lineage (NCBI taxonomy): Eukaryota > Metazoa > Chordata > Mammalia > Rodentia > Cricetidae > Microtus > Microtus ochrogaster. Next base: position 80,829,509 of record NC_022015.1, on the reverse strand, counting down.
TTAGGGTCACCACAATGTGAATGATTGTGCTAAAGGGGGGAGGCACTAGGAAAGTTGACAACCACTGTGGGATGGTTAGCCCTCCAGATGATGACCCTCCCTGGCCTCCTCAGCATCCCCAACCCTTCCTCTGACCTCCATTGCCCTTGCCCATGTCTGTGTCAGGCACCATCTCCCGTGAGACCTGAACTGCTGCCTTTGACCTTAAAATAGAGTCCCCAGTTTCGAAAAACAAGGAACCTGAAATTCAGAGAGGGAAGTGACCTACTCAGAGACTGTTCCCTGGCCACCAGGGTCCAGATCTCTAGACTTAGGAAAGATGTGGGCGGCTGTGGAGAAGAGGCAGTAGGTCATGGGGGGGAAGGGAGCCATGCAGCAGGCTCGCCAGTTAGCCCATCCAGTCCCATGACCTTGGTGAGAGGCAGCGGCTCCATCACCCCACTTTCCTGAGTGAGGGTACTGAGGCAGTTCCAAGTGAGAGACTTGGTCTGTGAGATGCCTAAGCTTCCCTTGCTCTTCTTTCCCTGACCTCCGACATCTGAGATCTGACTGTCCTCCCACCATCCACTTGGGGGCCTGAGGAGAAGATAATGTGCCCAGGGGCCTAAGCCCTGCCCTACCTAGAGCTTGGGCTTTGCTGAACTCCTCCCACTCATCCAGGTCCTCTAAGGAGCACTGGCTTCCTTCCTGGAGGACAATCCATTGCTGGCCCGGGGATCCAGGAAGGGGATACACATGAATCCCGCTCTCCTCCTCCATCCCACCAGGGGATGCTGGGAGGTCAGTGCCCTACAAGGCTCCATGCTGTTGGAGGGGAAGGCAGTCTCCCTGGCTGTGTGTGGAGGGAAAGGGAACATTCTGCTAAAAGGCTGGGTCTAAGGACAGACTCAACCCTAGGCTCCCAGCATCGTTCTCTCTGAGCCACAGGTCTGGGGACTTCTTCTTGGGCAGGACCTGCCTCCTGGGGACTCGGCTCCAGCCTCTTGCTGATACCCAGCCCTGGTTGCTGGGCACTGTCGACAGAATGCTCCCCATAGTCTCCGCCCTCGGCAGCCACCGAGAACAGGACTCCGTGGGGAGAAGCAGCAATGCCCAGGCTGCTCAGAGGGGGAGGTGGCTCCCACGGAACCGGGCTGGTTTTCTATGCCCAGGCTGCTCAGAGGGGGAGGTGGGACTGACTGGGAGGTGGCTCCCACGGAACGGGGCTGGTTTTCTTCTTTCAGCCTCTCTCTTCCCTCAGACACTCTCCAAGCCAGGCTCTTGGAGAAAACACAGAGATGTACCCTCCAAGGCGACAGAGGCGATGTATTGAATGCGACTCACGAGCCCCAAAGCCCAGTTCTACCCCGTGGCACCCGTCTGTGTACAAGTCACACGACAGGAGCCCCCAGGCCTTACTGTCCCTCCCGCCTGTGTCCTCAACTGTTCTTTAGGTTAACAATCCTTATCGGTTTTATAAACCATAATTTTTTTTTTGAGACAGAATTTCATGTATCTCAGGTTGACCTCGTGTGCTTTGTGTACCCAGAGGTGACCTAGAATGTCTGACTGCTGAGATCTGGGATTACAGGCTGTACCACCATGTTTGGTTTATGTGGTGGTAGGGATTGAATCCTGGGCTTGTATGCCAAGCAAATAGCCTACCAACTGAGCTACACCCCCAACACTCATTCTTTCAGTGTTCGTAATAGCAAAACCAGAGCAAATTTGCTATTAAAAAAAATACTGAGGGGCTGTATATGGCTCAGAGGTTAAGAGCACTGGTTGCTCTTCCAGAGGACACAGGTTTGGTTCTCAGCATGAACACAGTGGCTAAGAACCATATGTAACCTCCTTGGGCGTGGTCACATATAATGCACAAACATACATGCAGGCAAAGCATCCATACGTATAAGATAAAAACAAATACACCTAAAAAAATCCCCACTTTTTGAAAAGGGTGGAAAGCAGCTCCCACACCAATCACACAACTACAGTGCTGTGTGACCAGTGCACTGATCTTCCTTTGCCTCATCAAGGAGAATTCTAAGAAACCAAAAGTCACGTTGCCTCTATGTTTGAAGAGACGGTTTCTCTTGGTCAAAAGGCCTTTCCTGGCTGTGTCTGCTGTGTCTAGAGCCAGCTGACCCTCAGTCACTGCACCTGAGCCTGTCCTTCTGCCCCTGACCAAGCTTCTCTCCCTTTATCCTCTGCCTTTGAGCCAGGAGTGCTGCTTGCCTGTGACCCTGCTCTTCAGGTCTGGGTTCCTGCTTCAGACTGGTCTCTGAGCTAGCCCGGCCTGTGGAAAAACCCCTGTTAGCATCATGGAACCTTATGTTTATATTTATGTTATGGGTTTGCTTTCCAAGATGTTCTAACTCAAACCCAGTTACTGGAGGGAAACAGGGACCTGATTTCTTGGCTTGTGTCTCCCAGTGTTGGATACATTGTGATGTTCATGGATGGATAGATGGTAAATGTCAGGTCTCCAATTGTTCACAACTGGGAATGGAGAACTAGGCAGAACAGCTAAACCAGGGCTTGCTAAAGGCTGTGCTGGCTGGTGTCATGTCAGTTTGAACCAGGCTGGTATCATTTAGGAGGAGGAAACCTCAACAGAGAAAATTCCCCCACCAGACTGGGCTCTGGACAAGATTATGGAGCATTTTCTGGATTCATGAAAGATGTGAGAAGGCCCAGCTCTCTGTGCAGTGCTACTCCTGGGGTGCTGGTCCTGGGTAGTGTAAAAAAGCAGGCTGAAGCTGGTGGTGGCGGCCCAACACTCAGGACACAGAGGCAGGCAGGTCTTTGAGTTTGAGGACAGTGGGGTCTACAGAGTGAGTTCCAGGACAGTCAACACTATACAGAGAAACACCATCACAAAACAAACAAACAAGCCGGGCGGTGGTGGCGCACGCCTTTAATCCCAGCACTTGGGAGGCAGAGGCAGGCGGATCTCTGTGAGTTCGAGACCAGCCTGGTGGTCTACAAGAGCTAGTTCCAGGACAGGCTCCAAAACCACAGAGAAACCCTGTCTCGAAAAAAACAAAAACAAACAAACAAAAAAAAACAAACAAGAAGAAGAGGAGGAGGAAGAGGAGAAACAGGAGGAAGAGGAGGAAGAGGAGGAGGAGGAGGGGAAGAAGACAGACTGAGCAGACCACTGAAAGCAAGCCAGTAAGCAGTACTCCTCCATGGCCTCTGTATTAGCTCTTGCTTGCAGGTTCTTACCGTATGAGTTCCTGCCCAGATTTCCCTTAGTGTGGTGAAACTCTGAGCTGAAATAAACCCTTTTCTCCCCAAGTTGCTTTTGATCATGATTTTTAAGCACAGCAATAGAAACTATAAGACTTAGCTATGGGACTCAGTCAGATCAGGGATAAAGCCGGCCGTGGTTGGGAAACTGTTAGGATGCTATTTCTAAGGGCTATGTGGTTCTTTCGGGGTGCTGTGGAGGCTTAAATGAGGATGACCCCCGTAGGTCCGTAAGTTTGAATACCTGGTCCTGGTTGGTTTGGGAAGAATTGGGAAGTATGGCTTTGTTAGATGAGGTGTGTCTCCGGAGGTGGGCTTTGAGATCTCAAAAGACTCCTGCCAGCTCAGAGAAGCTTCTCCTGCAGCAGCTGGGAACAAATACAGAGATGTGCCACTGGACAATGAGAGACCCTGGAACACAGCCCTGAAAGAGACATCTCCATCAAATCCAGGGGGAAGAAAGAAACCAAGGAAACAGGCCTTCTAGACCCAGCAGGGCTGATGGGAACTCAGAGACTGCAGCAGCACACACAGAGATTGCGGCAGGGCACACAGAGACTGCACAGCACACACAGAGACTGCACAGCACGCACAGAGACTGCA
>NC_022015.1:80820503-80825157 GCF_000317375.1 Microtus ochrogaster | reverse complement strand
CACAGAGACTGCACAGCACACACAGAGACTGCACAGCACACACAGAGACTGCACAGCACACACAGAGACTGTGGCAGTGCGCACAGCCCTAAGCCAGCTGGGGTCCCAGCACTGAGAAGGGAAGTGGTCTCAAGCTCCATCTGTAACCCAGAGCTATCTCCAGCTGAGCTGCTCTTGGAGGAAAACTTAGTTCTCTCCAAGGGAGTCTCACTGGGTGCACAAACCACACTCAAGGGCTGCCCCATGTCCAGCAGTACATGACCAAGACAGAATGAACTCAAAGGTATTATTGGAGGGTTTTTTTGTTTTTTGTTTTGTTTTGTTTGTTTGTTTGTTTTGACCTCATTATGCTTTGCCTGGTTGGGTTTTTTTTTGTTTGTTTATTTTTGTTTTCCATTACAGATCTTTTGATTATATATTACGGTTTCCAAATTTGTGTTTTTATGCGATTTCTGTGTGTGTGAGCCTGTGTATCTCTGTACTTGTGTGTGTATTTCTTGTGCTGTTTCTTTGACTGTTTTATTTTCTGTTTGTTGGTTTGTATGTTTTGTCCTACCTTGGTTTTTATTTTACTTTATTTTTTAAATGCTGTTTGTTTCTTATGAGAGAGAAGATTTGGGTAGATGAGATAGGGAAGATCCGGGATAGGCTGTGGGAGGGGAAATTAGCAATACACTATATTGTATAGAAAAAAAACTATTTTCAATAATAAAAAAGAAAATAGATAAAACATAATGGTATATTAAAAAGACACATGCCTCTCCTAGTGTGCTTTCTGCTTCCTGTTTGTGGATGTGAGCTCTCAGCTTCTGGGTCATAGGTTTCATTACCTCGCCTGCCTGCTTGCCTGAGGCCATGCTCCCTGCCGTGCTGTGGAGGAGCCTTTTTGGGAACTGATAGCCCCCAAAGAAAGCCTTCCTTCTCTAAGTGGCTTTGGTCATGGTGTTTTATCACAGCAACAGAAGAGTAAATAGCACAGGTACAGCAGTGGCTTAGGTAATTTTTGCCTCCTGGTTTTAGAGGACACCAAGGCGGTGCACCTGTGGTGTTGGTGACTCTCGGTGTGGCTTGATTACATGTTGGCAAATCAGGCAACAGACAGGGAACCTGAAGCAGGGCTGGCCTCTAGTGGCCTCTGTCCACCAGCTAGGTCCTGTGTCCCCAAATTTCCACAGGCTCCCAAAGCAGTAGCACCAGTTTGAGAACCAAACGGTCAGACACATGAGTTTGTGGAGGACATTTCATGTTCAACCCCTTGTGACGTTGTTATGTCATTTGTCACTTGGTTTTCTTCCTGTTAAAACAGGCCCTAAAGAGGTAGGGGTAAGTTGGGCTCCATGTCTCCTCTCCTCTCTTTGCTTCTGATTTGCACTCTGCCAAAGCCTTCCTGTTAGCTATCAGCCCAGTCCCAGAGGCCTAAGGGAATGTGTCATAAAATGAAGGGTGGACAGATGGAAGAAGAGAATAAAGGGGGGAAAGACAGATGGACACAAATGCCCGCTCAAAGGGCTTTTGTTTTTCTTTGTTTGTTTGTTTGTTTTCAGGCAGTTCTGTACCCCGGGCTGTGTACAAGCTCACTAAGAATCTGAGGAGGACCTTGAACTCGGACCCTCCTGCTTCTCCCCTCAGAGTGTGGGGATTACAGGCACACACCACTATACTGAGTGCCTGTGGGGCTGGGGATCCAATTCAGGGCTTGGTGGAGCTGGGCAAGCACTCCACTACTGAGCTACATCCCACCCCCACATTCTGATTCCTAAAGAAGGAAAAATGATCTAACAGAGGTGGACACACTGGTGGTCACCTCCTTCGCCTGACACACTCTCTGACTTTTTCCTCTGTCTTTATATATGTTATACACCCTGCGGCCCTTCTTCTGCCTGCCAAGCCTGTTGAAAGTCTTGGAGAGCTTACCCCTGGATTCCTCCTCTCCCATCACTCCTAGACCTCTCGGCCTCTGGCTTCCATCCAAATCACCATGGCAACTCTCAAGTTGTCACTCACAGGGAACTTTCTAGGCTCTGAGCCCTTCCTTGGTCCCAGGCAGCATTAGAAGCCATTATTGGTGTCCTTCTTGACTCAGCCTACACAATACCTACTCTCTCTCTGCAGGATACAGGTCCCTTTTGCAGCTGTGCATGGCATCTGGTTCTCTCAGCACCTTCTCCTGCGCCCTATCCCTCTGCCTTTCTTTGTCTTCCTTCTGTCTCCTCCAAACATTCCAGGGGTCCTCTGTGCGACAGGCACCTTGCTTGGCTCTTAGCTGTATTGCCCGAGAAATCCTCACACTGATGCCCTGTTACTGCTGTATCAGATTGTACTGGTGTTGTATCGGTGTCCTCTGGAGTTGTAGATGGATAAATAACACCCAGGGACTAGTTACACAGTTGAGCAGAGGTGTCTTAGACACTTGACCAAATCTTGCTGTTTCCAAACCTGTGCTCTTAGATCAAAGTCACATCTTCCTCAGCATTGTCCTCCACACCAAAGACTCCTTTCTCATGTTTTAATTAGATTTATACATTGGGAGGTGGCATGTCACAGTATTCCTGTGGAGCTCAGAGGATAATTGGCAAGATTGATTCTCTCCCTCTACCATGCAGGATCCTAGGGTCAAACCCAGGTCATCAGACTTGGTGTCTAGAGCCTTCATCCACTGAGCCTGACTAGTCTTCAATTCTCGGGAATGTTTTCAGGAATGGCCTCCTCCGGGCTTCCAGTCTTGCTCTTCCAAAGACTTGATGACTTTTCTCTTAGGTGTTCCTCTAAAATCTTGAATCTGTCCCCCTCAGATCTATTGTGAGGCTGATCTTATCATCCTGAACTTTGAAGTCTGATGTGGGTTCCAGGACCTTGTGGCCAAGGGGCAAAAGCATCCATACTACCCTCAGGCTCATCTGTGACTCACCCTACCCTGCACTGCTCTCTCCATTCTCAGAACCCAGGGCTCCCTGGAGTTCCCTTTGCTGGGGGATGACCCCCACTAGATGACATCCATACGTGTCCCCTTGGCCTCTACTTACCCTTCTCTTTTGTATCTAAAAAAAAACTGTCAGGAGAAGTTCTAAACATCACCGATAGATCCCCCTGGATGATGAGGTTCCAGCTGGAAACAGAGGGCTACAGGCTTGCTCTGGAAGAGGTAAGATCTGGTTTTAGTACCATGGCAAATTAAACTAACCCTTGTAGGAACTTCCTGGTCCATCAGGTAGGCACCAAGGTCTTAGGGTAAGAGATAAATACAGCCATTCCTCTGTATCTACAAGGGATTGAGCATGGCCAAAGATACCAAAGAGGCTCAAGTTCCTGGCCACAACAACCTGTATAAAGGAAAACACATCCCTGAGACTCACTTATATTTCAGAGGTTTAGTCCTTTATCATCATGGTGGGACATGGCAGCATGCAGGCAGACACGGTGCTGGAGAAGAAGCTGAGAGTTCTACATCTTGATCCACAAGCAGCAGGGAGAGACTATGAACCATGCTGGGTGTAGCTTGAGCATATAAGACCTCAAAGCCTACCCCCACAGTGACACACTTCCTCCAACAGAGCCACACCTATTCCAACAAGGCCATATCTCCTCTTGTGCCTCTCACTTTGGGCCAAGCATTCAAATATATGAGTCTGTGGGGTCATTCCTCTTCAAACCACCACAAATGGACTAATATTTATTTATGGCCAACAGAACCATTCCTGTATACTTTAGGTCATTTCTTAGTGGATTAGGATGGCTAGGAAAACTGCATCCTTCAGTTTTATTGTCATTGTGGCCAAAATACCTGAGGCAACTTGAGGAAAGAAAGGTTGAGTTTTGGCTCATGGTTTCCAAGGGTCCAGTTCTTGCCTGCTCAGCCCCATGCTCTTAGGCAGAGCATCATGGTAGCAGAAACGGGTCAGAGGAGCTCCTTTATCTCATGATTGACAAGACGTAGAGAACAGGAGTGAAAGTGAGACCAAGTGTGAGAGACAGCAGTGGATTGGGACATGACACTGCCCCAAAGACGTACTCCTAAAGACCTGCTTCCTCCTGTTAGGCTCCCCAGTCCCTAAAGAGGTGCCTCTAGCTGAGGATACTCAGCTCATGCGCCTATAGGGGACATTTCATAGTGGCCATAACATCTACTTCTGACCATAACATCTACTTCTGACCATACCCGGCAAAGCTTATAACAACTATAGGACTCAAAAGTATTTGGCACATCTCCAAAGTCAATGACGCCAATATTGTTCAAAAGTTAAGTCCAAAGACTCAAAACAAACAAACACTATCATCATAATAAATAATTGATATACTTCCAAAATACAGTGGTACAGAATAAACACTCCCACTCCAAAGGAGGAATGGGAGCATAGAAGGAGAATGGGACCAAAAAAAATGCAACTCTGGGGGTGCCCAGTGATGTGATGTGCGCTGCCAAGGCTTTAGGCTACCCCACCCCAACAACCTCTATGGCTTGCAGCCCTCAGGGCCTCCCCTCCTGGTCTGGTTTTGTTCGTTGTCCTTACTCCTCTAAGGCAGCCCTTGGTTTGTTGAAATAAGAGCGGCAGGGGCTGCGTCCCCAGCACCCTGCCGCCCACATGGCTAGCTTAGCTTATGCCCCGAAATAATTACACGGAAACTGTATTCTTTTAATCACTGCCTGACCCATTAG
>NC_022015.1:80815303-80817653 GCF_000317375.1 Microtus ochrogaster | reverse complement strand
CAGCATCCTGTTCTGTTTTCTCCGCCTACCTAAGGGTTGGCCTATGAAATGGGCCTAGGCAGTTTCTTTATTAATAAGAAATCACTCCCACATCATTGGTTTGACATCTCCACCATTCGGGGCTGTGTGCTGAAGCTTTACCTGCTCTGTAACAGCTCCATGCATCATATTCCCAGGTCCCCCTTTGGAAACCCTCCTCCTCCCATGGTCAGGAGTCCCACAAGAACCCAGCTGAGAGGAGCTAACTCAGACCCATGCAGGCTCCCCGATTGCCACCAGTTCAGTTTCTCTGCGCCCCTGTGAGCCCTGCTTAGTTGATTCTGTGGGACATTTTGTTGTGCTGTCCTTGACCCCCTGGCTCCTAAAATCCTTTCTCCCTGTCTTCTGCAGGATTCCCTGGGCTCCACCTTACATTTAGCTGTGGGTCTTTGCATCTTCGCCCATCAATTGCTGGATGAGCTTCTGTGATGACAGCTGGACCAGGCACCAATTTGTAAGTAAAGCAGGATATCATCGGGAGTCCTTTCATTTTCTTTCCTTTTCCCTTTCTTTTCTTTCTTTCCTTTTTCCCCCAGACTGTTTGGTTCTGCCCTAGGTCTCTGGGCTGTCTAACCTCTGGGTCCTGACCCTACAGGCAGTGTCAGGCATGGGCTCCATCTCATGGCTTGGGTCTCAGGCTGGACCAGCCATTAACTGGCCACTCCCGCAAGTTCTGCACCTGCTTCACCTCAGTGCATTGTGCAGGCAGGGCAAATTGTAGATCAAAGGCTTTGTGGCTGGGCTGATGTCCCAGTCCCTGCACTGGAAGCCTTGCCTGGTAACAGAAGATGGACAGTTCGGGCTCTGGGTTCCCCCTGTATGAGCTTTCCCTAGCGTCTTCCTCGTGGATCCCTGGGAGTTTCTACTGCACTAGGCTTCTACCTCGCCCCCAAATGTCCCTCAGTTCTGGTCATCTCTCCCAGTACTCTCCCCTCACATCCCCCACCTGTCCCCTCCTGTTTCCATCCCTACCCCCAGGTGAATCCCTGATCCTTACTCCATTTCCATTTTCCTATCAATCAAGTGGGGTAGAGGGCGGGGGTCAGACGTAATGACATCTAGATGTGCCTCCTGCTTTGATATCCTAGGAACCAATGGCCCTGCCTCTGAGACCTGCGTAACAGCCCAAGAGCTCGGCCGTGTCTTAGAGGAATTCAGAGTCCAGCCCAAGTCATTCACTAACTATATGGTCTTTACGTCTACCTTTAACCATGGCCTTAGCTCCCAAACAGTGGCATCCTCCAAAGGCAGGACGGTGCAGAAGGCCCACCCAGCATGAGGGCTAAGAGGGCCATGGTCTATAGGGAAACGGCCAATAACAGTAGATTAACTAGAGTGATGTCTCCACGGTTGAATCGTTGTCACGACAAGCTAACCTCCAAGGGGCGCGCCCGCTCTCCCTGCACGCCCACCTTAGTAGTCCACCCATGGTTGCTCTGGTACGCGCTCTCCTGGGGTCATTTCCTGCGATGAAAGGAAATGACAAGAGGGAGGGTACTGTGTCTGGGGGAGGGGAGTCTCTGCTTTAGGGTCCACACCCGGGCACAACCAGCTGTGAAGAAAAATCTCAAGGGAATGTGGTCTAGTTAATTTACCTCAGGCTGAAAATAGGTGTGCTCCCCGCAGCAGGTGACTCAGCAGGCCCAAGAGTTTTTCTGCTAGGAGGAAGTGAGGCGCTCAAAGGGCTCTGGTTACCCCCCAGGTGCCACCACAACAGGAAGGGACTGATGACAGAAATGTCTTACATTTCACAACTTCCTGAGCCAGTGGCCTGACTTTCTCATGCTCCCCTTTCCCAGACCAAGACTTCCAAAACTGTGTAGTTTCTGCTTTGCCAACTCAGAGCTGAGTGGCCCACCATCTCAATGACAGCATTCTCTCAGGCCTCAAAGAGAGGGATGAGGGAGCATGCCTCCATGTGCACCTGGGTGCATATGAAAGTGCCCATGTGTATGTACGGATCTGACTGCTGAGGAAGTGAGCAGGCTGTGCAGTGCCCGCCCCAAGAACTGCCTCAGTCTCTGCTTTCCCTCCCGCCTCCCACCCACGCACAGTGGAGACTGCTCTGGGCTGTTCTGTGCTCTGGGGAATGAACACTCCCTTTTTGTGCTGGACCCTAGAAAGCAGTGCTCACTGTCTTGGGCCAGGCATTTCTCTGGGGCCTCAACAGAAGCTGAGGAGCAAGGCAAGTGTTTGGAGAATGGAGCCTCACCTCACCTGGGCAGCTGTCCAGTGATGCTGAACACCCTGAGGAGAGGGGGTGTGAACACCCTGAGGAGAGGGGGTGGGAACACCCTGAGGAGAGGGGGTG
>NC_022015.1:80793833-80815136 GCF_000317375.1 Microtus ochrogaster | reverse complement strand
GAACACCCTGAGGAGAGGGGGTGTGAACACTCTGAGGAGAGGGGATGGGAACACCCTGAGGAGAGGGGATGGGAACACCCTGAGGAGAAGCCATGTGAACATTGAGAAGCCTAACTTATGGTCCTAACTCTTCTACTTCTTCCTAGCTCAGCTCTAGTTTCTCCTCTGTTTTTCTACTTATGCATGATTTTCTTTTCCTTTTCCATAGCTAAGGATCAAATCTAGGATATTTTAAAGTGATCTGCCACAACTAAATTACATGCCTAACCCTGTATTACTTTTTTGAGACTTGCTCTTGATATGAGTTCACCATGACCTTGAACTTGAAACCCTCCTGCCCTATCTCACAAGTGCTAGGATTATACATCCATCTGTACTTACTCATTGTTTTCAACCAAAACAAATTGAATGCACGCTGGGCCAGGCACCTATGTATGTGTATACTAGAAACAGGAGAAAACCTATGGAAGGCTAAAGAAACACCCATGCCAGTGATGGCACATGTCTTTAATCCCAGCACTCGGGAGGCAGAGGCAGGCAGATCTCTGTGAGTTCAAGACCAGTTTGGTCTACAGAGAGAGTTCTCCAATAGCCAAGGCTACACAGAGAAACCCTGTCTGTCTTGAAAAAACCAGAAAGACAAAAGAAAAAGAAGCACCCATGTAAGCTGGAGAGATGGCTCAGTGGTTAAGCGCACTGGCTGCTTTTCCTGAGTACTGGGGTTCAATTTTCAGCACCCATATCAGGCATATTACAGAAAATCTGACATTTTCTTCTGGTCTCCCTAGACACTGGCACTGAGAAGCACTTATCCACATATATCTACATGTAGTTAAAAATATTTTTTTTAAAGAAAAGAAACATCCACATACAGCACCTGAGAGATGACTGGGCAGGTAAGAGCACTTACCACTTCTTTTTGATGACTTTGCATTGTATCACTGCTATAATGGATGGGTTCTCAAAAGTTTCTTGTATACCACACCACACACACACACACACACACACACACACACACACACACACACACACGGCATATGTGTCCACACTACTATCTCACACACATGATGATGGCAATGGCAGTGATGTCGTTTAGTAAGTCTCTTGGTACTACCTTCTAACAAAAACTACCTCATTTCATCGTTAGTCTCTGGACTCACCTGCTTTGACTAACACTGTATAAGTGATACTTGATTTTCTAGAAGCCCTAGCTAGCCTTGGAGAAGGCACATGGAGAATGAACATGGTGATGTCCCAAGGGATAGCCTCAACCAGGGACCAGTTCAATGACCGAGGCCACAGTCCCACAGATGAGCCGATAGGCCAAAAATTGGAGTGAGTTCAGCCTAAATTGCTTAGAGCAGAGACTAGTCACCCTGGTTGTCATCCACAGAACTGTGAAAAATTAAGTCATTACAGTTTGTTTTGTGTGTGTGGGTAAAGGAACATGTGGGCGGGGCAAGCATACAGAGGTCAGACATTAGCCTCAGGTGTGGGTCCTCGGGAACAAGGGCTTTCACTGGCCTGGAACTTTGCCAGGTCCATCAGGTTAGCCCGTGAGCTTCCAGGCTCTATGTGTCTCTGTGTGCCACTTTGCATTGCTGGGATTACAGGTGTGCACCTACACCTGGCTTTTTATGTGGATTCTAAGAACCAGAACTCAGATCCCCACCCCTGCCAGGCAAGCTTTATGGGTTGAGTCATATCCCCAACCCTGGTTACAAATGAGGGTTTCTGTTTGTTTGCTTATTTCTTGTTTCGATTTCAGCTGCTACCTTTTGGGGGATGGATTCCTCTAATAGCTATTAACTATTTCCTATGTGCCAAGGACAGTGTTACGTGCTCTGTACAGTATTATTTGTTCCTTGTGCCAACCATGTGATGTGGTCATTAATTCTAATCTCTGCTTTTTAGAGCCAAGGAAAACGAGTCACGTGATTAAGGTCAAGGGACATATGAATAAGGGAACAGGGACCAGAGAGCAGGCTGTGCAAGCTTCAAGTCCACAGTTAATTCCCTACTATCCAGTGTAGAACCCAAAAGATCCTATTCTGGCCTTCATTTAGTTATGGTTTGTACAGGGGACTAGTAATAAAGAAACAAATAAATACCAGAAGATAGAGCGCCCTGGGGTACACAGGTGTTTGGTGAGGTGATGGGTCAGAGGGTGGCACAGTGAGCTGAGAACTGTTCTACAAGGTCTAAGGCCATGGTCAGGTCAAGCTTCCGTCAAGTCCATCAGGCTGGACTTCGTTCGTCCGAGGTTTGGGTGGTCCAGATTCCGCCACTAATACCCTGGAGAATCTGCACTGGAGGCCTGAGGCCCCTTGTCCGTGGCTCAGCCACTGTCCCCAGCCTGAACGACTTGACTCTAAAAGCCTCTTTGAACATTCCCTGCAGTCCCTCATGGCCCCCCACGTCCCCTTAGTTTTGTTTATTTTAAAATAGAGTATGCCTCCAGATTTGATCCGCAGCCTCAGAGGAAGGCTACTATGAACACTTCACAACAATAATGCATTTTCTCTCAATCGTGGGAAGAGAATGACCATCTCGTGGAGGCTCCCGGCCTGCTTCAGAGCCCTCTGAGAGTCCTGCCGTTTTGTTCTCTTTCCGACACCCTTGCTCAGGAGTCTCCCTTTCAGTGAGTCAGCATTGCTGAGTCAGCTCTTGCTGTATGGCTGGCCTGTAAGCACAGGTGACCATTTCCTATCTGGCTTCCCTGCTCTACTTCCAAATATGGCTGGAAGCCTGTGGGAGGGAGACTCTTGCTGAGCACAGCTTGATTTAGACCTAAAAGAACCAAAGAATTTATGATTGGCTGGTGGCCTAGGAGCTTCCAGTCTGAAAACAGTTTACTGGTTAAAGGAAGAGAGGAGGGACTGGGCTCTCCACAGCAGTGGCAGTGAGTTTGGAGCTGGGCTGTGTCACCCAGAACTCAGAGTTCAGTGGGGTCTATGGAGTGGGCATTCTCCAATTTTCATTTCTCTTCTTTGGGGCAGAGGGAAATGAAGCTGATGCCTGGGGAGGACTATGAGGTCCAGGGAGGACTATGGGGTCCAGGGAGGACTATGGGGTCCAGGGAGGACTATGGGGTTCAGGGAGGTCCTTTTTGGCAGGTCACAGATAAACCCCAGCAGCTATAGTCTGAGGCTCTGGCTCTTTCGGGAGATGCTAGGAACTGAGCCATTTACTGCCCCAGTGAATCCTGGGACACCAACTGAGTTGGCCGTGGGAACAGCCTAGACTGTATGTAATATGGGCCCATAGAACACGCAGGCCGCGGGCCGAGGGAAGAGCTGAACAGCACCGCAGGAATGAGGGGAGTTCGGGAGGGCCTGAATCACCCGTCAAGACCCTGCTGAGAAAGGGAAAGGGCGCGGGAAGATAAGTGCCTCAAGGTACACAAGAGACTTCTTAGCTCAATGATTAATTGCCCTGGGCCAGGGGTCAGTCAAAAAAAATCAATCAATAAACAGCGACTTGGCCAGAGGTCTCTCCTCTTCCAGGCCACCCTTCCAACTGGCACAAGAAGGGTTTCAGAAAATTAAGCCAGGGTGGGAGCCTTTCTTGGCTGAGCTTGGTGTGGGCGCCATCTTTCCAGAGACCCAGAAGTATATGGGGCTCAGAATCATTTTGCGTGGGGGATGGGGAGGGCGCCGGTACTGCTGTTGGGCCTTTCTCGTCTCTGTCCTCTTCTCTCCTAAGTCGAACATGGACACGCTTTCCGTATAGTGCACATAGCTCTTGCCACACAAAGATGCTTGTGGGCTAGTGGTGGAAGGCCCTGGGTGTCTATTTACAAGTTAATTTGCATGTGGGTGGATGGGCCTCTGAGGAGGAAGTTTGGTGAAAGGGTCAGATGCGTAGGAGGGAAGGGAGGGCTCCAAATCTACACTCTAGGCCTAGATGTTGGTTTGCAGCAGAAAAAATGCCTTTTTGTGTGTCCGTTTGTCTGTCTGCTTGTTTAACGCAACAGCAGAACTTATTGGCCTTGAAACTTTAGTCCAAGGGGTGTGGCTAGTTTTAGCTTCATCAGGGAATACGAACAATGTCACCCAGACCTTATTTTCTCTGTAGCCTTTTACTTTGGCTCTTCTCCAGTGACAGCTGTGTCTCAGGCTTGTTCTACCCCAAGGGGCCAGATTCACTGAGAAGGTGCAGGCTTCCAGCCTTCACCGGGACGGAGGACGAGTTTGGCTATGACTGACCTGACATTTTCCCAAGCCTTCTCTCCATGCCTGTAGGCAGGTGAATGGCATCGTCTAATCTGACCCCGGAGAATGCAGGAACTGATGTGGGGTGCCCCTGTGTGTGCTGTGACTATGTTTTTATTACCCATGGTCGATAAAGAAGCTGATTTGGCCAGCAGCCAGATGGAATAGAGCCAGGGGAAAATCCAAGCAAAGATATCAGGAAAAAGAAGGTGGAGTCAGAGAGATGCCAGCAGCCACTAGGGAAGCAGGATGTGAGGTAACAAGTCACAAGCCTTGTGGTAAAATCTAGAATAATAAAAATGGGTTAATTTAAGTTTTAAGAGCTAGTTAGTAATACGCTTGAGCTAATAGGCCAAACAGTTAGTAATTAATATTAAACCTCAGAGTGGTTTTTTTTTGGGGGAACCTGGCAGGTGGAGTGAGACCAGTTACAGGACAGGGGTATACAGCAAGAGTTTAATCATGTCAGAACTGAGTTAAGGTGTTTACCTCAGGTGTGTAAGCAGGGGCAGGCTGACAGGAAATACTGGCCCCTTCCTCCACTTCCCTTAGAGAGGAAGGTACTAAGAAAAGCTGAGGGGCTTCTCTGGACCCCGACTGTAAAATGGGACTCAGGTAAAGAAGAAGAGTCTGCTGGCTTTCTGTGTAGAGCACATAGCCGTTTCACCGTGGCAAGGGCAGGTCACCCGGGCCTGAGCAAGGACTCTAGATGTAGAACATCTCAGGCATGGGGAAGAGGCAAAGGTCTCTGTCTCGGCTGCCTTGTTCACAGAGGACTTGAATAAAGCGTAGAAGCAAGAAGGTACTGGCCATGAGGCATGCCACGTGACCGAGGGGCTTCCAGAGGGGGCCGGGCAGACAGAGGGTTAAGCTATCTGAGAAACCTCAGGCAGCAGCACCCAGGTACAGTCACAGGCACATTAATGGACTTCACTGAAAGCACCTCAGCCTGGGGCTCATTCCAGACACCCAGACCACTCCCTACTCCCTATGTGGGCACTCGGACTCCTTCCCCAGGCCTTCTCTAGAAGACAGGAGGGACACTTCCCACCTGCTTGGGAATGAAGCTGAACCAGAGTGCATGAAAGTAGGGGCAAGACTCAAGGGCTACCCCGAGGTCAGCTTGGCCAGTTCTCCTTACCCTGATGGCAGAAGGCCACACACCTCTGTGGCTCAGAGACACTCACGGCATAGAAGAAGCACAGAGGAACAAACCTGCTTGCTGTGGGGACGCCCTAGGAGCCTAGCTCCTACTGTGAGAGGCTTTCTAGAATATCCCCACACTTTCCACCGAGTCAGAGAAAGGAGCCAACCTGATGTTGGCTGTGCAGGTCCTACCAGTCAGTGACAGGGAGGAGTTAAAAGGAGACAGAAAAGCTCACATAAACCACAACACAACTTCCTCCACAGCAGGCCTAGATCTCAGGGCCCTCCTCCTCCCTCCGCTCTGAAGGAGAGCTCGCTCATCTTCCATCATGTGCCTAGCTGGCCTCTCCCGTGTAACCCACCCTGTAAGGGACAGCGTGCAAGGACAGCATGTTTACCATGATGACGCTCCAAGACCCTGGCCTCCTCTAGCTTCTGCAGGTGGCTCAGATTTGTGACTGTTCAACCCTCTGTCCCCTTCCCAGGGAGGGCTTTGTGTGATGTTGGACTCCAATCTTGGGAAATTGGCCGCCTGGAGTCTTTTCTCTGTCATGCTGGCCTCTTGTTCTACATAGACACACACTGCTTTCCATATTGGTGCTGGCCAGGCAGCTGCCCCTACTCCCAGGCTTTTGTGCTTGCGACAGAGGTCCAAAGAACAGACCTCAGGGAGGAGCCACGGTGGTAGGAGAAACGTGTTTGGAACAACCTGGATATAGGTTGTAGCGCTGCTTGTTGGCTCCGTGATGGTGGACAGGTTACCTTCTCCTCTCTAAATCCCAGTGCCGACATCCTACATGTCTGTTATGAAGACTGAGTGGAGAGGCCCAGAGCCCAGTGAAGGTTCAGACAGACCTCATTTGTTACCCTTGCCTTGTCTTCCTCTGTGGAGGTGATTGTATGTGTAGGCAATCACGTGTTGGGAGCCACCATCACCTGACAGTGAGGTCCCATCTTGAACTTCAAAGCTTGTGAGGCTGGCACCATTTCTCCCCATGACTCAAGAGCCACTGTGTCTGGGGTGGGAGGAGGGGATGTTAAGAGGCCACTGGGATGTGCAGAAAGCACAGGATGGGTGGACACTCAGCCATCACATCCTGACTATCCTTGCACCACCCTCCCTGGCTTGGATTCCAATTATCGTGGGTCTCCTTCGCTTCTCCCGGACACTTTCTGAACCAGGGATGATACTTTTCACACCCAAGTACGAGAAACCTCTGTCCCAAGTACGAGAAAACTCTGTCCTAAGTACAAGAAACCTCTGTCCCAAGCAGATTTAAAGGAAAATAGAAACAAACAAAAAAGTAAATGGAGATTTTTGGTTCAGGTGACCTCTAAAGTGATCTTATATTACATAAGATGGGATTTCAAGCGCATATAATGAATGCTATTACATCATTTCTCTTGAGATTGCAGGTCCACAAGAAGACACGTTCAGGCCACAAACAGAAGCAGGACACATGGCTTTGGCTCTTAGGGCTCCATGGGAATTCAAACTTAGACGTGGGATAGAGTCACATCGTCTCTGACTGTGCTGACTTGAACAGGTGCCCATAGCGACCCAGCCACGTGCACAGGGAGAGGAGACCTGTGAATGAGTGGTCACGGTGTGTGTGGCCCTCATGACAACCTTGGCAGCCTTATTGGATGAGATAGAAGTTGGCACGGCAGCTCTACCTCACCTGGGGAGGTTTTCTGCAGTGTTAGATGCGGCAATGTTCTCTGGATGCTGAGACAAGCTCACACCATTATCTTGGACACCCAGCCTCCAGAACCATGAGGCAAATCAACTTCTTGTTGTACACTGCCCAACACTCAAGGGATTTTTTTCTTTTTCCTTTTTCTCAAAAGAGAAATAAAAAAATTAATTTAGTTGGTTGTTGTTCTGTTTTGTTTGTAGACAGGGTCTCTCTATGTAGTTCTGTCTGTCCTGGAGCTTTGTTGTAGACTGGTCTGGCCTAAAACTCACAGAGGTTTTCCTGCCTCTGCTTCCTAGGTGCTGGGACCAAAGGATGCACCAGAACATGCCCCTTCACCCCATTTTCTTTTCTTTTCTTTTTTCTTTAGAGTCACAAAAAATAGACAAACACAGGAATTTTTTAGTCCCCCAGTGTTCTGAAGGGAAAACTGACCTGTCTGAGTACCCGGAACCTATGACTGGCTCCGAGGCTGGCAGCCAAGGAAGGTGCCATGCGGATAAGAAAAGTGGAGAACTGACACTATTCTCTGAAAGAGCCTAGACATCAGGGTGCATTCCCTGAAGCATAAACCAGATCTGATGAATGAGGAGACCCAGAAGTGATTTCCACCTTGAACTTATTTAACACTGGCCAAGTGGAAAACTGGGATCCTTGACTTGATGGAAGTGGCTATGGAACCAGCTGCTGAAGGCGATTCTTCTTCCGTGGAAGCACTCGGCACACCCTTGCCCACACGCCTGGAGAGCACCGTGGTATGTGTTATGGCTTCCTTCCCAGGAACCGTCCACAACAGCCCATTTCCTCTACCCTCATGGGAATATCATTTCTCAGAAGGAAGCCTGAATTACTTATCGACCCACGTTCTCTCCATTACAATAACTCTTCCATCTCTCCACTCAGAGGTGGCACCCAAGTTTCAAGTCTAGGTGTCCCCAATTCTCCTCTGTCACAGATTTCTAGATGTATCTTGGTTTGGGGTATTTCAAGAGAGTCATGCATTCATGGAGCTAAATGTCTGGGGTTGTTCATTATGTGAACACACAGAGACACACAGGTGAACAAAACTTTCGGGGGCTTTGACCAGAAAGTGGTGACATTAAATGCGTAGCCTTTACAGAAGACTGTGACTTGGGAAGGATGTGGGAAGGAGCCTGGCTGGACACTGGGGAACAATAGAGAAATTTCACTGTGATCCAGACAGGAGATGATGTGGCCATAACAGTGTGCTGGGCGTACAATTGGAGAGAGGGGAATGAAACGTACATGGGGAAGTGACTTTGTGGCAGGTAGAGGTGGCAGGGAGCAAGGTCCTTCATGACCCTCATCTCAGTGAACCTCGGCTTCCTAGACTATAGGACAGTAAATCACAGGACTATAAAATCTGGAGATCAAGCACATATAATTACTAGTTTCTTAGAAACCAGGCACTATTCCTGAGCTAGGACATGAAGGAAGAGCAGGTGGTTTTAAGATGTAAGATGCTCCATTGCACTTTGGGTTCTTGATTCTGGGACACTGAAGAGCATCTACCTGGAGTTGCTTACTAGGCACTTGAAGTTTGGAACTGGGGTGGGGGGCAGAGGACAGAGAGGGCAGGGATCTGTTCTAGGGTTTTCCACTTCATCTCATCCCAATTTCTTGCTGATTCATTTAGTTTTTTTTAAAAGAAGTAAGGTTATATAAGTTACAGCCTTCAGGCATGTCTCGCAGAGATAGATGGAGTGGGTCTCCTTCATCCTGTCTTTCTGTGTTGCCACGTTGCAGCCCCTCCAGGAAAGGTCAAGAGACTCTCTTTTTTTTTTTTTTTTGGTTTTTCGAGACAGGGTTTCTCTGTGGTTTTTGGAGCCTGTCCTGGAACTAGCTCTTGTAGACCAGGCTGGTCTCGAACTCACAGAGATCCGCCTGCCTCTGCTTCCCAAGTGCTGGGATTAAAGGCGTGTGCCACCACCGCCCAGCTTCAAGAGACGCTCTTAACAGGTCTTTCTTTAACCAACACTGTGTAGAGTGAGCACTCTCCTGGATTGCCTTCTCTGGTATAGCTACAGTTATAAACGGATAGCTACAGGTACAGACGGATAGCTACAGTTATAGATGGAAAACTACAGGTACAGACAGATAGCTACAGTTATAGATGGATAGCTACAGTTATAGACAGATAGTTACAGGTACAGACGGATAGCTACAGTTATAGACAGATGGCTACAGTTACGGACAGAGAAACCAGGGAGAGGCTTCAGGAAGTTAAGTGAATTGCCCACTTCCAAGCCCATGCGCTTAAAATTTATCCTCTTTTAATAAAAATGTCCAATAGCTAGGCAGGAAAAAAAGATAGTCCCAAGGCACCTGATTGGTCTAATAAAAAGCTGAATGTCCAATAGCTAGTTAGGAGAAATGACAGGCGAGGCTGGTAGGCAGAGAGACTAAATAGGAGGAGAGAGCTAGGTTTGAGAGAGAAGGAAGAAAGAGAGAGAAGAGAGGAGAGAACAAGGGAGATGCCTGAAGCAAGAAGCCAGGCAGATGGCAGCCAGACACAGAGAAGCAATGAAGTTAGATATACAGAAGAAAGGTAATAAGCCCCGAGGCAAAGGGTAAATAAAGAGAAACAGTTCATTTAAATTACAAGAGTTAGCCAGAAACAGCTGAGCATTCAAAACTAATAAGTATGTGTCATGATTTGGGAGCTGGTTGGTGGCCCAAAACAGAAAGCCTGGTCCACTGCAGCCCAGAATGTATTTCTTCTCTGCAATGTAGATAGATGTTGCATTTGGGGTTACATCAATATTCTTCATAAAGTCCTGGCAAAGGACTTTTAAGCTTTTATTCTTTCAAAAACTGAAATTGTTCCTCAGAAAAAAAAAAAGAAAAAAAAAACTTATTCTCTAAGAGAGCACCATCCAGGAGAACTTTCTGGAAGGAAGATGTGTTTTATCTGCATTCCCTAGTACAGTTGCCACTGGTCACATATATAGCCTAGGAACTGAGATTCTCAGTTTATTTGATTTATATTTAAATGCAGTAGCCACGCTCAGCTTAAGACAAACTAGACTTCTAGGAGGCCATAGAAAGACCCAGGAGTTCCATCATCTCATTCAAAGCAGTTTGCAGTGGGTTCAGGGATCTCCTTGAGTAAAACAGTTTTCCCAATAGGAGCCACCAAAAAATGTTGCGGTTCTCAAGGGTTAACTAGATATTTCCTGCTGCTCACAGTGTTCAAAGACACCAGATGGGAAAGTTGGATGGTATTGGAGGTGTGAAGGCCCCTGGTGGCTTCTGAGATGGGAAAAGGAAGTGCCCTTTTGCAGCATCCTGGAATATCAGCTTCCAGGCTGGCATCTCAAGCAGTAGGACTGTTGCCTGGGAGACAAAGAACATGAAAGAACACCCAGAATAGGGTGGGGGCTACACGGGGAACCATCCTTGGAGGCCAGTGGCTACGAACCACAGGCTGCACTGGACACGGGGCAAAAGGTGAGGGACTGCTGGGATGGCCCGAGGTTCCAAAGAGGGCAGGGAGGTCTGTGCACATGGGAAGGCTGAAGGAAGGGAAGAAGGAGCAGAGGCTGCTGGGTGGGGGTGGGGCAGACCGGAACCACAGGGTGTGCAGAGTAGGGGAGGCCCACAGGCTTGGGCAAAGCCGCACCTGTGAATTCTCCCCAGTTCAGTCCAACTCCTTCTTGTCAACCACCAGCTTTTGTAATACAATTGTTAGCAACAGCCACACACAGTAAGCGAGCAGTTACACACAGAAAGCGGTCACCTTTCGCTTCTCTACTGCCCTTTCCTTCTCTACTGCCCTCTCCGAGGCTGAGGCCATGACTTAGTTACTCTTCTTGCCCAGCAGGACAATTTTCTAATTAACTCTAGCCGGGCTCTCCATGTATGCTTCCTCCTGAACTTCATTTCCAAGCCTGTTGAATGCCGAATTAATTTTTAATCGCCTTCGAGGTGCTGAATTTAATCACCCAGATTGAAAGGGACATGGGGAACAGGATGTACAGGGAAACTTTTGGGGTTCTCCTCGGGAATGGGGAGCGATGTATTTCTGGAATGTTGTGTGGGTGGGAATGCCTGACTCTCCCGCTAGAGTGCTGGAGTATTCGGGAGTCGGCAGGCCAGCTACGCAATGGACAGTGTGAGAGAAGGAAGAGCAAGAGACTTAAGGATGAACGACAGAAGTTGGCAAGAATTTAAGTCCCAAGTCATGGAATAAAGGCAGATTTTCTCATCCACAGCCCAGTGTTCCTTTTGTATGCCTCTCCCCACTCAAAAACCAGTCCCCCCCCCCCTTTTTTTTTTTTTTTGATTTTTCGAGACAGGGTTTCTCTGTAGCTTTTGGTTCCTCTCCTGGAACTAGCTCTTGTAGCCAGTCCCCTTTTAAAATCCAGGCTGGCCTCAAATTCCTGTGTGGCTGAGTATTGCACGCTGTGCGTCACACCAGTTTACGTGATACCGTGGGTGGAACTCAGGTCCTTGTGCATGCTAGAGCAACATGCTTAGCAACCGAACTCTGCCTCAGACCCTGAAAACAGATTTTCAAAATATTTAGATTTTTTTAAAAAATGCGTATGAGTGTTTTGCCCAGACATACATGTGTGTACCGTGAGTTTCAGTGCCTTTGGAGGACATCAGATCCCCTGGCATCGGAGTTACAGACGCTTATAAGCCACCAGATGGGTGCTGGGAATAAAACTCAGGTCCTCCAGAAGAGAGGCACGGCTCTTAACCAAGAAGCCATCTCTCTAGCTCCAGGAAAGAGATTTTTAACATTATTTTAAATTTTTGAAGAAAGTTAAGATAATATTCACACGTGGAAGCTGCCAGACATCCACGCAAGTGCAAACATGTAAACACTTTGACTGGAGCACAGCAGCACACGCTTACACATGGCTGTTGCCCGCCCACAGAGGCAGAGGTGAGCAGTTGTGACACGTATGTCACATTCAGTGTACTGAGGGGAACACAATATATTTACATTTTAGCCATTTCCAGGAAAAAAAGTTTTCTGACCTTTGACCTAAGCTAGTTATGAGATACTTCCCTCTTTTTTTCCCAGGCTTCCTTGCAGCTAGGAGTGGCCACTCGTCCCTAAAGCAGTAAGCGGAGATTCTCTGGGGAGACTGCTATAGAGCCCTGCTGTTTCAAAGGAAAGGATGGGATATGCCTGGGAGCTCTGCCACCTACTTCCTGTCTGAACTGAGAGTTTGCCCTGGGGAGCCCACCCAGCCCTCTTTGAGAACCCAAACCTACTGAGAGACAGGCAGCACAGGGTGGTGAGTTTAGGTAAAAGGGCTGGGTTCCCATTGGCTGTGGTCCAAGAGAGGGGGAATGTCTACCCTGGGCACCTGCCCAGAGGCTAGGCTACATGTTGCCTGGATCCTAGGAGCCATTTGTCCTTTGGGTTGGATTGAGAACAGGTCAGCTCTGCTGGGAACTAGTCCCATGGCCTCTGATTGCCGGATTCACATCAGCACATGGAAGGGTGTGAGGGAAACTGAGGTGTCGCCACTGTTGGATTCTGGGGTCCTGGGAATGGCATTTCTCATGTTCCCTTATTCCCTCAACTCCTGCTACAGCTCGCAAGAGTAGTCTCAGCAACGCTGGGTGGTTAGCAGAGTATGTGGAGAATGAATGAATGAATGAATGAATGGGTAGATGATGAACGAACGAACGAATGAATGAAAAAAGCATTTACTAAGAGGCAGTTACAGAGCTGAAAGCCTAGAAAGTCTGACCTAGGAATTACATTATTTAACAAAGGAAACTGAGTTTCCATGGGGATAATTGCATTCCTATGCTCATAAGAATTAGGAGAAAAACGATGGGATCCCAGCTCCAAGGTTGGTCCAAACCCTGACACAGACCTCTCCTGCCTCAGCTCCTTGGCCATTCCCTGGGGCAACGCTAGGCCCAGTCTGTAGAGGTGGGTGAAGAATCCACCTTGACCTAGGGGAAGGCAATAAAGGAAACTTCCTGAGTTTGGGCGCCGGCCAGTCACTCTTTTCCTTCGCGCCCTCCAGTTCTGCTCTGAGAACGGCCAAGAACACGTCACCTCCTTAGCAGGTGCTCAGAACATATTTGGAGGATGAATGAGTTGCCTTGTATCAGTGCAAATTCCTCAGCAAAAAGTCACAGGCTGCGCGATTTCAGTAAAGCAGGTAAAACTGATGTCATATCTCCTAGCTTTGCAATAGATCGGAATGTGCATCTTGGTGTCTGAATCAGCGTTCTGCCACGCTATACAAGCCCAGGATGTTCATCACTCACCGTCACAGAACAACGGTATGCGCGCAGAGAGAGTTGCTCGCTATGCCAAGCATGGCGACGTAAGCGCTCTCGTTTAAACTTCATCGCAACAGGACGGGGTGAGTATTTATGGCTGGCCTTCTTTTACAGCTAAGGAATTTGAGGTCCAAAGAGGGTAAAGTAACTTTGCAAAGGCCACAGCAGCCGGTGCCAGAGTCAGGTGGAAACCTAGATCTGGTCCTGCACGGGAAAAGAGGGCAGGTGAGCGTTGCAGCTCAGCTGGCAGAATGCTCGCCTAGCATGCACAGGGTCCCAGAACTTGTCCCCAGAACTGCTTTACTGGGCACAGTGTCCCATGCTGTGTTCCAGCACCCAGTGAGCAGAGGGTGGAAGGCCAGAAGGTTAAGGTCATTCTCAGCTATACAGCGAGTTTGGGGCCAGCCTGGGAGACCCAAATTGGGGGCGGGGTGAGGAGCAGTGAAGAGTCTAGGGGGTGAACCTCACAACTGCTGTGGGTAACAACTGCTGCCCAGGACTCCGTATGCTGAACACTGCAGTCAGAGAACTGATGGGAAGAGGGGAGCGTGGTGCCAAGGTAGGAGTGGTCGAGGCTCCGTGTGCCCACAGGACGTCAGCTCAGAGGGCCTCTTCCTGGGCCAGACTCAGAGGCAGTGTGACTGCCCGGCTGATGTGTGTACTAAAGGGTGGGGTCCATGTATTAGGAGTGGCTGGGCTGGGCTGGCCTTTGTGATGCTTCCCACGGAGAAGCTGGTGATTCATTACCTTCCCCAGGCTGCCCAGCCACTCTCAGGGCACAACTTGTAAACAAGTCAGAAACTGTCATCTGGGCCAGAGAGAAAGATAGGGAGAAGAGGGGGCTTCTAAGGCCACCCCCAGTCTCCTGCCGCCCCCAAATCTTACCTTCTGAACTACATACTGGACCCGTACTGTTTATAACTCAGAACCTCCCTCACCTGTGGCTAGAAACCTTTCTTCACCCAATTTCTTAACTTTTTTTTTTCTGGAAAGTTCTAGAAACTCTACTCTCCTGGGCTGGCTCTGAGGTACAATTACTTCAGTGCAAAGTAGGGGTTCTGCTGCCTGGAGTACTCTCGGGGTACTTCTGGGAGGTGTGCAGCAATAAATCAATCCACATGAACCATTAATCAATACTTTCCGGAAGTTTGGTCAGGCCAATGCAGGTTTGTCATCCTAGTAAATAGGTCTGGGTTCCTCAGACCAAAGAAAACAAGAGGCATAGCCTAGCCCTTGAGGCACCTGAAAACTGCAATCACCATAACAGCACAATTAGAGGAAGAATTAAGTGTCAAACTGTGAGAGTCTCCCTTGGTCCAGCAGGACTTTCAAAATGACGGGTGAGCCAAGCAAGTTTGCCAAAAAGGCAAACAAGACGGGAAGAGTTGAACAGACATGAATCGTCTCAGAGCTCTGGAGGTCGGGAGGCTGAGGGCAGGGTGGTACCAGGGCTGGCTCCCTCTGAGGAGCTTAGGGAGTCTGTTTTGCACTGCTGTCTTGCTTCTGCTGGTGGACCAGCATTTGTTTGTGCTAGCTCGTTTCTGCTGTTGAAACATATTCATGAGGTACTTGCTCTGCCACCATCTTCAGTCTGTCTATGTTCTCAGAGTGTGTGCCCCTGTGTTTTTCTTTACAGAGATGCCAGGCATAGTGGATGAGTGCCCTGTTCTTATCTCACCCAACCACATCTGCAAAGACCCCGTTTCCACACAAGACTGAATTCTGAGGTGCCTCGGGCACCATGGGTTCAGCCCATGGATTAATTTAACCCATCGCAAGTGGGGTTCTGCCTCCAGAAGCCAGGAGCACATTTAGATCATACACGTATGCCTCCCCCAAGGAGTCCTCCTGAAAATTACAAACTGTCGCGCCCAGCCCTTTGAGGAGGTACCGGTTCCCACATTATCTTACTTGCAGCTCAGGTGTGACCGGCCCCACCCTGGGTGAGAGGGTAACCATGAACAGCAGTCTCTGGGAGGTCATGAAGGAGTGAACCAACATGAGACAGAGGTTAAAAACAGCTCCAGCAGCGGGAAGGAGAGCGTTAGACAACCTTTGGCCTTTGTGACTTTGATTTTCAAACAGCACCCAGGAGGTCGCAAGGTCTTGATGGCACAGCTTTCCACTTTGCACCCTGGAAATTTCCGACCCTGGGGAAGTGTGCCCATACACGGTGATATACTTCTTTCTTCTCTCCAGTCAGACCTTCAGAAGCTTCCAGAAAGAAGCCTGGGGAGGGTCCTGTGAGGACCTGGGATGTAGTCCTGTCTGTGCCTGTACTGGGTGACTCAGGAAGCCACACGAGGTACTTGAGCCCCCATTTTCTCATCTGCAGAACAGGAATGAGAAGGAACAGTTGTCCTGCCTGCTGTCTAGTGGAGTGAGGGCCAGTCTAAGAGGAGCAACTGGCCTTGGGGTGCAGGAAGGCTTTTGGGACACTGGGTCCCATCAGTTGCTGAGTTTGCCCTCACTGCACAAGCACTCCAGACACCTGGAAGAGGTATCAGCTGTTGTCAGACCTTTGCTTGGTACCCTGGGTGTGGTTCCCAAGTGGGCAGTGCCAGCATGGAGAGGTGGAAAAATTCTGATTCTTGGGGGCTGGTGAGATGACCCAGCGGGTAAAGGCACTTGCTGTCTAATTCTATGCCCCGAGTTCCATCCCTTCAGAACCCACAAGGTAGAGAAGGAGAGAACTGACTGTGGATGAATTTGCCCTTTGACCTCCACTCACATATGCACAGCCACGCCCCCACCTCCAACAAATAAATGAACAAATGTATATTTTTAAAAAGGCTGACTCCAAGAATTATTAAACTGAATATGTATTATAACAAGAACCCCAAGAGATCTATGCACTCGTTCAACTTTGAAGAGCACAGCTTCCGGGGCATCATTCCTGCTGTGGGTCCATTCCAGGCCTCTGATGAGCGTGAGGACCTTACTTTCTCTAGGAGGATGGTCCACCTCCTCCAGCCCTAGCTCCAGGAGCAGCACAGGGACTGAGCTGTTCTTAAATTGGCCCAGATGACAGTGGGACTCACTTCCAGAGCTTAAGACCAAAGAAGCTGGCTTCATGCATATCCTTCAGTTTAGGGTGGAAGCCCAGAGCTGGGAGCCATGCTGGTCACCACTACAGCAAGTCCAGGAAGAGTTCTCCCAGAGAGGAGGGGATGAGCTGCAGAAAGAGAGAATCCCTCCTGCCTACATCTCCTGAGCTCCTGTTTTTGCCCTCCTCTTCACAGACGGGCCTGTGCTTCCCAACTCTTGTAAGATCGGAAGAACGGGACTGAATGAGGTGGGCAGGGGTGAGGGGTGTCTGACAAGGCCCACAGTGGCTAAAGTCAAACCCCCACACTGGAGCCCTAAGGTGGAGCAGCTGGCGAGGGATAGTCTTTCAGAAAGGGGGTCCTGCTTGCACCCCCTGCAGAGTAGGTACAGGTAAGTGTTTCCTGAAATCCAGGCTCTGCCTGTCTTGTTTTTTCTGGGCAGCCTTCAGGCTTCCACTCTAAACTTAAAATCTAGGGCTTCCTGCATGCTAGGCAGTGCTCTACCCACTGAGCTGCACCCCCAACCCCTCCCAGAGGTCTGTTTTGGCACAGTGTGGTAATCTGATGGTGGTGTTTATGTGAGCCATGGAAGGACTGTGCTGGTGGTAAGACCCATGTGTATGCCGAGACAGCAGAGGTGGGAAGAGGAAGTGCTCCCAGGAATGTGGTGGCAGGGTGTCAAATGTGTGCCCAATAAACAGATGGGCAAACTGAGTCCTTCCACAGTCCGGCCATTGCCTCATTTATTATCCACCCTAAGGGTAGGATTTCCTGTCTCAGAACCCAGACTGTCCTTTGGTTAATTCCCAGTTCATCATGGGTAGTAGCCTCACCTGGGGGAGTCTGCCTCTGTGAGCTCCTTCCACCAAGTCCATTGTCTTCTCTGAGCTGAAGAAGCTGCCAGCTTCTTGGAAGCAGCACAAAGCCCCTGGGTTGCACCTGACACTTTTTCTTTTTTTTTTTTTTAGAGAT
This sequence comes from Microtus ochrogaster, assembly GCF_000317375.1. NCBI lineage: Eukaryota > Metazoa > Chordata > Mammalia > Rodentia > Cricetidae > Microtus > Microtus ochrogaster. Next base: position 80,797,778 of record NC_022015.1, on the reverse strand, counting down.
AAAATCACTGGTCACATTTCTGCCCTCCACTCCCAGAGAGCAGCTTTCAGCACAGATGTGTCCCTACAGGGAGGCCATCACCTCAGAACATCCAATTCCTCAGTGCTCTTGTTATAATCTGGGGAATGTTAGAATTACAGCGCCAAGTGTTTCAGAGCCTTGGAGCCTGGGAGGAAGTGAGGCTGGGGGAGGGTGCAGGGAGGAAGGGGAGAGGGAGAGAGGAAGTCTGGGAGGAAGTGAGGCGGGGTGGGTGTGGGGAGGAAGAGGAGAATGAGGGACTCCCTGTCAGAGGCGTGGAGACATGGCACATGCTGAGGCAGGGCTGTATCTTCTCAGCCGAGGGAAGCGGACGAGTTTACACACTCAGCCAGGATGCTACCGCCGTGACAAGGCAGGCAGAAAGAGGCTTGGCCACCTGTACTGGACTTCCAGATCTGCTCCACTGACATAAGCGTGTGATCGCTCACCTCAGATCTTCCAATGTTTCACCGTGCTCTGCCGCTTCATCCTCAGCCACTGCCGCTGTGACTTATGGGGGGGTCCCAGCCACACTTTCTTAGCACACAGAGTCCGCTTTGCAAACAAGGCTGCCTGCCCATCACTATCGCCGTGCTTCTGGACAAAGCCACACCCAGTGCCTTTCTCCCCTCACGTTCCGCTGAGGGAAACTAGGAAATCAATTTCTTCTCAATACCCTGCGGATGAACTCGGGCTAGCTTTCCAGGGGCTCGTGACATAATAGCAACGTTCTTTCCTTGCTTTTGTGCCAAGTACCGTGAAGCAGATCTTAGGCACACCTCAAGGATGCTACTATCTCCACTGTTTAGAAGAGTAGGCAGGGAACTCTGCCAGGTTCACAGACACCTGGAAACTCTACGCTGAGACGGGCGCCTCACAGCTCACTGTCAGAGCCCTGGCATAGACTGCCCGGCTCCTGGGAAAAGTCATTAGTAAGATTTGGGGAGAGTCTATCGTTTGGATGCTGGACCACAGTGTGGGTGTTGTTAGGAGACCTGAGTCCCCCCGCCCCCCCCCCTCCAGCACATAGTGAGCTCTCTGAGACAGCACAACCTCCCGTGTCACTGAGGACAGCCATGGAGGAGAGAGCAAAAGCTCAGCTTGTCCTGCAGAGAGCCAGGATAGAAGCCACAGAAAAGACCGCAGGCCTATCTAACAGCAAGAGACAGAACCCTTGACTGGCAGGCAAGTCAGGCCCTGCAGCAGCTGAGCCAGGCTGAGCCTCCCAGGTTTGCTGAGCTTCGGGAGTTTCAGGGCCTACAGCTAGATCTGTGCTCTGACTAGCTGCAGAGCTCGTGGGGTGGGGGACGGCTTTCTGATTAGCTTCCATATCTAGAGTCTGTTACATATTTTGCCCTCCTTATTTTGTCTCAGTGCCTGCTGCAGGAGAGCAAGGTATCCCATATCATAGACAGGGTCACTGTCCTGCAGAAGGCATGCAGCAAGTAGTTAACAATGGTGGGGGCGTCTGAGTAGCACAGCCCCACTCCCCACCCCCACCAGCAACAAGGGCCTCCTTCACCAGCAAGAACATGCTGGAACTGGATGGAAAACCCCTCTCCACTCTCCATGATAACCCGGCTCTCTTTTGTAAACAAAGCCAGTCATTAAAATGTGTCTTTAGGTCAGTCAGTCTCAAGGAGTTTTTCAGTTCATGGTCTGGAGACAAATCTGGAGAAAACTACCACTGTCTCTCTGGTCACGGAAGAGGGGTGACATAAAGGACCCTTTAATCTCACCCAGACATCTTTGGGCCAGCATGACAGTAAGTCCCCTCCCTGGCAAACACACAGGCTACTTAACTGGGAACTTTACCACCAGTGACACAATGGAGCCTTGTTTATAGTTGCTAAAAGGTCACAGGAGGTGGAAGATGTCTTGAAGGTCACAATCTTAGACTCCTTCCTCCCCACTGTCTGGGCTGACATAGGGACAGTCAGGCGGTATTCTGCTCCTCTCCGCCCAGCACCTTGATCTGCTATGCATGCTGCGCTGTCAGATCTCCGTACAGGACCATGTCTGGTTCTTGCCTAAGATCTCCACTGGTGTGTCTCTCACAGTGCAGAATAGTGTCCACTCAATCTGAAAAAGAAGCTGGGTGGTGGTGGCGCACGCCTTTAATCCCAGCACTCGGGAGGCAGAGGCAGGCGGATCTTTGTGAGTTCGAGACCAGCCTGGTCTACAAGAGCTAGTTCCAGGACAGGCTCCAAAGCCACAGAGAAACCCTGTCTCGAAAAACCAAAAAAAAAAAAAAAAAAAAAAAAAAAAAAAAAAAAAACCATGGCAGAAGCAGCCGGCAGTGGCGACACACACCTCTAATCTCAGCTCTCGGGAGGCAGAGGCAGGTGTGTCTCTGTGAGTTTGAGGCCAGCCAGGTCTATGGAGCAAGTTTCAGGACAGCCAGGACTACACACAGAGAAACTCTGTTTCAAAAAAAAAAACAAACAAGCAAAAACAAAACAAAAACTTGTGGTTTTTGCACCCACGAGATCATTTTATGAGAAAACGAACCCATAGATAGTATGTCTCACTGTTGCAGAATAGAGAAAGGCCAGAGTAGAAATGGGCTTTGAAATCAGACAGATCTGAACTGACTCCAGCTGCACTTAACCAGTCCTTCCCTAAAGAGCTAGGAGTTGTCGCTGCACACAGATATGGAGGGCTGTGGGTGGCTGGGGTTCTCTAGAACAGGAAGCCCAGTTTCTGACACAATCGTGTTTAATGAATGATCACTGTTGCTACTGCCATCCCCGGGGGTGGACTGATGGCTGATGTTTTCTTCTTATACTTTGGTCAGTTGGATATCAGCATAGTTATTTTTAGAATCAAGAAGAAAAAAATAATCTCATGAAACAAAATAAAGGCGATGAAAGATTTACAGGGAGCAAAGGGCAGCCAGGCAGCCGTTCTTTGGAACCTGTTCTGGGAGCTGGAAGCCGACCTACAGCGAAGGAGGCCCCAAGAGGCAGGTGGCTGCACCCGCGGCTTTCCCAATAGCGAACTTCCTGCCTTTGAGCCCACTCACCACACAGATCTCAGGGAAACCCCAGCGCCACAGTGCTGCCCCCGTTCCCCGGACACCCACACCCGGGCGCTGGTATCGGGTAGGTTTCTTACTGCGACTCGAAATAACTCTGGTGGTTTCTAGTTCCCAGCTACTCCCTTTCATGGGCCGGGGCTTCCCCAGAGCAAAGGATGTTTCACCAGTGCAAGGGGACAAACACAGAATTCATCTTTGTTGCTGTTCTTTTCTTTCGCTATCTTTCTTATGCTTTATTTTAAATATTTTAAGTCATCCCAATAGATAAACTATATTTCATTAAAATGTCTACTCTGTACATTAAAAGGTGATCCATGGAGTAACAAGGCCACACATAAGAGTAGGAGAAAATCTTTACAAGTTGTGTATCTGATAAAGGACTAATATCCAGGATATACAAAGAACTCCTACCACCACCACCAGCAACGGAAACCAAAACAAGCCAACTCAACCATAAGCAATGACTCGATGTTTTTCTCTATAAGTCATAAAGATGTCCAATAAGCAGGAAGTCAGTGCATGGCCCACAGGAGAAATGCAAATCACACCCACAATTAGATGCTACTTCACACCCATCAGAGAAGCTACCCTTTAAAAAGAAGGTAGTACGAGCTGGTAGGATGCCCTGGGCACCATTGGCAGGAGAAGAAAATGACTTCCTCTATAGAGAGAGATGGTAGTATTTTTCTTTAAGGAAGAAAAGAAAAAAAGGAAAGAAATAGAATTACCGTATAGTCCAGCAATTCCAGGTATGAACACAAAAGAATGTCTGAAGGTCATGAAGACTGGGCAAGGTGGCAAAGGGACAGATTCTAACTCTGTGTTCTGGGTCACCCGACAGCCACCAAGGCCAAGCAAGAGTGCTGTGCGCAAGGTGGTGACCGTGT
>NC_022015.1:80790265-80792095 GCF_000317375.1 Microtus ochrogaster | reverse complement strand
ACACCAATATTTTTGGCAGCTTCTGCAGAAACAAGTTAAAGTATCTGGCCTTTCTCCGGAAGCAGATGGACAGCAACCCTTCCTGAGCCGTGTTCACCTTGGCTTGAAAGCAACCATTCCTATCTAACCACACCCCTGCCCCTCCCGGCTGCACCGAGAAGAGGACAGGGGAGTCTGAGCACTTGGGGAAGGGGAAAGGGAGGGATTCCAGAATATTCTAGAATTCAAACTTTTTGGCTCAGGCTCCATTTCATTGGAAAGTCCCCTTAGAGGCACAAAAGGCCTCCACACAGAGGTAATGGGGAAACGTGGGCGCTTAAAAAGGCCTCGGAGGAAAACACAAGGATAACATCAAAAGCCCCGTATCCAGCCCCCTCATTTGCCAGGGCAGCAGCCGGGCCAAAGAGGAGGGCGTTTAGTAAGACCTGGGCTCTGCCCACATTTGGCCAAAGTGTAACACAGGGAGCTCAGACTTACAAAAATTGATCACTGAACAGTAAAGTAGTGTGTGTGGGAGCGTGTACACAGACAACTGTGCAATAAAAAAAAAAAGAAACAAAATCAAAACAAAACAAAAAACCGCCCTGAACTTAGAAGTGGCTGAAATTCAAATATACATTTCCCCAAAGATATACAAATGGTCAGTAAGTATGAAAATGAGGTAATGGAACCACAGATCTGAACCGAACCACAGTGACATTCAAGCCCACCGGTGAAGCAACGACAAACCCTGACAGACGCTGGGAAAGGTGGGGACGCTGGAATTCTCACGCACGCTGGTGGCCATAGAAACGAAGCAGCTGTGAGTGGTACCTTTTAAAATGGAAGTTTGAAAAAATAGGAAACGAAAGTTACAAATGAAATAGGGCTCTGAAAAGAAACAAGACTTAAGACTTTACATTCAAATGCATTGTGCTTTCTTGTTGATGGAAAAAATGAGGTATAATCCTTAAAAACTGCTATTTATTCAATTTATACAGTGAATGCATGCAAACAGCACTGGATTCTTTTTTACACTTTTAATTTATTTACATACGTACTGAGAATAAACAGAACTAGGAATATCAACAGATTTACCCAAAAGTTGTTTTTTTTTTCTGAAATCTTTAATTTAAAATGCTTTATTTAAAGCCGGGCGGTGGTGGCGCACGCCTTTAATCCCAGCACTCGGGAGGCAGAGGCAGGCGGATCCCTGTGAGTTCAAGGCCAGCCTGGTCTAGAAGAGCTAGTTCCAGGACAGGAACCAAAAGCCACGGAGAAACCCTGTCTCGAAAAATAAAAATAAAAATGCTTCATTTAAAAGGGCTGGGGGATAGCTTTGCCGGTAACGTGCCTGCTGCAAACACTTGTATTCCCAGCACCCACAAGAAGCCCAGTGGAAGCTTGTCCCTGTCACCTGAGCTCTGGGTCAGCAGGTTTTAGGACGGTTGTCCAGGACTGGCCTCTGGGCCAAACTGCCACCATTGCAGAAGTTTGGCCAGGCTTGCTTGTTGAAGATTCTCGCAGCTGAGCTGAAGGAGGGGGGCAGAGATGGTTACTAGACCCTCACCTGAGTACCCAGCCCCAACCCAACCAACTATATGCAATTCTCCTCGACTTTCTCATAGTCTTGGGGACTCTGGAAAGTGCTGGAAGATCTAGGTGGGGAGAAGGAAGAGGCTCCACCTCGCTGCACAGGTCAGTGGGGAGTCATCGTTCCTGATGCTTACAGACAGACCTTCCAGTGTGGCCACTCTGGTTGTCCGTGTTCCTTTCTAGAACCTCTCACCCACGCTCTGTAAGTTACACACACACACACACACACACACACACACACACACACACACACAC
>NC_022015.1:80778230-80790159 GCF_000317375.1 Microtus ochrogaster | reverse complement strand
ACCAGGCTGGTCTCGAACTCACAGAGATCCGCCTGCCTCTGCCTCCCGAGTGCTGGGATTACAGGCGTGTGCCACCACCGCCCGGCATTACCCCTTTATTTTAAATACAGCATGATGGCACATGTTGAAATCCCAACACGAGTTTTTTTTTTATTGGGAAGTTATTTATTATTATTATTTTTATTGAGCTCTACATTTTTCTCTGCTCTCCTCCCTGCCCCTCCCCTCCCCTTCAATCCTCTCCTAAGGTCTCCATGCTCCCAATTTACTCAGGAGATTTTGTCTGTTGCTACTTCCCATGTAGATTAGATCCATGTATGTCTCGCTTAGGGTCCTCATTGTTGTCTAGGTTCTTTGGGATTGTGATTTGTAGGCTGGTTTTCTTTGTTTTATGTTTTAAAACTGCTTATGAGTGAGTACCTGTGATAATTGTCTTTCTGTGTCTGAGTTACCTCACTCAAAATGATGTTTTCTAGCTCCATCCATTTGCCTGCAAAATTCAAGCTGTCATTATTTTTTCTGCTGTGTAGTACTCCACTGTGTAAATGTACCACATTTTCCTTATCCATTCTTCGGCTGAGGGGCATTTAGGTTGTTTCCAGGTTCTGGCTATGACAAACAAAGCTGCTATGAACATAGTTGAGCACATGTCCTTGTGGTACAATTGAGCATCCTTTGGATATGTACCCAAAAGTGGTATTACTGGGTCTTGAGAAAGGTTGTTTCCCAATTTTCTGAGAAGTCGCCACACTGACATCCAAAGGGGTTGTACCAGCTTGCAATCCCACCAGCATTGCAGAAGTGTTCCCTTTTCCCCCACATCCTCTCCAGCATAAGTTGTCATCAGTGTTTTTGATCTTGGCCATTCTTACAGGTTTAAGATGGAATCTCAGAGTTGTTTTGATTTGCATTTCTCTGATGACTAAAGATGTTGAGAATTTCCTTAAGTGTCATTCAGCCATTTTAGATTCCTCTGTTGAGAGTTCTTTGTTTAGGTCTGTACTCCATTTTTTTTATTAGATTATTTGTTCTTTTGGTGACCAATTTCTCAAGTTCTTTGTATATTTTGGAAATCAGACCTGTCTGATGTGGGGTTAGTGAAGATCTTTTCCCATTCTGTAGGCTGTTGTTTTGTCTTGTTGACCATGTCCTTTGCTTTACAGGAGGTTTTCAGATTCAGGAGGTCCCATTTATTAATTGTTCTCTCAGTGTCTGTGCTACTGGGGTTATATTTAGGAAGTTGTCTCCTGTGCCAATGCTCTCAAGTGTACTTCCCACTTTCTCTTCTATAAGGTTCAGTGTGGCTGGCTTTATGTTGAGGTCATTGATCCATTTGGACCTGAGTTTTATGCATGGTGATAAATATGGATCTATTTTAATTCTTCTTCTTGTTGATAACCAGTTATGCCAGCACTGTTTGTTAAATATGCTTTCTTTTTTCCATTTGATATTTTTTGCTTTTTTGTCAAAAATCAGGTGTTCGAAGGTGTGTGGATTAATATCTGGGTCTTTGATTCGGTTCCATTGGTCCTCCTGTCTGTTTTTATGCCAATGCCATTCTGTTTTTGTTACTGTAGTTCTATAGTAGAGTTTGAAGTCAGGGATGGTGATGCCTCCAGAAGTTCCTTTATTGTACAGGATTGTTTTGGGTATCTTGGATATTTGCTTTTCCATATGAAGTTGAGTACCGTTATTTCAAGGTTTGTGAAGAATTACACTGGGATTTTGGTGGGCATTGCATTAAATCTATAGATTGCTTTCCCAACATGGGTTTTAGAGGAGGATAGGATCAGGGGATCAGCTAGCCTGAGCTGCTTAAGACACTGTGGCAATAGACAGAAAACAACAGATACATAAATAGTTGATCTCAGGGTATTCAGTGAAGCTGGTAACTATACTGATAACTTGTTTTCCTGATTCCTTTGATAAACAGGGGGACCTCAAAGTCATTCCTGGAAATGCAGATCCTACCAAACAATGAAAAGAATGCTGACTTTTCCACATCCTATGTTCTATACACCCTGCCTGTAGGATCTAAGGAACATGAACTCAGAAATGCATGGGGAAGCATAACGCTGACTGATGCCCAGAGAACCAGACATGCACAAACGAGATGCTGGGCCCAAAATTAGGAGCAGTTTCCATGGCTTCCCATGGCACACTGCTTGTTCACAACAGTGTCTAACTCTGTGGACAGCAAAAAATACAATGAAACTGGTTGTTACCTTTGAGGAAAAAAAGGTAAAACAGTGGGAAATGGATGTGAAAACTTAAGTTTGATGTTTAGTTTGTCTACAAATTAACACCTGCTAAATAGATGAAGAGAAACTTGTTAATCAGCTGACCTGAACTTGTAGACGATAACTGACTCCAGACAGACAGCTGGGGAACCTGCATAGAACCGAACTAGGTCCCCTGAATACAGGTGGCACTGGTGTGGCCACTGGCAGTGGGACCAGGATCTAACACTAAGGCATGAACTGACTTTGTAGAGCCCATTCTCTATGGAGAGACACCTTGCTCAGCCTAGGCATGGGGCAAGGAAGGGGAGGACCTTGGTCCTGCCTCAATGAGGGGATGAGACAGTCATAATTGGCTTCCCTGGGGAGGTGGAGTGGGAAAAGGGGGAGCGGGAGGAGAAGAGGAGCATAGACCTGGGATTGGTATGTTAAAAAATAAATAATTACTTAAAAAAGAGTAACTTGTTATTCAATAAGAACTTACTATTTTTCTTCCTCTTTTTTCTTCCTGCAGTGCTGGGGCTGGAACTAGAGCCTTTCATGAGCTTGGCAAGTCCCCGACCACTGAGCCACGTTCCAGAAAGCGGTGGTCGTTCTTCTATTGTGTGATAGCTAGGTTATCTTTTTTTTTTTTTTTTGAGACAGAGTTTCTCTGTGGTTTTGGAGCCTGTCCTGGAACTACCTCTTGTAGACCAGGCTGGTCTCGAACTCACAAAGATCCGCCTGCCTCTGCCTCCCAAGTGCTGGGATTAAAGGCGTGCGCCACCACCGCCCGGCTTTAGGTTATCTTTTAAAGTAGTTTAATCGCATTATAATAATATTGCTACACTTTAAAATTTAAAAGAACTACTGATAAATGTTTTACACACACACACACACACACACACACACACACATTATGCTAAAGGTTACAAAGTCAGACTCAAAAGGCCACACTTAGCACACTTCCATTCATATAAAAATGCCCAGAATAGGCAAATCCTAGGAAAATAGATGAGTACTGGCTAGTGTCTATGGGTGAAGAAAAAAGGAGTGACTGCTTAATGGTCCTGGGTTTGCTTAGGGGATGAAAAACCTGCTCTGGAAGCAGCTAGAGGCAATAGCTGGGCAAGGTTGCAAATGCCCAGAAACACTGCACTGCGGACCAAAAGAGGTGTTTTCTATTAGTTGTATCTTAATGCAAAGAAAAAAAGATACATAAATCTACAAAAGGTACAAAGTAACTTGTGGAGGTAGAGTAGCACAGAGTGGGGGCAGGGTGCCTCAGTTAGGGTTTCTAGTTCAGTGATAAACACCATGACCAACAGCAACTTGTGAGCAAATTTATTTCATCTTACATGTCCTGATCCCCCACCATCACTGAGGGAAATCAGGGCAAGAACTCAAGCAGGAACTGAAGCAGAGGCAACAGGGGAGTGCAGTTTACCGGCTTGTTCCTCAAGCTGTGCTCAATGTGCTTTCTTATAGCACCACCAGTCCTGGGGTGGCACCACCCACAGTCAGCTGGGCCCTCAGGCAGCTGTCACCAATCAAGAAAATGCCCCCCAGGCCAATCTAGGGTTCCCTCTTCCCAGATGACTCTAGCTTGTGTCACGTTGATAAACTAGCTGCACACAGGGCCTGGGCTTTCATGCCTCTGCAGACATTTCTTTTTTTTTGGTTTTTCGAGACAGGGTTTCTCTGTGGCTTTGGAGCCTGTCCTGGAATCTGCAGACATTTCTTAAAGAGAAGGAACCACCTGAACCAGACTGCCAGATTCCATCAGGAGTCAGTGAATGGCCTGGGGAGGAAGGACTTTCTAGACAGAGCATGAAATCTCCAGCTCCGGCAACTACAGGTTCTCTGGTCTGTGTGTATGTGTGTGTTTGCTTTTTTTCTTTTTGTTTTTTAAGACTAAAGCCCCTCTGGGGTCAGGCTGATCTGGATGGTCTTCACCGCCACTGGGGCCCCACTGAAGTCCAGACCTAGGCTGCTACTGAGGACCATGTGTGGGTCCATGGTCCTACTGTAGCTGGGGTCTGTGTTGCTACCAAAGGTCACACAAAAAGCCCAAACTTAGGGCTTTCCTGTTTTATAGGCAGGAGAGCATGGCGGATTCCTGCCACCATACACAGTGCGCTGCATGACAGATTTAGCTTTTCCTCAGATAAAAAGGGTTTATATGCTGCATGGTGCTGCCCAGAGAAGAGGTGATGAGATCGGCTCCCACCCAGCAGTCCCAGAGCTGACAGTGAACTACCTCCGCCATATTGAAAGCCTGAGAGAGGCAGAGCCAGCATCCAGGGCTGCTGTGACCAAGGTGCTTAGCGTTTTAAAAGCACTCCTGGTCAGAAAATTATTACAGATACACAATAAAGATAGATTCAGATAAAAAAAGATCTCTAAATGGGTCACAGTGTTGAACAAATGTACATAGGCTTAAGAGATAGAAGAAAAAGAATATAGACAGTTATAAAAAGAAGTAAATGGTTAAAAAATAAACAAAATCTTTAAAGAGACAGAGTACAGACAATAATAGATTAAAGGAGCGAAGAAAAATAAGGATGAAAAATACACAGAGAGTCTGGATTATGTATATTATTGTGGTTTCTTTGAATTTTTTGACTGTGAATGAACTAAGTACAGAGAGACATTTCCTGCTAAGCTAAACCAACATATATACTTTAAAGGTATCTTTACTTCAAAATTTGGGTCTAAGGATATGTTGCTTTGGAAAAGAGGTCTGCTTTTGTTTCCACAGAGGATGAGAACCTATGGATTCCTTCCAGACGAATATGGTTTGATGGACCAAGAACCCTCCCCTCCCCAAAAGGTCTCTGCAAACCCCAAAATTACTTCACTCAACAAAAAGCAGGAAGCAGTTTGGAGAGAACTACTCCCAAATTTCCAAATATTCCTTATAAGTGTTTGTGTACATTTAAAGGGGATGTAGAGATGGATACTTTGCGTTGTTATGGATCTTGGTTTATTGATACAAACTTAAGGTCGTTTTTGTTATATGTATGTTTCTGCTCTTGATTAAGGTATTGTTTTTGTGCAGCTCATTTAAAAATGTAATGTATAGCCAGGCGATGGTGGCGCATGCCTTTAATCCCAGCACTTGGGAGGCAGAGGCAGGCGGATCTCTGTGAGTTCGAGACCAGCCTGGTCTACAGAGGTAGCTAGTTCCAGGACAGGCTCCAAAACCACAGAGAAACCCTGTCTCAAAAAACCAAAAAAAAAAAAATGTAATGTATAATTAAGATATAGAGGTTAATAGATAGTCGTCTATAATAGTCAAGCTTGTAGTCATATTAGTTAGGTTTTCTAGATGTACAGATATATATTTCAGATGGCTAAGTATTCTTCAAACCTTTCAAAGACTAACAGAATATGGAATTAAAGTGTTTTAAGAAATTAGGACTTTTCATGGCAGTGAGGCACATTTGCTCCTGGCAGCACCAATCTACTTCAAGAGGAAGATGGGCATTGAAGAGGCTCCTTATGGAGTTTGTTAGCCATTTGGGCAAGAAACTTCTCTTGCCTGGACTGCAAATAATACAGTTTCTGTGTGATTATTTTGGGTCTGGATAGCTGGGAATGAGCAAGCAGCCTTCACAGCAGAGTCCCAACCCTGTAAAGTAGAAATGTCAGCCATCTCCAGTCCTTTTTAAGGTTGCAAGATGTTCCAAGGCAATAAACTGAACCAAGATTGAGTTTAGCCTCCAGGCTCCACCCGTGGGTGCAGAGGTGCCACTGGCTTGCCTGGTTTGTCTCTGCCTCTGGAGCTGGAGTCTCTCAAAGCCAGGACCCCTGCACTAACACTGTACTGTGGGGTGACTCCTTGGGTCTCACTGACTGCACATACAATGCAGGAAGTGGGGCTGGAGAACAACCGTTGGGGACTTACCCATCCACTGCCAGGGGAGCTTGCTGGTCTCAGAGCAGAGTAGTGCTGGGGAAGCTGTCCCCATCCCCCACACTCCTAAGGTTTGTGTTCAGCCTAGTCAATCTGTTTATCTGCGCTGCAGATCACTAACCTGTCCTTCATCTTTGTAGCCAAAGACCCAGCAAAGCTCTCAAAGTACAAAATACTTCTGCTCTGAGAGAGGAAATGGGGGAGGAAGAGAGAGAGAGAGGGAGAGAGAGAGAGAGGGAGAGAGAGAGAGAGAGAGAGAGAGAGAGAGAGAGAGAGAGAGATATTTCAAAATACCCTGCCTTGTGAATTACCGTGCAGTTTCTGACTCCGGGATCCCTCACAGGGTCACAGCACAGGGTCACCTTGTTCTTCAGTACTATGACTCAATTGCAATGCCTTAGGGGCTGGCGCAGTGGGCGCTGGTCCTCCACGTGTCCCTACATTGGCTGCATTGATTTCTACTGGTGCCGCTGCAGATTCCCAGGCCTCCACTCCACATCTGAGGCAGGCACAGAAGGGAAGAGATGCTGTCAAACTGAAGACACAAGAGTCAGGGTAGGAAAGAGGGTTCGAATAAATTATGGGGTTGAAGTAAGGATGGAGGCAACCAGAGGGCAGAGGACAAAAGTGGGGAACATGAGGCCGGTCTGATCTGCCCTTGGCTGGGGGCTGGAGGCGGGAGTGAGGACGGTGTAAAGGAGTCCTGAAGTGAACTGAGGAGACAGAAGAGGTGGCAGGCAGGGGTCAGAGTGAAGCTTCCATAGGCAGAAAAGGGGGTACAGGGCGGTCACAGCGAGACAAAAAGAATGGAGGATTCTGACTCCCGGGCTGTTTCTACCCCCACTCCTGCCGTGGAGCAGGACGCAGAGGTGAAAATGGTCTCTGGGTCAGACAGCCTGAGGGTTCAGCCTCACTGTGTGAGGAGGATGTTTATTTAGAGCAAATCACTATGTTTACCCAAAGCTTTGCCTGCTGTGGGCCCTGGGTGAGGAATTATCAGTGAAAGCGAGGCTATTAATCAATTGCGGAGCCTGGCTTCCTTTCCGGAGAGTGGGAGGGACAGAGGAGATAGGGAGGACAGGGAGGAAAGGAGAGTGAGGGCTGTGTGGGAACAACGAACGAGCGGGAGGTCACGAGGGAAGCGGCCTTGAGGTGATGTCAGGGTCAGGAGTGGAGTGGAGGATGGTGTTCCATGGTGTCGCAGTCATGAGATGAAGCTGGCCGGAAATCACACTGTGGGATGCTCCTGGTCAGGGCCAGGCTGTCCAGGGAGTCAGGACAAGTTTCCTGGGCAGACACTGGAACACTGAGCCCGGGAGATGGGAGCCATGATGCTGCTGGGGTGATAGTCTCTTCAGGCGGTATTTCTGGACCTGGCCCAAAGCCTAAGTGTTATGATTCTAGCCACACAGCATAGCTGACACTTCCGGGTTCCCCAGCCACGCATGTGTGAACAAGTTCTCAGGCAAAATATCTAGCCGCCCCGGGGACCTTAACAGGCCCTGCGTGACCTACCTGTGGCATAGTTGTATCACCTACATATGACGCAGCTATGTAAGCCCTTGTGCACATGCGTGAGCTCCGTCATCTGTGTATGACGTAGCTATACCAAATCCCCTTTAAAAGCTGGACGCGCCATCTTCAGCTCTCTCTTTCTGCAGACTGACTTCACCAGGCTTGTACACGTCTCCTCTGAGGACCTCAGAAATGGGAGGACAGTTAGCCTAGGAAGAGCTTGAGTGGAGAAGGACGTGCTCATAGGTACACCAGGCACTTTGACTCAGGCCACCTACAATGAGTGGCCAACAGATGGGTCTTTTTTTTTTTTTTTAAACAAACTTGGGCCAAGGAACAGCAGGTTTTTCTGGGAATCTGGACTATAGTTCAGGAGAAACCATTCTGTGTGAGCTCCAGAAGTGGCAGGTGGGTAGATGGATGGAGAAATGGATTGATAATAGATGAATGAAAAAATGCATAGATGGATGATGGATGGGTAAATGAGGAAATGATGGATGGGCAGATGGATGGATGGATAGATGGGTAGGTGGATGGATGGATGGGTGGGTGGGTGGGTGGATGGGTGGATGGGTGGGTGGATGGGTGGATGGGTGGATGGATGGGTGGATGGGTGGATGGGTGGATGGATGGGTGGATGGGTGGATGGGTGGATGGATGGATGGAAGGATGGAAGGATGGGTGGATGGATGGATGGATGGAAGGATGGATGGATGGAAGGATGGGTGGATGGAAGGATGGGTGGATGGATAGATGGGTGGGTGGATGGATGGATGGATGGGTGGGTGGATGGATGGATGGATGGATGGATGGATGGATGGATGGATGAAAGGATGGATGGATGGGTGGATGGATGGATGGAAGGATGGGTGGGTGGAAGGATGGGTGGATGGATGGGTGGGTGGAAGGATGGGTGGATGGATGGGTGGGTGAATGGAAGGGTGGGTGGATGGGTGGGTGGATGCTCATCTCAATGATATCAGTAGTACCAATCCTATCACAGACTAAGGCTCAGCAAATGCCTCTGGTGTTTGTTTTTTCGTTTGAGACAGGGTTTCTCTGTAGCTTTGGAGCCTCTCCTGGAAACTAGCTCTTGTAAACCAAGCTGGCCTTAAACTCACAGAGATCCTCCTTCTGCCTCTCCAGTGCTGGGATCAAAGGCGTGTGCCACCACTGCCCAGCACCTTTGGTGTTCTTATCATGGTTGCTTTTGTGTATGATGGGACTTCATTTCTCATGCCCACTTCATTAACATGAGTTTCTCTTGCCACACAGGCCCTCAGAACGGCCAATTATATGAACACTCAACTTGCCATGCTGGGCTCGTAGGGTTGAGATCCCACTAACTATGTGTTCTTGGGCTACTTCCTTCGGATCTTTATGCCTCAGTTTCCTTGTGTGCAAAATAAAGGTAATATACTCCTGTGAAAAAGAAATGCACCAGCACGTGGGAAATGACAGCTGACACTTATTCTAGGGGTGTAAAGGTTGTTTGTGTTCCTGCTCAGGCACGTGGTCAGAGCAGGGGCAGTGGGATTGGCCCCGGGGGGGTGTTTCACCAGCTCTCAAATGCATAAATCCAGGTTAGCAGTGGAGAGAGAGGCCCTCCCACACCAGGTCGGTAACCTCAGTCCTCCCATCTCCTCAGAAGATCCCCTCCTGCTCCTTGGATGAGGTCACTTCGTTCCTTCTGAGACCTGTATAGATAACAAGCTCCCCAGTGCTGCTTCCTGCCCCGTTAATCTGTAGCATTCAATGACTACAAAACAGAAGACTTAAAAAGTCTGGCCCTGGCTCTGAGCAGGTGAGAGGGCTCCGCAGGTAGAGCACTTGCTGCCAAATTTGATGACCTGAGTTTGATCCCTGGAACCAGAGGTGGAAAGGAAAAAAATAATCTGATTCCCACATGCATGTAATGGCATGCATGCACCCACACAGATACACATATTAGTTAAATAAATAATTTTAAAGAGCTTGCTTCCCAGTGCTATCTTTGAAAAAACACATCATGGAGCTGAGGAGTGGTGGCACACACTTGTAATTCCAGCGTTTAGGAGGGAGAGGCAGGCAGACCTCTGAGTTCCAGGCCAGCCTGGTCTACAGAATGAGGTCTAGAATAACTGGGGCTACACAAAGAATCCCTCTTTTAGAAAAAATAAATAAAACAAACCCCGTCAAGGATTGGGATTAAGCATGTGACAAAGTGTGAGCTCTGGAGACCCCTTCCTAAGGGGAGGAGCCTTCACGGCACATTGACAGGTAGCAGGTGGCTATGGCAGGTGGCGGTGGAGAGTAAGGAACTTTTCGGAAGATTTTCCAGATCTTGGCAGAACACCCTGGAACTCCGGTTCTGCTCTGTCTTGCCCTTTGCAGTCTCCTAGGGAGACACTGAGGCTCTCCTGAGTCCTGCTGTAGGTCCTCCTGGTGCAACCAAAGACATGGCTGGGCGTTCCTGGAGCAATGGTTTCTCTTCTGCACCTGCTCCCTTTAGCCACAACAATGTAAAGTTCCTCCCCTGTTGAAGGACACTCCTTGTGGCAGCCCTTACTCATGACTGATTGTTCGAATGTAGATCTAAGTGCTGCCATTTTTATAAGGACAGTATGTAGTAGGAAGTCAATTGTTCGTTCCTGCTGGCCTGAAATAACCACACAGAAACTATATTATTTAAATCACTGCTTGGCCAATCACTTAAGCGTATTTCTGGCTAACTCTTATATCCTAAACTAACCCACCTCCATTAATCTGTATTGCCATGTGGCTGTGGCTCACTGGGTAAAGTTCTGTCCAGCTTCTGTCCCCGGCAGGGCTACATGGCTTCTCTTTGACTCTGCCTTCTTTTTCCCAGCATTCAGTTTCCTCCCACCTAGCTCTATTATGTCATATCACAGGCCAAAGCAGTTTATTCATTAACCAATAAAAGCAACACATATACAGGAGGACCGCCCACATCAGTGGTGCAGCTGTCACTCATTTCTGTGCTGTGTGCAAGGCTCTGTGGTGAGCATCCAAGTGTGCAGCACACAATGCCTGTCTGCGCTCTACACACTACCATACAGTTCGCAAGCTCTGGGTGAGGGGCTGGATATTGAAACACACAAAGACATACAGACAGAGAGACAGAGACACGGACCTCTAGTCACTGATAAGAAGCCCTTTATTCAGTAGCACTAACACAGTCAGGTGGGCCAACAGGTGAAAACCTTATCCTCTGATCCTCAAGGCAAGGTAACACGTGCTTGTGAAGCAGAGCTGGTAAAGAACTTTGACACAGCTTTCAGTAACTCAAATCAGAAGGAAAGTAAAGATCTCTAGCAGGGAAGAACAGCTGGAGGCCAGGACTCCAAATGATCCCAACACAAGTGTGTTCTTTCCTGGTGTCCAACCGTCACATAACTTTCAGATGAAGAGGAGGAAGCTCAAAGCTGAATGAGAGCCTAAGTAACTGGATAAGGTGACAGGGCTGGCATGAAGCAAATCCAAGATTCAGACCCAGAGCAGAAATGAGGAAAGCACATTCATTACTTTTGGGTGGTTGGACCTCATGAAGCCTGGGTTGACTTCAAATTTACTGTCTAGCAAAAACAGCTTCCTTCCTTCCTTCCAGTTATCTTTATTTACTAATCTTGATCTTTCTTTTCTTCTTTCTTCCCTTCCTTCTTTTCTTCATTTCTTGTTTCTTTCTTTCAGGCAGCCTCTCATGCCAGCCTAGAGTTTGAAATCTCTCTGCTTAGCCTCCTCAGCGCTGGGATTTCAGGCACGTGACCACACATGGCCTCTCTTTGCCTTGTGTGGAGAAGGACAAAGAGAATGACCCTCATATTCCTCCAACTCCAGAAAATACAACTATGTGTGGCCCCTATATTCTGAAATCCATGGCTTTAGGAGGAGTGAGCTGGGACAGGGGCTAGCTGTGTGTAACCCGAGCTGGCACTTGTGTTGTAGCCCAGAATAGCTTGAGCTTGTGACCTTCTTGCCTCAGTTTCTCAAGTGCCGGGGTTAGCGACTGCTCACACCCAAGTGTTGGTCACATCCTAGGGCTTCTCCCAGCCAATAACAGGCTGCAGCAGGTTTCTGAGACTGGCTTCCTCCTGGGAGACAGCAGATTCCTCTATCTGTACATCTACTCATCCATCCATCCATCCATCCATCCATCCATCCATCCATCCATCCACCAATCCATCCATCCATCCATCCACCAATCCATCCATCCATCCACCCACCCATCTACCCACCCATCTACCCACCCATCCATCCATCCATCCATCCACCCACC